>NC_083777.1:11080337-11401170 GCF_963514075.1 Conger conger
AGATCAGGACATTAACCAGTGTGGGCGGATCCTTTTTCTGTAGTTCTATCACCATTCAAGTTTGCAGTTTTTATCTATTCTGATGGTTATTTTAGTTCTTTATTTTAGTTTTCTCTGAATGTAAACACAAATTTTAGTGATCTATGAAGTCTTCTTTGAGGCTTCGATGGTCACATAGTTTATATCAGTGATCTTGAACCACTACTGAGTGATAGTTATGTGTATGTATAAACCATTTGACTCTCCTTCATACATACACAAAGTTTATTTGGAGAGGTGCATCACAAAATGTGATGGATATTTTTGAAAAGATATCTGCCAATAGGACTATGTACAATTTGCTCATTTTGTGTCTAATGATTGTACACATTTCATATTCACAGACATCAAGTGTGGAGGCCCAGGGAATGCAGGAACTGACTGCAAAGAAACAAGCACAAATAAATGCTAGCAGCCAAGTGGAAGTTCAAAAGCAAACTCAAAAGCAAACTAAAAGCCAAGCTCAGGAGTTGACCATGAAGAAAACTACACAGACCTCAAAAATCACGCAAATACACTCCCAGGAAACACATCACACTGTAATTACCAGTGATGTATCTGTGACTCTGTCAGAAGAAATGCATTCTGGGCATGTCACATCGATGACTAACTCATCTCATCATAAAGATACACAAGCAGCCACAACCTCCATCTCTTCTGTGACCCTGAAAAATGAGGAGGCAGGCGAGGTAGCTGTAGGTGTGTTACAGCACTCAGTCATGGGCTTGGTTGGTCAAAAATCTGCGATCGCGGGCATTTACACTGAGGCGAGCAAAAAGAAAATCTCCTTCCTGGAGGCTTCTGAGAAAGGTTTCCTAGCACAGACTTATGCCGCAGAGTTTCTGGAAGCGCAGGCAGCCACAGGCCAAATTATAGACTACGTCACAGGCAAAACCTACTCAGTTCAGGATGCTCTGGAGAAAGGTATTGTTGAGGAGGAGCTGAAGGAAAAGCTCCTGGATGCTGAGAGGGCAGTAACTGGCTATACACATGGCAGCAGGGTGCTGTCTGTGTTCCAGGCCATGGAGAGTAGGATTCTGGACAGGCACAAAGGGAGAAAGATCATTGAGGTTCAGATCGCTACAGGTGGACTGGTCGACCCACAGAGTGGCATCCGTGTGCCCCTAGACATGGCTTTGGAGAAGGGCCTTATAGACAAATCCACCCTTCAGACCCTGTATGACCCTGTCAGCAACCCCAAAGCTTTTCATAATCCAGACACAGGGCACAAGGCCTACTATTGTGAGCTTCTGAAGACATGCGTCTATGACGTTGACGGACATGTCTTCCTCCTCCCGTTTGGCAGTCGACATGTCACAAACGTAACCCTTGCCAGACCCTCACGGTTGTGGGTGATTAGTAGCAGTTCTGGCACCGAGATGTCTACCTTTGAGGCATACAGGGCCAAGCTCATTGACAGGGACACTTACCTGTTGCTCTCCCAGCAGGAGAATGTGTGGGAGGAAAGTACCGAATTAGACTCAAGTGGGGGTACCATACACATTCTGACTGACCTCAGGAGTGGGCGGCAGCTTTGCATCGAACGCTGCCTGGTCCTCAAGATCCTAATTGTAGAGGAGCTGCAGAAATACAGAGCAGGGCTCCTCAAAATCAATGAGCTTGCAGACCTTTTGATCTCCAGGAGAAGTGTTTCAGAAGATCCCCACAGCCCGATTGCAGGCCTCTGGGATATCAGCCAAATGAGAAGGCTTCCTGTGTTAAAGGGGCATCAGCAGAACCTGCTGGATAGGCTCACCACTGTTCGGCTACTGGAGGCCCAGGCCTGCACAGGAGGCATCTGCGACCCATTGTTGGGAGAGAAATTCACTGTGGCCGAAGCTCTTCAGCGAGGTCTCATAGATGACATGATGGTCCGCCAGGTCCAGCTGTATGAGCAGGCCTACCGTGGCATTGCTCACCCTAGAACAGGTGTGCTCCTGTCTGTAGCACAGGCCATGCAGCAAGGTCTGTTCCCCAGGGATGTTGGGCTAAAGTGCCTTGAGTTCCAGGCACTGACTGGAGGTCTGGTGCAACCAGGAACTCTGGCCAGAATCTCAGTGGAAGAGGCAGCCCGATGTGGCTTGATAGACGAAACCATCGCCACACACCTGACAGATGAGAAGTCCTACGCCAAGAACCTAACATGCCCTAAGACCAAAAGGAAAATATCATTCAAGGAAGCTTTGGAAAAAGGGGTCTATGACTGTCACACGGGCCTCAAGCTTCTCCGGGCAGTCAAGAGCCACAATGTTGGAGTCGAGTCCTCCTTCTATTACATTTTTACCTACCCGTATGTGAAATGAGGCGTCAGAACGACGATGCTCAAGTTTCTGCATACCCTACAAATCTGAAAGATTGCTGAAAGTTTTACAAATGGAATGTACATACAGAATGTTGTTAGTAATATATGAAAGTGTATGATTTCTTTTCATGTATGTGTTAAATGAAAAATCATGTTCATAAACTCAACAAGTTATATTACAATGTTTTATTTTGCATATAATCAAGGATTCTGTTTTACTAAAAAATGTATGAACTAATACTTTTCATTCATTCGTTTCATGTTTTATCTCAGAAAATGCTCAAGAAATGTCCTATCTATCTATCATGTGTTGTATAATCATGAATAACAAATCAATAAACATGTTTTTCTCAACAGATTAGGTAGTGCTCAACTTTTCAGTCTCTCTAACAATAAATCTAAATGCTTTGTGATCAGAATTACTGTGATACCTCTTACCAAAGAGTTCTGATGGCTGGGAGGTTTGCCTTTGGTGGAGGGATGTCCAAATGCATCCATCTGCTTTACCAGTGTATGATCCATGTATCGCATGCTGTAGTGATCTAACGGCCATTTTGATTTTTCTTCCCCCTCCAACCCATCACAGAAATCTATAGAGGTGGAGAAGAAAGAGCACGGTGACAAAGTTAGCAAATTATTAGGCTGGATGTCAAGTGTGAAAACGAGCCTAAACAAAGAAGACAAGTGCCTGAGAGATGGCAAACACACCCCAGAGGCCTCTAGTAAGCCCCAGGTAATGCACACTCTGAAAGTCTCTTACAACGCTCTGAAAGACTCTGAAAGGCCATCTTTTTTAAGAGGAATCCTTGTTAATGTCAAACGAAATCACTCTGTTCCTGTTTTCAAGGAAGGTGTGTAACGATCATCAGACTGGTAAACAATAAAGGAAACTTCACATTGTTCGGTAATAAGCACACTGTGTGTGTCTCTGTTGTCACTGTACCATATAGTTTCATGCATATGCAGTTGTTCACTGTTTAAAATCTTTTTTCTCATGGTAAAACGACTCCAAAATGCTCCAAAAACACAGATCAAATGAACAGACAAAAAAATATAAAAAGCTAAATATTGCTGCCTTCAAAAGTACAGTACGGTACATTTACTGTGTCATAAAAATGGAAAAAAAGACATTCCTGTTATTATATCATTTTTTTTCCCCCTTTTCCCTACATAAAATGTGAAGTGGAAGTCAGTGTTAACAGAGATAGGTGCATCAACGGCTCACAGCATATAGAGGAAAATAAATGCTGTGAAGTTTGGTCCAGTTTATCAAATGTTGTCCATGTGTTTTCCCCGTTGAACTGTGCTAGTTCATGGCTTAGTATAAAGACACACAAACGTGCACGTGGTGAATCAGCATAAAGTTTTGCATAGCCTGGGTTTGTGTGTTAAAGGACTTGGCTGAACTCCAACACCCAACATATGACAAGGACGATGTGTCTAATTATCCACGGCAACATCATAAACTGATATAAGCATCATGACTCATGATGCACTGAGATAGAAGTGAAAGCACGTATCGAGAACAGTGTTAAATTATCATGTTTCATAATATACATTACTCCACACACCACCCGCCCCCCGCCCCCCAACTCTTAGTACCTTCATGGAAAGCACTTTGAGGGCACTGTATAAGTGCTGTATAAATCATTTCAGCAAGAACTTTTACAGTAGGTGTCACTGCAGCATATACAGCAAATAAAAAAATATCCTATATATTTAATGTCTGCCCCAGTTTTGTAAATTCCTGCATTAAAAGTGATCCAAATACAGGGCTGCTGGATGACGCATTTAGTTGAGGCATCATGTTGTGGTGCAAGGATGAGTCTGACTGCCTCGGATTGAATTCGGACTGCGTCACTGCCTAATGGCCTAGGGGTGAAACACAATTTTTGCCAGCGTAGGGCAGGGGAGGGTTCAGTCGGATAGGGATCCACCTGTCTATTGCTCCCCACTTGCCAAAAAAGACAGTATGTCAGAGCCGCGTATTAAAGGTCTTCCTCGGATGCCGCTCTGCTTAGCTGTGGGACACTTTGTGTTTCAGAGATCCATGTCTCAGTTCTCCAAAGCTAGCAGGGTGGAAGCACGGCTGCAGTTGCAGATTTGGGTGGGAATTAGATACAGCCTCCGGTGGCTAATTTTAAAAAAAGCTATCAAAATGCTGCCCTTTCTCCTGACAGATTTTGCAATATTAGTATCAAATCACACATGAATATGTTTTGGCAGCAGTGTGGCACCTCATATTTCAAATCACGGTCAACCCCCCTTCGAAAAAACCCCCCAAAAAACCACAATAACCTTTTATTCTGTAATGTGATCTGTAATGAACTGGGATAATAGATTCAGTTGAAGAGTAAATTACATCTGCATTTGGTTGCGAAATAGTACCATTGTCCCTTGAAAAATCTAAAAGTAACCTAAGTCTCCCAGAACCTTTTATTCACTATCCATTCTTTCATTAATTTGTGCAATCTACAAATAATCTACATACAAACTAGAGATGATCTGTCTCCAAAATAAAATTGTCAATATTAATGAAAATGGAATAAATAAAAAAAACATGGTATTTTGTATATATCACTGTTATAATGTGTTGAGTAAATAATAAAGAAAAACATTTCTGAATCTGCATTGTTTAAAATGATGTGAAAGTCCTTTGATTCATTTTCATAAGGACGAGTACAAAAGCCCTATAGATGCTCTGAGTGGTAGCAAAGTAAAGACTGTGCAATAAATTAATGTTATTTTCCTGGCTTTTGTTCTAGATTTCAATGGAAGAACTTGCGACAAAGAAAGAACAGATTGCTGAGGCTTTGAGGACAACACAGCTCTTGTTAACTAAACACAGTGACAAGTATGTACTGCTGCTTCCTACAATTAACAAACAAAGGGTGGATAAAAGGCTGGATCTCTTTTATATATAATGTCATCAGTAATATTTGTTTTATTGGTCTTAACTTTTATCTTAAACATGTTCAGTGTTAAATCAACTCAGTACAGTTTTTTGGACTATATATAGTCTGTTAGGGTTATATTAACACCAGCTATTTTACTGTGTACATGTGGTATCACAATGGAATATCACAAAAAGTGATAAACACATTTTGTTTATGCAAGTTAAAATAGTCAGAGTGAAAGTGTAGAACCGTTGGCCCTTATTGCTTTCGTGACCCCGAGACATAGTCAAGTCATATCAATAGAAAAATAGATTTTGATTGATTGAAGTTGCCCAGTCATTGTTGCATTAGTAATCAAATTGTGATCTGTAATTCTGAATGTAGGATGACCGAAAATGAAAAGCAGGAGACCAAGGAGCAGCTGAAATCTCTGCATCAGGCGTACAGTGAACTGACTCAGCAGTGTGCTGAACAGACTCCAACAGCCCAACAGGTACCTCACTTACAGGGACTGTTCTACATTGCACTACCAAAGCAGAAAAAGCCCAAAATCCATCCACAGTTGCATGATGAAGAACTAACGTATTCTTCTCCTGATTGGTTTGATCTATTGCATGGTAGGTCAGGTGTTCTTCTTTGCCACATCTACACTAATTTTACATATAATATCACCATAGCACAGTGGCTTGCAGAAGATGTGTGAGTAGATTGTGTGAACTGTGTATTCTGTTTGAAATGGTTGTGCTTCACTTTTCAAAACCAAGTATTTAGCAACTGAGTGTGCTGTAAACATGCATAGCATGAATAATGTCTAATGTCACCCACATTCTAACTTTTCACAGCAACCAATGAAAAAGCTTTGAGGAGCTATTTTATCTCTACAGGTGTTCACCAGCAGTAATGCTGTTGTTGTATTTAACCAACTTGCGTTTTTCGCAAGATGCTGAAAGTTCTGTTCACAGATGCATGCCAGCTTTCTGTGCGTCTCCTCCTCTTCTTGCTGTTCAAAAACACTGTCAAAGCCTTGCACTATTGTGTGTGAACTCATAACATTCATATTCCTGTATGGCAGGTGAGTAAATATTTCACTTTTTTAAAGGGAGTTGATATTGAGAAGCTCACATTGAACTGATTTGTATGCATTACACCTACACATAATTTTAAATGGAAATACTTTATAGATTCATAGTATAATTCATATTATAATTTAAGTTGAAGGAGAAGCAAATTTCAAAATGGTTGGTTCTAAAGAGAAGTAGGTTATATTGGAATTTGTGAGAAAATCAGGATTTATTCTGATGACATTTTTGTTTCTTTACTCCTGCAGGAGTACCAGACCATCGAAGGTGTTCTGGAGGTTGGGAATGGGAAGATTTACTCGGTGTGCCGCTCTGTTCAGGATGGGCTCATAGACCAGACCACCGGTCTCAGTCTCCTGGAAGCCCAGCTGATCACTTCTGGCCTGATTTTGCCTGAGTTCAGAATGTACCTGGATTTGGAAAATGCATTCAAGCACAACCTGGTAGATGAATCCACCTACTGGCAGCTACAGGATCTAAACGAGGCATACAGGTGCATGATGGGTGCGCGCTATGCCTCTGAACCCCTGCCTGTGATTGGGGCCGTCAGGGAAGGAGCCATCTCGGAACACATGGCGATGAAGGTGATTGAGATTCAGCTGGCAACGGGTGGGCTGAGATTGACATACACTGGGGACATCCTGAACCTAGAAAAGGCGTTCCAGTGTGGTCTGATCCCAGCCTCGTTGTTCATTAGGATCCTGGAGAGACAGGACAACTGGAAGGATCTGATTGACCCCAATACATCCGAAAAGGTCTCGCTGGTGCAGCTGGTGCAGAGGAGCCTCATTCATGAAGAGACAGGGCTCCGGCTGCTGCCAGTGAAGAGGGGACAGGAAGGCACTATATCCCTGAAGTCTGGAAGGGAGATCAGCATCCTTAGGGCAGTCCATGAGGGTCTGATTGACCGGGAGACCATGTTCCGTCTGCTAGGGACTCAGCTGTTTGCTGGTGGCATTGTGGACCCTAAAACAGGTCGTAAACTCACGGTTGAAGAAGCCTTGGTGGAGGGCTTGATTGACCAGGACACTGCCAGTGGGGTGCTGAGCTATCAGGCACAAAATGGCGGCATTGTCAATCCCCGCAATGGTGAGAGGCTCACAGTGGATGAAGCTGTGCAGTGTGAGTTAATGAGCTCCAGCAGTGCACTCTTAGTGCTGGAAAGACAAAAGGGCTTCATGGGACTCGTCTGGCCTCAGTCTGGTGAAATACTGACCGTGACAGCTTCTCTCCAGCATGAAATAATCACCAACCAGTTTGCCTCCAAGCTGTTAAGCAACAGGCAGAAGATTGCTGCTTTCTACATACCAGAGAACTCAGAGGTGATCAACATTGACTCTGCTGCAAACAAGGGTTTTGTTGACAGATATACTGCTGATGTTTTGAAGACTATAGAGATACCAGATGTGTTCCCTGACATTGACGAGTTAAACCTTAGGTTTTCCACATGGCTTTCACTGAGGGAGCTACAGATTGAAGGATCGCATCGATCTGTGGAAGACACTGGAGTAGATGAGAAGAGCATAAATACTCCATCACCGACAGAGGCAAAGCAGCTGTTTGTCTCATATCTCATGATGAACAGCTACATGGACCCTAAATCAGGTCAAAGGCTTTTACTTTTTGATGGACAGTTAAACAAAATAACACAACTTTTTATGGAGTGTGTTGAAGATGCAGGCCATGATCCTGAGCACGATACCTCATCCTGTGCCACCTTCGCCTTTAGCGACATACCTCGAAGAGCAGATGATGTTGTGAAGGAAGATAGTGAAAAGCTTAATCTTGACCCATGTACAGAGGATGCAGAACATCAGCATCCAAAAGATGTTGAAAGAGTGCAGGAAGATCGATATGTAAGATCCATTCTTTCAGAAGTGAAACAGGTTCACAGCAAAGAATATGAAGTGGAAAAGAACAAAGTGCAATCACAAGCAAGTTGTCAAATATCTGGCAAGCGCAAGAGTGGTGAAAAAAAATCAGTAAGGTTTGACTGCGAATTAAACATTCCACCTGAAATCTCGCTTCAAAAGCACAAAGGCAGAATCACTCCTACAGATCAAATAACAAAAGATTTTGCAGATGAAATGTCAGGTGACTTGACAGATTCATATCTCCTCCCAAAAGAGAATAACACTGCAAGCCGCCCCACACGGCCAGTAGTGAGAAACTTCAAATCCCCACCCCTGAACGTGGAGTTATCCAGTGGTACAGACTCCAACATGACCTCAGGAGAAAGGGTTTCCAGCAGACTTAATCCACAGCCTTCTAGTGCACCACATGACCTCACACGCATGCAAGACCCCTCCAAAATCCCAGCCCAGCCAGGGAAATCGAGAAAAACCAGGACGAACCATGCAGAATGCCTGCACCCAGAGGGGCTCTGCTGGGACAGAGGGGAACGGGAAAATGCAGTCCTCCTCCTGAAAGCCCAGGTGGAAGAAGGTGGTATCTTGGATGTGACGTCTGGCAAGCGGTACGATCTTGATGCTGCCCTCGAGAAAGGGCTTGTGGACGAAGAGACTGCATTTGAGGTCCTGGCCTCGCAGTTCCCAGAACAGGCTGTTTCCAGGGAAATACCCTCTGGCACCATTTTCACTCTGAGAGAGGCATCAGCAATGCGCTCAATTTCACCTTTGACAGCAATGCGCATTATGGAGAGACAGAACCTCTTGGGGGGGTTTTATGACTCAGAGTCTGGGAGCACCATCAGCATTAGTGAAGCTCTGGACCAGGGTTTCATCACTGATGATTTAGCTGAGAAAGTTCTCAGCTCAGCTCCAGTTCAGGGGGACATCATCGGCCCAGATGGTAGGCCCATAAATAGATATACTGAATCTATAAATCTACAGCATTCAGATGATGTTACTAACCTGCTAGAAGACCCTGATGGTCAGGCTGGCGATGAGCTGCACGACAAGAAGTTGGCAACCAAGAACTTCACAGCTGGTCCATGTTGTGAACAGCAAACAGGATCCCAAGGTGTTTGCAGAGAGGATGATCTAGGTTTGCTGAGAAACACAACACAGATATGCGAGTTAGGCTCCTCTCCATCTTTAGCCCCCATTAGCCAAAAATCTGTAGATAGACAGACAACTCCCTCCCATGATATAGACAAAGGGCCCAGTTATAAAGCCAATTCCTCTGTGCCAGATAAAGAATCTAGAAGACAGGGCTTCACTGCTGTGAGTTTGCCGAGTGAAGATGCTGGTAGACAAGGCCTAACTGACTTGAGCTTATCTAGTGAAAATGTTCGTGGAAAAGGCTTCATTAATATGTACTTGTCTGATGAATATCCTGGTAGACAGGCTATTGTTGATGTGAGCTCATCTGCTAAAGATGCTAATGGACCAAGTTTCACTGATGTGAGCTTGTCTGATAAAGGTGCTGGTCAACAGGCTGCCATTGATGTGAGCTTGTCTGGTGAAGATACTGAAGGGCAAGGTATTCATGGGAGCTCAAGTGGTAAACACTCTAGCAGTCAGAGTGCTGCTGATGACATGAGCTTGCCTGCTAAAGATGCCAATGCACAAAGTTTCACTGATGTTAGCTTGTCTGACAAAGATGCTGGTAGACGGCATAAAGTAGACAATACCTCTGTGTCAGATAAAGAGTCTAGAAGGCAGGGCATCACTAATGTGAGCTTGCCTGGTGAAGATGCTCATAGACAAGACCTAAGTGATGTTAGCTTGTCTAGTGTGGACTTGTCTGATGCTGGTAGACAGGCTAGTGCTGACTTGAGCTCATCTGCTAAGGACACTAATGGACAAAGTTTCACTGATGTGAGCTTGTCTGATAAAAATGCTGATAGACAGGCTTTTGTTGATTTGAGCTTGTCTGTAGAAGATGCTGGTAAGCAGGGTATTCACGTGAGCTCAAGTGGTAAACTCTCTAAAGATTCTAGCAGAAAGAGTGCTGTTGATGACATGAGCTTGTCTCCTAAAGATGCCAATGGACAAAGTTTCACTGATCTGAGCTTGTCTGATAAGGATGCCGATAGACAGGTTGTTGGTGTGACCCCAGACAGTAGTCCTGTAAATACAATTACCAAAGCTATAACTCCAAAGCATTCAGATGATGTCACAACTGAGAACCTGCTAGAAGACCAAGCTGTTTCAAGTGGTCAGGCTGACAATGAGCAGGGTGTCAAGAAGAAGGTGGCAACCATGGCCTTTGACCTCACAGGTAACCAGCTTGGTGAAGAGCAAGCAGTGGCCCGAGATGTCTGCAGAGAGAACTATCTTGGTTTGCTGGGAAACACAAAACTGAAACGTGAGTCTGTAGGCTCCTCTCCATCTTTAGCTGGCATTAGCCAAAAATCTGATGATATACAGATGGACCCCTTTCATGACATGCAGGGAGGGCACATCAATAAAGTAGCTAATTCCTCTGTGTCTGATGAAGAATCTAGAAGACAGGGCACCGCTGATGTGAGCTTTCCTGGTGAAGATGCTCGTAGACGAAACCTAAATGATGTGAGCTTGTCAAGTGTGGACTTGTCTGACGCTGGTAGAAAGGCTAGTGCTGACGTGAGCTCATCTGCTAAGGACGCTAATGAACAAAGTGTCACTGATGTGAGCTTGTCTGATAAAAATGCTGATAGACAGGTTTTTGTTGATTTGGGCTTGTCTGTAGAAGATGCTGGTAGGCAGGGTATTAATGTGAGCTTAAGTGGCAAAGATTCTAGCAGAAAGAGTGCTGTTGATGACATGAGCTTGTCTGCTAAAGATGCTAATGTACAAAGTTTCACTGATCTGAGCTTGTCTGATAAGGATGCCAATAGACAGGTTGTTGGTGTGACCCCAGACAGTAGTCCTGTAAATACAATTACCAAAGCTATAACTCCAAAGCATTCAGATGATGACACAACTGAGAACCTGCTAGAAGACCAAGCTGTTTCAAGTGGTCAAGCTGACAATGAGCAGGGTGCCAAGAAGAAGGTGTCAACCATGGCCTTTGACCTCACAGGTAACCAGCTTGGTGAAGAGCAAGCAGTGACCCAAGATGTCTGCAGAGAGAACGATCTTGGTTTGCTGAGAAACACAAAACTGATAAGTGAGTCTGTAGGCTCCTCTCCATCTTTAGGTGTCATTAGCCAAAAATCTGATGATATACAGATGGACCCCTTTCATGACATTAAAGGGGTGAGTTATAAAGTAGCCAATTACTCTGTGTCCGATAAAGAATCTAGAAGACAGGGCATCACTGATGTGAGCTGGCCCAGTGAAGATGCTCGTAGACAAGACCTAACTGATGTTACCTTGTCTAGTGTGGACTTGTCTGATGCTGGTAGACAGGCTAGTGCTGATGTGAGCTCATCTGCTAAGGACTCTAATGGACAAAGTGTCAGTGATGTGAGCTTGTCTGATAAAAATGCTGATAGACAGGCTTTTGTTGATTTGGGCTTGTCTGTAGAAGATGCTGGTAGGCAGGGTATTCATGTGAGCTCAAGTGGCAAAGACTCTAGGGGACATAGTGTTATTGATGATGTTAGCTTGTCTGCTAAAGATGCTAATGGACAAAACTTCACTGTGTGCATAGCTGATAAAAACGCTGCTAGACAGGCTTTTGTTGATGTGAGTTCATCCATTGAGGATGCTGGTAGACAGGAAATTAATTTGAGTTCAAGTGTCAGAGAGAACCAGATATGTGAGTCAGGCTCCACTCCACCTTTAGCCCCCATTAGCCTAAAATCTGATGACAGACAGATGGCTCTCTCTCATGACATAGAGGGAGGGCCAAGCGATAAAGTATCCAGTTCCTCTATGCCAGATAAAGATTCTAAAAGACAAGGCCTAACCGATGTGAGCTTGTCTAGTGAGCCTGTTAGTAGAAAAGACTACTTCAATGTGGAATTGTCTGATGCTGGTAAACAGGCTACTGTTGATGCAGGCTCATCTGCTAATGATTCTAATGGACAAAGTTTAACTTATGTGAGCTTGTCTGCTAAAGATGCTAATGGACAAAACTTGACTAATATGTGTGTGCCTGATGAAGATTCTAGTAAACAGGCTTTAGTTGATGTGAGCTTATCTAATGAAGATGCTGGTAGGCAGGGTATTCATGTGAGCTCAATTGGGAAAGACTGTAGCAGACAGACTGTAGTTGATGGGCCATTCAGTTCCATTTGTGAAGACACATCTGACAAAAGGTCAGATTTACTTCTCTTGAGCCTCAAAGATGTTTCCAAAGAAGGAAATAAACCACTAAGGCAGCCAGAGTCAGAGCCATTTCCTAGACCAATCAGTGTAATTTCAAGTAACAGACAGGCTGCAATAGCACATTTAGGGGCTGACCAGAATGAGAGTCTAGCTCATAGGGATTTGAGCACTCCCAACTTGCCAAACAGGGAGAAGAAAACAGAGTGTTGCCCAAAACCAGTTGATAAGCATGATGCACTTAGAGATGAATCAGAACCAAGGATAAATGCTCTGCTGTCACTGGGTCCTGTCAGCCAAGCAGACTGCCGTGTAACAGGCAAAAAACCAAATGACCATCCCGCTGAGACAACTTCTCCAAAGACAATCAACTTATTTTCATCATCAGAAAAAGCAATTTCTCAAAAACTAAAGACTGAGGGAGAACGGAGTGGAGCTGGCCTTTCTTTTGATGCGGCATTTAGTCTAAAAGGGCAAAATCTAAAAGAGGACACCTGTCAGGAAGAGATGTGTCTGACTGGCTCTCTCAAGGATGATCAATCAGAAAGGTACAACACTGGAAAAACACAACTTTCTTTGGGGAAAAATGTATTTGAAGAAGGGTCTGTTGATACATCAAGTCCAACATCTGAGCCTCCTTACTCATTTATGTCCAGTTTACATGAAGTGGACGTGGGCTCTACCACTGGCAGCAGACACGATGGGAGCAGGAGAGAAGAGCCATCCATGGAGAACATTCCACCCAAGTTTGCTCATGTTACGGTGTGTCAGCAGGGAGAGAATGTGTGGAAGGAAAGTCCCAGAGGCACTCCACTGGCTTGTGAACATCTACCAAGTTCACCTGCTGAAACCAGTGAAATCGGGATGAACAAATTGGCTGGTTACAGACCAGATTCAGGTGGATTTGACAAGTCAGCTAGTGGGATCAGCTGGTCAGTCTCTGAAACCAACAAAGCCTCTGATGTCATAGTAAGTCAGAAGAACATTTTGATGCCACCACCACCAGCTCTTTACACTGCATTAAGGGGCAGGCTGGACCAGCTAGTTACGATGAAAGTGGAGGGGGTGCGTGGTGACAACTTGCAGCAAGAGGAAATGCAAGCCATAGAGGACATCATGTTGATGGTGCAAAACTTCCCAGAAGAACAGTTCCAGACTCTTGTAAGTGCCCGAGATGCTGGAACTGCAGTTCAGAAGAAGGATCTTCCACCCAGACACATTGACAGCACAAGTCCCGACCTGCTTATTGACCTGCTAAAACATGAGGGTCTGCGTTTAGACACAAGGAAACAGCTTGATGATCAGGGAGAGGGAGAAGAGCCGTTTGAGGCAAAACATATTGAGGAAAACCTACCAGCTGGTGTCCAGCAGATCCAACATCAACTGCTGCAGCTTGCTCAAGTTGTCTCCTCCTCTGGTGATCCTGCCATACTCAAAGATGCCCTCCAAAATCTTTGTGCCATTCTGGGTAGCACTGCCTTGGAGAACCAGAGCCAGAAGACAAAAGGCGACTCAATTGCTGCTGCTGAAGGTGGAGGGGTCCCTGGCATCCACCAGGGCCACTCAGTGGAGTTCACCACCTACCCTCAAACTGAGGATGCTTACACAGAGAACCAGAACAGTGGTGAAAGCAAATCCAAGGTAAGTCATCAAATATATTTTGCCCTCACTGCCCCCCACCCCCCTTTAAGTTTGTGTTATAATATGGTTTACATTACATTTGTCATGCAATATTCTGTTTATTTAATACACCTGGTGACAGTGTATTCTTTGCTTTTCTTTTCAGCCACTGTACACCACTCAGAATTATCTGGAATGTATTGGCCGACTTCAGGATCATGCTGATTTCATTGAGGAGATAAAAAATGACTTGGAGGCCCAGTGCCTTTTAAGCAATGGCATTGAGGGCCTGCAGAGCCAGTTGGAGAAAAATAAGGTGCAGTCTATTCACTGTTACTCTCAAAACTCCTGCTAAACCACCAACTTCCCTTATAACCATCAATTCCATTTTAATGGCTCACCGTAAACACTGCTACCATTAGTCTCTCTT
The DNA here is from genome assembly GCF_963514075.1 of Conger conger. Classification (NCBI taxonomy): domain Eukaryota; kingdom Metazoa; phylum Chordata; class Actinopteri; order Anguilliformes; family Congridae; genus Conger; species Conger conger. The sequence continues at coordinate 11,094,863 of NC_083777.1, forward strand.
TTCACTATTAAAAATTCACTCTCTTTGCATGTTTTCCTCAAGCTGTTGACCATCTTAATCCTTTCCCTATGGCAGTAGCAGGTTCCCTGTTACTGTGCTGACCGCACACGCTCTGGTCTGTTTGCAGTTGCTTGAGACACAGCTTGTTACCCTGGCTGCCACTCTAACTGCCGACCTTGATGTGGCGGAGCAGCTGCTGAGAGCTGCTGACGAACACGTTCCCACGCAGATTTACAGAGACCTGGCAGCGGTTTTTAAAGACCTGCCACTGGCCTTCTCTGACGTTTGCAATACGTCCACGGAGAAGGGCACCTCCGTAGCGCAGTCCTTAGAAGTTGAAAAGGTCAGAGGTTATCTCTTGTGACTACAGCTGTAGTATTTACAACACTGACAAATTTGAAGAATTTTATGATGATGGCTTTTCTGCCCGTAACCTTTAAGAACAAAATTAATAAATGATTTAAAACAGTACCAGTCAAAAGTTTGGATGCACCTTGCTTTTTCAGAAAATTTCAAGTAATGTTTTATTTTCTTGTTATGGTTAAATTTCTGATTCTCAGCTTTTAGCATATTAAAGGGTATTTTTGTTTCTTTTTCGGTTTCACCAGAACTTTTTATACATAACCCTCCATTACACTGTTTGGGACAAATTAACATAATGTAAAATAAAGTAGTAATGCTTTGTATTTGGTTGCATATCTTTTGCATACCATGACTTCCTGATGTCTGTGACCTATCAAGATCAACAGATTTCTTATTTTCAAGTGATACTAAAACCTTTTAGAATGGATCTCTATGGGAATTTGGGGATGGGACTACATTCAGTAAATTACATTGATTCAGTATAGAACAAATTTGTTGACTAAGTGGCATCAAGGGTCCGAGGTATCAAACCAACCTCAAATCACTATGCTGCTACTAGATATGCAGTAGATACTGAAAGGGTTGTTTCTCCTGAATAATTTTCCTGTTAAACTCAGTTAAAGTATCTACTGCACAATTGGCATTTACGGCAAATGAGAAAATAAAACTTTAATCCGAAAATTAACAAAAGGCAAGGTGTGTCCCAACTGATACTGTACTATATTGATCAAAGTGTGATAATGGGTACAAGTATTGTTCGCAAAATAATTTGTGATTGTTTTACCCCACTGAGTTTAATAAGTTAGTGAATACATTAATGATATTTAAATATTGGTACACATTTATATGTATACATTCAAAAAAAAAAAGTTATATTTGTTTTCAAAATAAACATTATATATTTTGCAGTACTGCAATGTGAAATCCATTGTATATTTTTATGCAGGTGCATTTAGAGCTGTCCTATCAAGAACTCTTGGGCTGTCTTCAGAAAATCATAGGTTATGTTCATGACAGTTCTGAGACTGCCTCCAACCTGGATATCACAAACACTGATGACCTGGACACAGTAAAGTACAGAATTCAGCAAAATAAGGTAGGCTACTGCTCTCTCCCGGCCCCTCCCGCCAGTGTGTCAAGGCTATTCTGTCAGGCAGGCACTGGCAGGGGTGTAGCTTGGAATTCTGTGCCCCCTAAAAAGTTTTTTACATGGGCATATTTCATACACTGAATGAATACTTCGCTTGAATATAAAGCAAGGGCTACATCAGGGTCTGCAGATCCCACAATGCATTTCTCAACTGTATTGAGCTTTGTATGTGGGCAGTGGGCTTAAATGCATGTTTTACAGAAGTAATTTATCTACAACTGGCTATTACGATGATAAACACTCAATTCAAATAGGAAAATGGCATCCTCACTTTCCGAAAACTTTACAGAATCAGCTAATATATTTAATCATCTAATCAGCTAATATATTATCATTGATGAAATGTTGGGAAAATATGAGCTTAAATGTCACAAAAACAGTAATTTTATCACATTGAAATCCCATATCAGGATATTCTCCATATATTATTGTTCTCAATACATTCAACTTCTATTGTAATTCTGATATTCTTGCTTATTTCTGAAAATAATGTATTTGGTTCCCCTGCCTAACTTACACTGCGTCGGGGTCGGGCTCAGAGCACGTTGACCCATGGTCTGTGTAGTTGGCGAACCGTGACCTGTAATTTATGCAAGACATTAGCCTAACGTTATTGCTTATTGACAGAACCTTGCCCCAGTGTGTTATCCCTTTTATCAGAGTTTATAAAATGTAGAAAGACCGATTTAAGAGAATGGCAACGGTGATTTTTTTAAATTAAAATTTTCACCGTGATAATGTGAGAGACGGAAGCAGGAACGAGTAACTAGCTCGCAGAGGAGAGGACCAAACCATTTGTTTTGGAGGGGGGGCGGCGGTTGGTTTGTTAAAACTGCTTTCATCACATATTGCATCATGTGTGGGTTTATTTATATACTGAAAATGCTCTGAGGACGAAATTAATTTCATACATCCATTAATAAATAAATTAATATATCCTACTGGGGGTGGCACGGATGGTGCAGTGGGTAGCACTGCCACCTCACAGCAAGGAGGTCCTGGGTTCGAATCCCCGTCGGCCGGGGCCTCTCTGTGCGGAGTTTGCATGTTCTCCCCGTGTCTGCGTGGGTTTCCTCTGGGTACTCCAGTTTCCTCCCACAGTCCAAAGACATGCAGGTTAGGCTGATTGGAGAGTCTAAGTTGCCCATAGATATGAGTGTGTGAGTGTGTGAGTGAATGGTGTGTGTGCCCTGCGATGGACTGGCGACCTGTCCAGGGTGTATTCCTGCCTTTTGCCCAATGTATGCTGGGATAGGCTCCAGCCCCCTGCAACCCTGTTCAGGAGAAGCGGGTTCTGATAATGGATGGATGGATGGATATCCTACTGGAATTTTTGTGGGCGATCTCCAGCTGTAACCCCCACACCCCCAAGATGTGGGCTCCTAGAATTGTTACCACCTTTCACCATTCTCGACGCCTCTTCATGGGCACTGGAAAGCTTCATAACGCATGTATTACGTTACAAATGTAATATATTATGAAGCTTTTAGACAGAGAGATATTTTTGTGGCACTGTGTGGCACACACAGCGATGAACATTTTGCACATTGTTAAATATTTAGGTCCAAAGCAAGCATTAAATCCTCACAACAAAAACCTGCAACTGCAAGGAAAAAATTCCCACATGTATAAAGCATGTTTGAATATTAAATACTTTCATAAAGGTGAATGTCAGCATGGTTCATGCTTCATGTTGCTTGCTGTTCCAGGAGTTGGAGAAAAGCCTGTCTCACACTCAACACCAGCTGGAGAGCACTGCCTTTGAGGTTCAGTACTTCATATCCGAGCACGCCCAGAACCTGAGCCCCAGCCACAGCAAGCAGCTCCTGCTGGCTCTCACTGCCACCCAGAGGGCATTGAAGGAGCTGACAGAGAAGGTCTCCACCCAGAGGCACACTCTGGAACTGCACCTGCAGCTCAGGGAGGAGCAGAGGCAGCAGAAGGTTTGAGGTCGCATTACATCATCCTCACATCATGCCACAGCGTCATCACTATCTTAGTCACCCTTATTTTCAAAGGTATTAGTTGATCATTTCAAAGTGATATTGGTTCTGATCGAACCAGGAAGTCTTGAGAAACGCATTTGTGTAATTAATCAAAAATACATGACTCTTTACATTTGTTTAATATATTTTCCTTACGGAACGGTTGTTGGTTTTTATGATCTCATTCAGTGTTCTCACTTTATTCCTTATGCATGTAATGCATGCAATGACATTCTGTACATGTCAGTGTGAATTTTCATATATCTACTATAACTAGGGACTATATCACACTTACATTTTTAACCAGTGAAAAAACGAACATTTATACAGGAATTGCAGTCTACAATTAATGCTTCACAATTACAGTATGTGTGTGGGATTGATGTGGATTGTTGTGAAGCATGCACAGGTTGACCTTTAACACCACAGTGATAGAGAGTGTGCCTTCCATTTTTGATCACTGCAAAGACACTAACTTTTTCTCCTGGTCATGTTCACGTTTCAACAGGCTTCAAGACACCCTGCAGCTCTGAGCTCTTTTTAAGCACTGCCACGGACAAAATGCGAAAAACACGACCTCGATGTGCATGGATACTTGCCCCGTGGATGTCATCACTAACACACTCCGGCAGACTTTCTCTAACTCTCTCTCTGACCCCAGCCCCCCTGTGTCTCAATCCATCTCTCTGTAGGCAGGCTATCATGTTTACAGCATACTCAGTTGGTGTACGTACAGTAGGTGTGTAGGACTGAGTGCTGCAGTTGTGGCCTCCCTTGACCGTGCTCTGGTTGTTGTCTCAGAGCGCCGCGGAGAAGCAGAGGGAGTATTCGGAGAAGCTGCAGGAGCTCTGTGATAGCCTGACCCAGACGGAGAACCGGCTCATCGGCCACCAGCAACTGGGCTCCACTGGAGACGGAGTAGCGGATCTGCAGCAGTACCAGAAGGAGCACCAGGTGAGCCAATGGCCAGCCCCTCCTACAGCCCTGCTGTTAGCAATGATAGGGTTTGGCTTTTAGCAGAAACAGGGTTAGACTGTTAGCAGTGACAGGATTAGACTGTTAGCAATGATATGGTTAGCCTGTTAGCAGTTATAGAATTAGGGTGTTAGCAGTGACGGGGTTAGACCTTTAGCAATGATAGGGTTAAGCTGTTAGCAATGACAGGGTTATGCTGTTACCAATGATAGGGTTAGACTGTTCGCAGTGATAGGATTAGGATGCTAGCAGTGACATGATTAGACTGTTAGCAGTGCTTGGGTTAGGCTTCTAAGCCTGAAGGAGACCTGCTTTTCTTTCTTATGAGCTTCTGAAAAATGTGTCAGGTTTCTTCCAGTCCTGGCTCTTTGTGTATTTGTTCTGGAAGTAAAATGTTCTATTATCTGTCTTTGAGCGACATTATTTAGACTTTCCAGTTGCAGGTGTTTTTTGTTGTTGTATTTTCTTTAACTAATCGGGACTATGTCCACCAGGCCTTGCAGAAGGATGTCCAGGCCAATGCCAATGCCCTAACAGAGATCCTCAGCAGCACCAGGAGGTTCCTGGAGGAGAACCGAAGCAAACTGCTGCCAGAGCAAGTGGCTGCCATCGAGAGCCAGCTGGAGGAGGCCAAAGCCAAGGCCCGGCTGCTCAGCCAGCGTGCTGAGGATTCTGGGAAAGAACTGGAGAAAGTGCTGACGACAGCCATCAAACAGGAAACCGAGAAGGTAGGAAGATGGCTTCCTCATCCTGGGGCTGTGTGGTCAAGTTACAGGAACTAGAAACAGCCAACTGTTGTTCAGATCAACCTGGTTCAGTGCACAAAAACCAATATAGGGTGGTAAAGTCCATGGTTGGGTTTTGTTGTGTTGTGTTGTAGTCATTCATATTAACACATAACCTGCATTTTACACCGTATTTGTGCATGAAGCTGTATGTTGTATTACCTAACAGAAACACATCCACAATATTTTTCTGGCTTTGAAATCACTCACTCTTTCACATTTCCACTGAAGATTATCCAGAAGGGGTAACTCAGGTAGCGGAATAGTGCTTCACATCAATGACGCTGGGTGTCCTGGTTTATCCATATTTTTCTTCTCATTGGGCAATTTGTGCAAATATTAATTACTTATTTTGAGGATTTTCCATATCCTGCATCACATAGCGGCGTATTCATGTACCTTGCTCGAGGGTACAGTGATAAAATTCACAGAAGTGTTTATATTTGAGGTACGCTTTTGTGAAACCCATTTCCCCTTAGGTTGCAGCCGTGGAGCAGCTGGAAGAGAGCAAACACAAGATAGAAGGTCTGCTGGACTGGATCTCCAACATCGGGAAAGAACGAGAGAAGGAGAGCAACCAGACAGACCAGAGCCGGCAGAATGGGAACGACCCACTGGACACCTCGCCGCAAGGCAACATGGGAGACCAGGACAACAACAACGGGAACTCACTGCCAACGCTGGACAACATCTGCTCTGTCGACGGAGAGAGCAAGGACACTCACGAGCTGGACCTGGACGAGCAGTACAACAAGATCAAGGTAAATCAAGGTTTGGCCAAATGGTTTGGCCAAGTCTGGAAAAACCTCCTGAACAGGATTAAGCTACATGAATGGAGATTGAATCTTTGGGGTCAAGTGCCTTCTTTGCCCATAGGGAATGTGATTGTCTTTCCCATGAAAAATGAGTTTGTTCGTTGGTAGTGGATGTGTTGATTGATATTATACTGGACCGACAAAAGCAGTACATATATCTGTTTTAGATCCGGATATACTGCCAAGATTTGCATCAGGTTTGTTCATTTTTTTTTTACTTTAAAAGTTGTTATCGGTGTTACCCCCTTAATCAGCAATCTTGTCTGCATAAAGACGCACAGCAGCCCTACTGGTGTTTGTTAATTCCCTGCTGTGGGAAAGCTAGAGGACGAGAGCCCATGGCTCATTGGTCAAGCTACAGCCACGACACCAAACGGAGAATCGCAAATAGGGGCTATTCTAAGCTTGATGACTACTCTTTTCTCTGCTTGCCGTCTCTTTACTGACTGGCGGCCTCTGTGATTTAGTGCTCACCCTCCTCCGCCTTCTTACTCTCCTTTAAATGGCCTCTCGCCTGAAAACAGGGGTTAATAGCCTGGTTCTGCCTGAGAAAATCTGTCAGGATAAACAGCCAATTAGTCAGTCTTTTTAGTCGCTCTACAATTGTCAGTACTGAGCAAGTGAGCAGAGAGCAAGATTTATGGGTAATTAATTCCTTCGATGTCTGAAAGGAGGTGAGGTTTTTGGATAAGCGGATAAGAGCTGAAGTGAAATAAGTACTTGAATGGTATATATTACATTATTTTAGAGGTATAACCGATATAACCAGTGAATTTTGTGAGACTCTTTCTGACATTGGGAGCTGTGTGTGAGGGTTGGAGCTGTGTGTGTGTGTGGGAGTTGGTTGCACCTCACTGTGTGAGTCTCAGGCCTGATGGGTGACAGTTGAAGTATATGCATTAATGTTCAATTGCTGGAAAAATCCAGTCTTTAGCTGAGTTATAACTAATATCATGAAATATTAAGCCTCTTATATGAATGCATATGGGGCAAAGCACATTGGACCCTAGGTTCCAGCTGGGGCATATTTACAAGAGTGGCTCAGACAAAAACCATACTCTCTTCGTGATAACGGAACCCGTTTCTGTCTGGCTTTTCGTCCCCTGCAGTCACGGCACCAGGAGGTCCTGTCCCAGCAGCAGGAGCTGATCATGGCCACGCAGTCCGCCCAGGCCCTGCTGGACCGGCAGGCCCACGCCCTGTCCCCGGGGGAGAAGGACAAGCTGCAGCGGGACATCCAGGAGCTGCGGGGCCGCTACGACAGCGAGCTGGCGCAGGCCGAGCTGCAGGCCAAGCGCGTGCAGTCGCTGCGGGAGGAGCTGCGCAAGTTCCGCGACGACTGCGGAGAGTTCGAGGCCTGGCTGGGCGAGGGCGAGGCCGAGGCGGGCGACCTGGCCGCCCCCGCGGGGAGGCTGGACGTGCTGGCCGACAGGCTGGAGCGGCAGAGGAGCTTCGCGGAGGACGTGATCTCGCACAAGGGCGACCTGCGCTTCATCACCGTGTCGGGGCAGAGGGTGCTGGACGCCGCGCGCGACTGTGGGAAAGGCGACCCCGCCGCCCGGGACCTGCAGATGGACGTGGACACGTCCGGCGTCTGCGCGGCTGTGAAGGACCGGCTGGACTCTGCGGCTAACCGCTACAAAGCCGTTCATTCCCAGGTACACACTGCTCTCGCAAAGGCAGCCCTGCTGATATACACTGCTAGGCTTTTAAACAGCTGGTAGCAGGTTGACCAGTTCAGACCAGCTCCATACTCAACATGGCTTGACCAGCTCAAGCTATGTATGTTTTGAAACAGCTGGTAGCTGGTCATTTCAAGCTGGCCATTGCTAGATTTTGCACCAGGGATGGCTCCCCTTACCCCAGTATAGCGGGAGGAGATTCAGTCTTATTTAGATACTATGTAAATTCCTTCATCAGTAATTCACTCATCCAAACTTTCAGTGGTGGCATTGCATTGTGCACATTGTGCACACACTGAAACAGTTGACTTGATAGTTGCACATAGTTTGCTGTTATATGCGTGTACATTGATCAGCGCTTCCCAAACATTTTCATGGTTGCATACTTCAAGAATTACTGATAGATCCTTCTTCATTTAATGTAGTACCCATTCAAAAGTATTTAATTTGTTAGAAATTAATTGAACCCCCTTACCCCTTATTGATCCTGAGAATTTCCCAACAGGAACAATCCACGAAAGGATGAATCTGAATTTAAAGATTCTCCTGAAATACAATCAATGTATAATGGATAATGGAAGCCGCCCCCCCCCCCCCCCACCCTGCGAGGGTTAATGTTAGCTTCAATGTTCAATTGACATTTCATCCACATTTGTTATATGTTGCCGCAGTATTCAGTAACATATACCATAACAAAAACAGAATAATTAGGTACAGATAAATAAACACTATTCACATACTGCATGTGCTGCATTGCCATGAGTCTACACATTATTTGAGCCTGACAAGCTGCTCTCGTAGTGAGAATAGTATACATTGTAGCTCTTTCACTCTCATCTTTATGTTGACAACATGTGCTAAATTGTTATAAATATGTATCACAGTAATGGTCTGTTATGGTGCGTGAGTCAGCATGCAGTTCCATCAATCACCAGAAGGTGGCAATAAGCAACCTAAAGAGAGAATGTACGTACGTACTGAATATACTGGAGAGATTTTTAGTACAGTAATACAACAAAGCTAATGAGTGCAATTTGAATATAATTATAATTGTTGACCTACTTCTGCACCGATTAGATTAGAATCCCGAGTTGGGATTCTAAACTGTTTTAAGATTGTTTAAGCTGTGTTTTTTGGTCTGGTCTGTAGCTGGTCAGTGCTGGTCTCTAGCTGGATGAAGCTGGTCAAAGCTGGTAGAGAAAGCAGGTGGTCAGACTGGTGGACTAGCTGACTATATAGGCTGGTCAGTTGGTGAGCAGTTGGCTGACCAGCTAAAAATGTCTAAAACACAGCTTAAACCTGCTGGAATTGTCAGCACGGTATGTTTAATGTCAAGAGGTGGAAGAGGTGTCATCCCGGCAAAGGCTTGTGAGTTCCTGGCTGTGTGTCATCTGAGCGTCCCGTGTTGTCTCAGTGCACCCAGCTGGGCGGGAACCTGAAGGACGTGGTGGATAAGTACAGGAAGTACCAGGATGCTGCCGGCGGTCTGCAGACGTGGCTCAGCAGCTCGGAGAGAGAGGCGTCGAGGCAGCAGTCAGAGCCCATCGCCGCCGATCCCCCGACGCTCCAGAAACAGCTGGAGGAGGCCAAGGCAAGCCGTCCCTGCGTCAGCGGTCACAGACGCACACGGGTCACGGATTATCATGCCACTTACAGTAACACTGGCTGAAAAACTGCGAGCAACATGGTTTACACTGCACCTGCTGATTTCACTCATTGGCACGCCTTCAACCAGAGAGGAGGGATCTCATTGGTGAAATCAGCTGACGCAGTGATACAGACCTGTAGTGTAGTGGTTAAGGTAAATGGCAAGGTTGGTGGTTCGTAACCCGGTGTAGCCACAATAAGATCTGCACAGCCGTTGGGCCCTTGAGCAAGGCCCTTAACCCTGCATTGCTCCAGGGGAGGATTGTCTCCTGCTTAGTCTAATCGACTGTACGTCGCTCTGGATAAGAACATCTGCCAAATGCCAATAATCTAATCTAAACCCTGCATACTCTCAGCCCTCCATGGCACATGATTTTGCACCCCTGGTTTGTAGCAATGCCATTGTCACTGATTGCAAAAATGCTCACATCACTGCTTAAAATGATTGCTATTATCGTTGATTACAATAATGCCCAACCACTGATTATAACATCACAGATAATACTCATAAACAGTGATAATACTCATATTAGTGTTTATAACATTGATTGCATCATTGATTACTATAATGCCCACATCACACGTGGTTATGGGTTCCCAGTGAGCTTGAGAACATTGTGCCCTTGCCTTATACAGACCTTCCTTCGCTCTAAACCAACACTGCTATTTATAGAGCTCCTTTCTAAACAGACCGTAGTCTGAGCGTTGAATAGCTAAGCTCTGATTCAGATGAGCTGGAAACACAGGATGTTTTGCTCTGTTTTGTGGGTGACTAGAAAGAACGTGTATGGAGCGGAAATTATCTGGAGATAGATTAGTTCGCTAAGATTTACGGTTTTGCTGGAATTAACTGACACAAGATTTATAGAGTTGCAAAACCGGGAGTGGGGAGAAAATAGATCAGCGTTTTGACTTCTGGTGACTTTAACTAATTCCGAGACACGAGGACGGATAGAAACTCCAGCAGGAGAACACTTCTGCTCCTGGCAACATGCTAGTTCACAAATTCTCACAGCATTTCTCCTAACGGTTTGGCAAAGCAAGAAGGAAAGTTAATGCACTCATTTAGTTGACAATTCCTGGACAGACAGACAGACATTCTGCAGGCCCTGACGGGTTTACTCCATGAATCGATGAAGGGAATGGCAACTTTAAGAAAATTGTAAATGCCCCTTTTCTAGGTATCTTTCACTAAAATCAAATGGCAACTGCCTGAACTGCTCATTCTAAGTGGTACTCCCATTATGTAATTGATTGTAATTGGTTGTTTGATAAGTGCCTTGGGGGATAACCGGAGCTGTGTTGTTGTGTGTAGGCCCTACAGACTGAATAATCGGAGCTGTGTTGTTGTGTGTAGGCCCTGCAGGCTGAATAAGCAGGGATGTGTTGTTGTGTGAAGGCCCTACAGACTGAATAATCTGAGCTGTGTTGTTGTGTGTAGGCCCTGCAGGCTGAATAAGCAGGGATGTGTTGTTGTGTGAAGGCCCTACAGACTGAATAATCGGAGCTGTGTTGTTGTGTGTAGGCCCTGCAGGCTGAATACGCAGGGATGTGTTGTTGTGTGAAGGCCCTACAGACTGAATAATCGGAGCTGTGTTGTTGTGTGAAGGCCCTACAGACTGAATAATCGGAGCTGTGTTGTTGTGTGTAGGCCCTGCAGGCCGAGACCTCCGGGCGCCAGGCCGCTGTGGACACATTTCGCAAGATGGCTGATGCTCTGATCACAGCGGAGGGAGATCTCCTGACCAATCAGGATGAGATCCTGGAGACAGTGGGTGAGTGGCCTAAGTCATCTGACAATGTGGCCAATATGGCCCAGGATGCAAAGAAAAGCCAAAAAAAAAGGCTGCAAATGCAGAAGTACCCCTTTGTTTATGGCAATATAATATCATGAGTCCAGGCAACACATTGATATTCTGGTATGGTCCTGCAATTCTGACAGGCAGCCTAGCATTGGGGGACTTTCTTCACAGAAGTGTGTTTTATATCTGCTCAAATGGGATTGAAATGTCTTTGATCAAAATCATCCAAATCATCGCACACCGCACGCACTCTCCCCCGAACCCCCGTCATTATACCCCGTTGAACCGCGAGCCTCTCCCCTTTCGGCAGACGACGTGGCGGAGCGGTACGACGGCCTGTCGAAGTCCGTGAGCGAGCGGCACGAGAAACTGCAGGTGACGCTCACGCGGTCGCTGAGCGTGCAGGACGGGCTGGACGAGACGGTGCGCTGGATGGACGGCGTGGAGGACCGGCTGCGGAGGAAGGACGAGGTCACGCTCACCTCGGCCGCCATCGGAGACGCGCTCAGCAAGGAGGCGGTACGTACGGCGTGCGCCGGGAGTGACGCGCAGCGCGGTTTGCGGGCTGTGGGCCCAAAAGTCTCAGAGTAGCTTCCATTTTGTCACGTGAGCTGCGGTGTCTACAGGTGGACCGTTAATGAAGTAGGTTAGAATGCAGAATGCAGGACAAGTTCAGACCTGCGAATCGAGCCTGCTACCTTCTGGTCACATGCCTGCTTCCTGGCAGCACACGCATGTGTGAAAATCATAATTCTGTATGTGAATTTCACATTTCCGCACATTAATTAAAATATTCAGAAAATGTTGGGTGTTGGCATGTTGTTTTTGGACACATCTGGCTTTTTCATTTAGGAGTCTGCTGTAATTGCTTTGTATAAACTTTACCAAGTCAAAAACACTGGATGTGGGGATTTAAGATTCACGGGGATAGGGACGGTGTCTGTGGCTACGCTGCTGGTGTCGTGACCCCGTTGCGTCCCTCAGGCTCTGGAGCAGGACATATCGAGTCGGCAGAGCAGCATGGCCGCCATGAAGGCCAAGCTGAAGACCTTCATGGAGACGGCGGAGCCCTCGGCCGCCTCCACCCTCCAGGCCAAGATGGATGGCCTGTCCCGCCGGTTCGCGGACGCCTCCGCCAAGCACAAGGAGAAAGTGGCGGGGCTGGAACAGCTGAGGGACAAGGTGGAGCTCTTCGAGAAGACCTCTGAGAAGGTGCAGCAGTTCGTGGCCAAGCGCTCGCAGGACCTGTCTGAGACGGAGGGGCCGGGGAAGAACGTCAACGAGCTCTCGCAGCTCATGCAGGTCTGGTCGCCGCCCCTGATGTCATCAATCTGCGCCAATGCGGCAGTTTTCACCTGCAGTTTAAATGACCGACGGTGGAAGACGCATGCTAGAATATAGAATATATGTCAGATTAGAAATATTACAGGTAAAGAAAACCAGTGAAGTTTGTAACTACAGTGAGTAGTACAATGAGACAAGTGCCTTGGTTTTCTTTTTCTCAGTGGATTAAATAAAGGACCTTTGCAATGAGTATCTTTAGAACAAATATTTCATGTTTTTGGACAGTTTATGTATTTATTTCTTTTCTTCACTGTAAAATGTCCAGTGTTCATTCAACTCATGGACAGAATTAGTTAACTCTACCAGTTTGGTTTGGTTGATGGAACATGATGTCACCCGTGTAGGACACCAACGCTGAGCTGTTGGAGAACGCCAAAGACGTGGAGCAGCTGCAGAAGCTCTCCAAAGAGCTGTGTGAGGTGGGCCCAGAGGCCTCCAGGGCCCAGATACAGGGCAGGACGGACAGCCTGGCCAACAGCTTCAAGACCTTCACAGACACTGTGAAAGAGAAGTGAGTAAGTTTAGACACTGTGAGGAGAAGCCTGGTGTGGAAATACCACTGCCAGTTCAGGGCAGTTTGAGTTTTTCCGGGTTTTATTTGAAGCAGATTAGTGTACTGAGTAAATACATCCATCATTTCCTGATATACTGTCTGTACCTGTACTATATTCACTATATTTATACACCCGTACTAGAGCTGTACATATATGTAAGTACAAGGTTTTTCCAATGCAAATCCAAGGCCTTAGTAAATCAATGCCAATGTGAAGGCAGGTGAATCTCTAACCGGTGTCCGTCCGTCCGTCCCCCACAGGGAGGAGGAGGTGTCCTCCTGCCAGGACCAGCTGGCGGAGTTTCGGGTGGCTGCGGGCGCCCTCAGGCAGTGGGTGGACGAGACTGCGGATAAGGTCCCGGTCGTCCCGACTTCCTGCAGCGAGCAGAGCCTGGCCAAGGCCCTGCAGAGAGTCAACGTGAGCTCCGGACATGGCCGTAATCATGACAACCGCACCCTCAAATGCCACAGCTATCGCCATGCCAACCGCGACCCCAGTACACCCCCGCTATTACCATGCCAAATGTGACCGCTGTGTGCCATGGCTATCACCATGCCAACCGCAACACCTAAACGCCATGGCATCACCCTGCCAACCGCGCCACCCAAACACTCGTAAAACAGCCCGTTAAAAACCTGCCTGTGTCAGAGAAGATTCCTCTACCCCTTCCTCATTCCTCTGGAGCACAGAGCCTCAACTTTTCTGCTTTTACCTTTTTCAAAGTGCATGAGAAAATAAAGTCCTTACATTCTGGCCAGATTCGAGGTGCCCTGCAGTTTTAACAAGGCCGGCAGGTATTTGGCTTCAGAGCTAAGTATTATGGTCTATAGCCGCAGAGATGTGACTCAAACCAGCTGAAATCCCCTCTGATCTCCTGGGTGGAGATGAAGCACCTAATGTCCTTTTTAAAAAAGCTACATCAAAGGCAAGAAAATAAATAATGAACTACAAGTAAATGGGTCAAACATCAAAGGTGTTGAAAAGACCCCAGACTATTCATGGAAATTTACATATTGAAGTATGCAGAAATAAAATGGGGAAAGCAGCAAAAATAAATGAATAAAAAGGGTTTTGGCAGATTGACAGAGATAGATTTCTGTGAAATGTTCTTGAAGTTAATTGGGGGGTAACTGTTTGATGGTTTATATGCTTTATATTTTTTATGATGTTGAATGCTTTCTTCTCCCCCAGACATTGATAGATGAGTGGACTGCCAAAGGAACTGACGTTCAGGACATTAACACCAAAGGGTCTGCTCTGTGCAGCCTCATTAGTGTCCTAACCTCTCCCGCCAAAACCAAGGCGCCCCGCAAACCAGGTACCCCGCTACCTCATCTCCTCTGATCCTGGTGGTCTGCCAGGGACCCATATAACCGTATACTCGCCAGGCAACAGCCAGTTGGTGATCCAGTATTCAAACTGAAACTCAAGTTCTAACCATCTGTGATTGGTCCATAATTAGACTGACCATGTAGTGACCATTTTTGTTATTGATCCATAAGTAAGACTGGCCTTGTGGTGACCATCTCTTGTATTGGTCCATACTTAAAGAGATGGTAGGGAGGGTCTTCAGATCCAGTTTTTGGGAAACAGGGTAATCAGCTTTTCCCATTGGTCATCACCTAGAAACCCAACCAATACATGTTTGAAACAAATGGCTGAGTCACCAACAGGGCTTGAATTGCCACCATGTCCATTCGTTCTTTTGTTGTGCTGAGGAAATATATTGTGTCTAAAGCATCGCTTGTCTCTTTTTCAAGGTTCAGCTGTCACGAATGGCTCAGGTCCTGGAGCTCATGCCTATCTAACTAACAAAGGTGAAGATCGCTAATGTAGCAGTCATTTCTTCTGTTTGTTTGCTCAAGTACAAGGGTGGACAGCTCCTGTCCTAGAGGGCCGCTCTGTTTTGGTTTTTGTTCCAAACTAGTAAACTTAGTTTTAGTTTTCTGACAGCTCTATAAACTATCCTGGTTCACTCCTATAGTCGTGCACAGTAAAATCGTTTGTGGTCTGTGGCTGCAGCTGGTGCTTTTACAAATGCTAGGTAAAAATATAATTGAGCTAATTAAATAATTAAGAGCACAAAATCCTGAATTGGACCATGTTGAGCTACCACACTCTAGTAGTTAGTGAACATATACTCTGTGTATAATTGCTCACACCTCTCATTGTTTTTAGAGTACTGTAGGTGTCATGTGTTTGAAGTGACGAAGCTATGCATAATTGATTACCTGTAAACATTTCTTCACTATAGAAACTTGCAGTGCCTATACGTTAACCTCCACATAGTAATAACACACCACTCCTGCATTTTATCCTAACAGCCTATCAAAACAAAGTTGAGAATTTAGTGTCCTAT
The DNA here is from genome assembly GCF_963514075.1 of Conger conger. Lineage (NCBI taxonomy): Eukaryota > Metazoa > Chordata > Actinopteri > Anguilliformes > Congridae > Conger > Conger conger. The sequence continues at coordinate 11,110,324 of NC_083777.1, forward strand.
GGTGTGTGTGTGTCTGTATAAGGCCATCTCCTGGGTTCAGGCTTTGGTTGGACCAGGCCGAGCTTGTGTTTTGGGGAAGCAGCTGTTTACAGTGAGCGGGAGGGAGTCTGAAGGGTTTTTAACCGCCCCACAGAGCTGATGGTGGTGCAGCAGAACATGTCGTACATCAACGAGGGGTACGAGGCCCTGGGGGAACGTCTGAGGGGCCGTGCCGGGGAGCTGGACGGCTCGGCGAGGAAGCTTCGAGAGGCGCGGGAGGAGGCCGGCTCAGTGTCCGGCTGGCTGCGGGACATGAAGAAGACCCTAGCGTCCTGGGACGCTGTTTCCACGGAGACGGGCTCCATGAAAACCCAAATGGAGAAGCAGAAGGTGCTCTCTCGACGATCGGTTCAGTCACCCATGGAGCCTCGCTGCACTTTCAACCAGCCTTTGTTCCCCTTTAATTAATGATGCCCCAGTGTCAAACCCTTCCATTTAGCCATTAACATACTAATCTCACAGCCTCCAGCTCATTAACCCTTTGAAGTTTTCTTTCAAAATTCAAAGTCAGAGTTCTAGAACTCCACTGTTTCAGTTACCACACTCTCAGGAATACAGTGACAGTGGAGGTACATTTTTGTTCTTCAAGGATCAGATTTCCCAAATGTACCCTGAAAGCACAGTAATGTTCTCTTTGGTTACAAATAAGAATGTTTTCCGAGTAGAAAAGGTACAAATTAATTGTATATTTCTGGCTACGGGTACAATTTTGTAGCCCTCTCTGAGTGCAGTTGTTACGTAGACAAGAGAGCAATAGAATGCTCAATTAAGTCTCTAATCACAATTAACGCTCTAATCAATTTGCGATCTCACACTAACACACATTAACATCCTGTTATGTGACTCTCCTATGTAGTAATGAAAATCAAATCTCTTAACAAATACCATCATTTGAATCATTCTCTTGTTCTTACTCTCTTACACTCGTTCCTCTCTCACGCCATCTCTCCTTCCCCAGGCGTTTGAGGAGGACATGGCCCAGAAGAGCGATCGGCTGGAGAAGCTGCGGGGGAAGCTGCAGGAGCTCATAGAGCTGTACCCCGACTCCCCCGAGGCCGTGGGGTGGAAACAGACGCTGGGAGAGATAGGTAAGTGTGCTGGGGGAGCCATAAGGTCTCCTGTAGTGTATGCCATAGTGTAAATGTATGCCCTGTAAAACTGCGCTGGCATAGATGAGGGCATATGCCTGGATGACATATGGGGCATCTGCCCAAAACATATCTATGGTTGTTTCTGTAGCTGTGTCAGTAACTACTGTATATCTATAGCTGTGTTTGAAACTGGAAACTGTATGGCTGTTTCTGGAGCTGTGTCAGTCACTATATCTGTAGCTGTGTTTCAAGCTGTGTCAGTTGCTGGGTCTGTAGCTATGTTTTGAGCTGTGTCAGTAACTATATTTAGCTGTGTTTGGATGAGCTGTGTCAGTAGCTGGGTCTGTAGTTGTGTTTGGAGCTGTGTCAGTAGCTGGGTCTGTAGCTGTGTTTGGAGGAGCTGTGTCAGTAGCTGGGTCTGTAGTTGTGTTTGGAGGAGCTGTGTCAGTAGCTGTGTTTGGAGGAGCTGTGTCAGTAGCCGGGTCTGTAGCTGTGTCAGTAGATGGGTCTGTAGCTGTGTTTGGAGGAGCTGTGTCAGTAGCCCTGTCTGTCGTGTCTCTGTGCAGATAAGGTGTGGAAGGAGGTGCAGGGCTCGGCTGAGGAGAGGAGGTCGCAGCTGGAGAAGTCGTCTCACCACATGACCCAGTTCCAGACGGCCGAGGCCCAGCTGAGCCAGTGGCTGTCGGAGAAGGAGCTGATGATGAGCGTGTTGGGCCCGCTGTCTGTGGACCCCAACATGCTCAACGCCCAGAAGCAGCAGGTCCAGGTACAGAGCCTGTGGACCTCCATAGTCCTTACACCACTCAGCTTTTACATACACTAATCAGTTTATTCACACAAATCAGTTTTTTCATACAGAAATCAGTCTATTCACTCAAATCAGTTTCACACAAATCAGCTACACAAATCATTCTTCATACAAATCAGTTTTTATCAGTTTTTTCATACCCAAATCTGTATTCACTTTCTCAGTTTTTACAGTTAATACTTATTTTAAAATGTTTATTTTATCAGCGTTTGCCTACATCTGTTTTACATGTACAGATCTTTTTATATCCAGATTCAAAAATGTGCTGTACATCTTTACAAAACTACAGAAGTAGAGCACAAAAATGCAGATGTTACACAGCTGGGTGTCTGATGCGTCCTGACCCCAGCAGTACTGGCCCCTGAGATACCGCACGGTAACCCTGACTGTCCGTCCGTCTGTCCACCGTGTCGCTCCCCCAGATCTTGCAGAATGAATTTGACAGCCGGAAGCCGCAGTACGAGCAGATGAACGAGGCCGCCCGTGCCATCCTGAGCGAGCCGGGCAAGGGGGACCCGTCCCGTGAGGGTCTGAGGGAGCAGCAGGCGGCCGTGACCAAGAAGTGGGACGGCCTGACGGGGCAGCTGGGCCAGCGGTCCGAGCGCATCGACCAGGCGTCGGGCAAGACCGCGCGCTTCCAGGGCCTGCTGAAGAGCCTATCGGACAGCACGGCCGACCTGGAGTCCCGTCTCCTCGGCCAGCAGGCCCTCAGCACCCAGCCCGACGGCGTCAAGAGGCAGCTGGAGGCAGCCAATGAGGTGTCTGCACAGCTTCGGGAGGAGAGGAAGAAGCTGAAGGAGGCGGAGTCTCTGTGTGCGGAGCTCTCGGCCCTGGTTGAAGAGGAGTACCTGAAGGCTGACCTGTCCCGGCAGCTGGAGACCGTGGCCAAGCCCTTCAAGCAGCTGGAGGGGAAAGCAGGTGAGTTTCCACACCTCGACCGCTAACCCTCACTGGAGCCAGGGGTAGGGTACACTTACTGATGCTAGGGTAACCTCACTGGGGCCTGGGATAGAGTACACTCCCTGGGGGCTGGGGTAGGGTACACTCGCTGATAAAATTAAATGTTTTCCCTTCAAACCCTTCAGCAGTAATGGTGGAAATTTGTGTGATGAAGGGCCTGCAATGATCATAGCACCATTGGTGGAAAGCGCTTCAAGTTAGCTATTGCTTGAGTTAGAAGTCTCAAGTCTTGTCCTTTTGCATGGATAACATGGAAACTCCCTAATGTTTGTAATTTCCCAGTTCATTTAGTTAATTCGTTTAAAAATTAGCTACAGTATTACAAATGAAATCATTATCTAGCAAAAAATACAATAGTATCTGAAGCTACACTTCACTGCTGGAAAGTTCAAACCAGTATCCTTGGATGCACTTACTTCAAATATACTTTTTGAAGAAGAGACGTAAGGCTGGCTTATTACTTTCTCTACTTTACTTTTGGCAATGTGAACCTGTTGGAGATATTGTTCAGAGGCACTTTTAAAATGTCTTGTCCAGTTAAGGACAAGAGTTTTAATTCCCCAAGAGGAACTGTGGGGGAATTTTCATGTAACCTTACTGTTCATGCGTACGCTGTGGATGGAACCATTCTTAGCCTCAGTAAAATAAACAGATACTTGGCAGGTGGCTATCGCAATTCCATTGACTCTGAAGGGGAATTCCAGATCTGTATTTGAAACATTATGGGGTACATAGTCAGTGCCATTTTTAAAGTGGTAATGTTACCTTTCTGTCACTGTTCTCAGTTACTGTATGGAAATGACTAAATAATCAATTAGTGTAAGTGTCAGGTCCTTTGTGTACTACTCATAAGGAGTATCACAGTGTGCACTTGGTTCTTTCTGTGAAATGAAGCTTAGTCTCACTTGTGGCTGTAAATTAAGCCCTCTGTTGCAAGCTGTAGGGTCAAGTCTATTTGTGGATTATGAAAAAAGTTGTAGACGTCGGTTATTCACTCTGCATAATGGTTTAATTATATTATACACATGGGCTTCAGTTCAATAGAGTTTTTTGGCTTAAAATTCACATTTTACAAAGAACATTAAAATTACTACAAAAAAAACTAAAAACGTTAAGACCAAGCACTAAATCTCTGTATATCTTCTCTTTGTTTAATTGCAATTTTAAACTACATTGCTAGTTTTAGTACCTGATTTCACATTAGCATTCTGTAACCCCCCGTCTGTGAAATGACACTTGTGGTTGTCTTTCTTGAGTTCACTTTGCTGTTCACATAATGTTAATTGACCTTCTGTTTCGCATACTGTGCCTGTTAGTCATCAGAGGTCCTTCTTAATTTATCTCATGAAGAGCTGGGTGTTTGTTTGCTAAGTATATTCTCTGGACCAAGTCTATGACATGTAATAAAGATAGATGACTCTAAAATCGGAAACAGAGGCCTAATTACAGACTTTAATTATGATGACATCCAGTGCAGGTTCAGATATGTAACAACCAGCGGATGATATGATTACGTGAATAGTGATGCCCATGACTCAGCGTGAATGAATACAGTTCTACAGAACACATTGCTGAATGATGTCTTTAATTGGGAATCATCATTTACCCCCCTTAGGCCAGCGGATAGAGCAGCTGACCTCAGCCTTTGCCAGCTCCCAGCAGTTCCACCAGATGTCTAAGGACTTCCAGGAGTGGCTGGAGGAGAGGAGTCAGGAGGCCTCCGTCCCCCGGCCGGTGTGGGCCCGGACGGAGGCCCTTCGGCAGGGCCTGGAGCAGCAGGAGGTCCTCCAGAGGGAGCTGGGCCAGCAGGAGGAGCCGTACAACGCCATCGTGAGGGAGGGCGAAGCCCTGCTGAGGAGCACCGAGGGGGCGGAGAAGGTGGCTCTCCAGGGCCAGCTCGCCGCCCTGCGCTCCAGCTGGGAGGAGCTGAAGAAGAGCGGGTCGGAGCGTTCGGAGCGGCTGCAGAGCGGCCTGCAGAGGGCGCTGCGCTTCGAGGAGCAGGCCCAGAGGCTGGGGGCCTGGGCCGACCAGTGCCAGGCCAAGGTGGCTGCAGTGGGGCTGAGCGCAGACCCGTCGAGTATGGAGATTTCCTCCTCAGAGGCCAAGGCCATCCAGAGGGATGTGGACAAGCACCGGGGTCTGGTGGAGCTGCTCGACAATGCTGTTGAAGGGCTGCTGGAGGTGGCCACCGAGGGCCACCAGGAGGTCAGGGAGGAGGCCACAGCTGTTGGCCGCAGGCTTGACTCCATCGCCGAGGAGCTGCAGCAGAAGAAGGAGGCGCTGGAGACCCTGGCACAGGGGGTGAGGGAGTTCGGCGACACCCGCAAAGAGGCCGAGGCCCAGCTGGTGGGGGCCCGCAAGCAGTTGGAGGTGCAGGCAGGCCTCGGCACCCAGCTCTACAGTAACAAGAACCTGGCCAACATGAAGGCCCAGCAGAGGGGCCTGGCCGACCTGCAGGCGCAGGTGGAGCACCTGAAGGACGTGGCCCAGGGGCTGGTGGTGGCCGTGCCCGAGGCGGAGGGGGTGACCGACCTCCTCCTGCAGGCCGACAGCCTGGAGAAGGAGTACGGCTCGGTCCGGCAGGAGGTGGAGGAGAAGTGCGCCGCCCTGGAGGGCAAACTGCAGGGGGTGGGCCGCTTCCAGAACGGCATCCGCGAGATGTTCGCCCGATTCGCCGACCTGGACGACGAGCTGGACAGCATGCCGGCGGTGGGCCGCGACCGGGACACCCTGCGGGGGCAGAGAGACGCCGTCGGGAGCTTCGTGACCAAGCTCCGCGGGCTTACGGACGAGGTGGCGGACGCTAACGCCCGCTGCAAGAAGATGCTGGAGGCCGAGGCTTCGCCCGACCTGCCGGGGCTGAGGAGGGACCTGGAGACTCTGGGCAAGCAGTGCGGAAAGCTGCTGGACCGCGCCCGGTCCAGGGAGGAGCAGGTGGAGGGCACCCTCGCCCGCGTGGACGAGCTCTACGGCCAGCTCCAACGGTTTGACGAAAAACTGGGCGGAGCCGAGGAGCGGGAGGAGTCCCAGGGGCCTGTCGGCATGGAGACGGAGGCCATCAACCAACAGCTGGAAGCCTTTAAGGTAAGGGCTTTCCCTTTGTGTCTTTGGCCATCTGTCTGCATGCGTGGTGGGGTCACTCGCTTCAACGGTTTCTGTAACAGCATGCGGGATCACCCAAGCGGGGGGAATGTGGGGTCGCATGAGGGCGAACAAGTTAGCGAACAGGCGGAGCCTCAGTCACGTGATCAGTCTCCGCCACGTTGAGTATAGCTTACGTTCATGACATCGGGCGGCGTACACGCAAGCTGTGCTTTTGTAAACCAGGGGTATTGTTTTCAAAAGAAGGGTCTCAGAAGGGTAGCGAAACTATTGAATGACACATTATTATGATGTAACATCTGCAACCATAAATTAAGCGTATAATTATGAATAGAAAGCTGCTCCTGTTACCGAAACCTGAAACCTGAAACCTGTGCAAGATTGTTATTGCTTTTTTTAACAGACAGGGAGACCATGATCTCAGTGAAGTATTTTAAAGTAAAGACAGGTCTTTAGTAAATCTCTCATTGTGGCACATTAATCTGTCTCTTTATTTTCTGGTTGCAACAAAAGGAGACTGAGAGAATACTGATTGTTTGCAAGTGAACCGGCTTAACCTTTGTCAACGTCCATTGACTAGACAGAAAGGGGTGGGGAGTAGGGAAATAAATGAGTGTTTTCTTATATATTCTTAGGAAAGGGGTCACACAATGAATCCTTATGAATAACATTGGTTAAATGTTTAGCTCTCTGTACAGGGTATTTACTTTAGCAGTGTAGGTGAAGTGCTTTGCACACAACAGCAGTGCCGCACCTTGTAGTCAAACTTGCAATCTTTAACCCTTTGCGTGTGAGATTAGAAATATAACACTCTAATGCTGATGGAACAGTCACCACAATTCATTGTTCTAGCACAGGACTGAAAACTAGACTTAACATTTTGAAGCAACATTCCAAAAAGCCTATTGTTCAAAGGCATAAGTTACTGTAAGAGTTCAGCTCTATGCTGCAGTGCTTACATGGGTTCATGGAAAAAATGTCCACATTTCTGGAGGCCGGTGGTTAGCGTCCCCACGTAGCTGCAGTAGCTGATGAGTGCTGATGAGTAGTGTGTGGGGGTGGGTTGGGAGAGGGGGGTGAGAGGGGTGGTTTCTCCACGGCTCCTCAGACACGTGCACGTCGGTCCTCTGGGGCTCGGCTGGGCCAGCGTGTCACTGAGCATCTGGTGGTGACAATAGAGTCCCCGTCCGTGAGCCATTGTTGCGCATGGCAGCCCCAGGGCCAGCTGGGTCCCTGCAGGCTGTCACACGTTAAACACCCCACACCCCCAACCTGCCCCCCACCTGACTCTCACTCTTTTTCCCCATTAAACCGAGCCAGCATGGCCACACACACACACACACAACACTCGTACAACATTTGTCTCCAGTGAGCCATTAAAACGCTCTTTCTTCTATTTAGCCTACCAGCTATTTCACTGATTTCCAAGCATCTGCTCTGGTTATCTGTTCTGCTTCAAACGCCCCCCCCCCCCTTCCCTCCCCACCCCCCTGGGCCGTCCTCACTGGCAGATTGGCCGAGGTGTGTGTCAGACTTGCTGTTTCCCATTACAGGACGCGTCTTTGATTTGAAGTATTTGAAGAGTTGTTGCGGTTTACCTGCCCCATTCCTCTCATGGTTGAGTGAATGTTGACTTTAATCCAGCTGCGGGTTGCCAGATCTCTTTCAAACCCCTCTGGAGCAGCTTTGCGATGCTTGTGCTTCCTGTGCTTGGCAACCCTGGTGTGAACCAGAAAATATATTAAAGCAAAGCACCTGGCCCATACAAACCACTCTTCCTGTGTTGCTGTGCGCAGAGATACCTGCTCATCTCCAGCTTTAATATCATAGTCGTTTTGATGAACGTCATGGGAAATAATTTTGCGGGTAATTATCTGTGGATATCCAGAGTTTGTTTAGAGCCGAGGGATCTCCAGAGCCGTAATGGCGGTTGTGCGCTTCTCGCTGTGACCCTGCTTTGAGATGAAATACGCACGGCTTCCTCTGTGGCGCGTGCCTCTATTCCCCCACTGTTCTTGCTGAATAATTCAAGCCAAATGGTTATCATCTGCGGGATTATTGAGTTTGCTGTTATTCGAGACTAACTCTGTCTTTTTATGACAGAATTATAAAAAGCCTTTAATCCTTTTGAATAATTCACAGTGTGACACGCATATACTGTATAAAGAAACATGTTTAAAATTGTGTTTTTGTGGATAACAGAATACATACAGGGGAACTTGCGGAAAGACAGGAATGCTTTGACTTCAGCTAATGGAAACAAAAAGTTTCATTTGTCAGACCCATGTGGTTAAACTTTGTGGACAAAAATTGAGCTTTTCCCAGATCATGCAGAGGAGGTAAGGCTTCCTACCAGTGAGTCAAACTAATTCAGTAGCTGTTCTGCAGGTCATACAGGAGGTTTACAGCCAGCTAAGCAAATTAACTCAGAGAGTTCATTTACTTTATCGGCTTAGCTTATAATACATTTAGAATAAATCTATTAATGTATGAATTCATAGCACAAAGTTTACACCCTTCTTACATAACAAAGGTAAAGCATGCTATAATAGGTTTAGCATTTATCAGCTGATGCTAAAAGTTTTTTTAATTTTTTTAATCTTACAGTGCTGTTGATTTTCACTTCATTAACACTAAAGCCAGATTTATCCTTCATCGCACAACCTTGTGTGAAAAACGAAAGTGTCACACACTGTTTGTGTGTGTGCTTCAGCTAAGGCTTACAGGGAGGGTTCTGTTGTCACAGGGTTCTGTTGTCTTTATGGGAACGAGATGCCAAACTGTTGATAGCATTGCCTATCCATAACAATGAATTTCATTGTTCCATCTGGCTGACCAGTCAACGTTGTCCGGGACATAACAACATTTTCGAGGTGCGCTGCACTGAGAAAAAGTCTTTCTGACGTAAATGCGTAATTCTTGTCATACGGCACTTGTGGAAAGGGTCGTGCGACTAAGTATAAATCAGTCTGAAGGCCCTATAAGGCCAGTGCAGCTGAGGGAGTTTAAATGTGTAACTGCACTGTGTGCCCTCCTGCCTATCGCTGGCATCCTCTGGAATGCCCTGTCTCACATCCCACAGCCATCTGAGACAGTTTTATGTCTCAATAATGTCTACTTCTTTCAAGTAGAGATACATTTGTTGGGCCAGGAGAGGGCAGACAATATAATATGACTGACAAACAGACAGACAGGCAGTGTAACATTATTTAATAGGTGTGGAGCTTGTGTTGTTTATCCTCATGAACTCTTGCTATCAGCATTTGAGTTACATTTTTGTGTTGATTCTGTAAATGAGTAAAACAACCCTCTTAAGCTGTGGTCTCAGTGGACAGAATTGAATGGGTGTTTTTTCCATGGCTTTTCATTGGGGGTGTTGGATGATTTATGGCCGTATGGGAAATGCGTGTGGAACTCTTGGTGGGGGGTGCGAGTTTGCCATTCAGACGTTACATCAACGCTCCGTGACCCTAAAAGATTTCTGCCACCTGAATCATAGCTGGGTCGTCCAGCTGAGGTGATGAGGGAAAGCCTGCTATCGTGAAGAGCGGGGGAAAAAAACAGCTTACTCATCGCCCTGGCAACATGCGTGCTCTGCGGTCGTAACCTGAACCCCCTGCATCCCAGAGCACTGTTGTTGGCACACATTGTCCCGTCATAATGGAGTCGACTTTCCCTACGGCTCACGTTGCTTGATTCCATAAAAAAAATGGAGCCTTCAAAATTGTTCTACCAGCTGACCGCCCCGTACAAAGACACAGTCCTGCGCCCCACAATTGAGTTTGCCTTTTGACTCTTTTTTTTTTTTTTGATTGGAACTATTGTCCCCCTCTCGATTACTCTTGCGCGACTCAGTGGTTGCCATTGTTTGGGCAGGGTGAGGTGTAGTTCTGTCTTTGTTACGGCCGGCCTGCGAAACTCGAATGAAGGCAACCCTCCCCTCCCCCCTCCCTCCCTTTGTTCCCTCAAAAGCTCTGAGAGAAAGCTGTAATATTTCTGTTTAACGATCGGTGTGTCATTTCACTGGGCTGAAAGCGCTCCAGTGTAATCTTTGATGTTTATGTTGTTGTGAATAAAGCCACAAACAAATCCATATTCAGACTAGACCTTGAGCTAATGGAGGCTACAGCGAATGGAGAATCGTTATTCATATAAAAAGGTGGAACTCAAAAACCTGTGTGAGCATATTTTCACTGTGATTTTTCAACCGTCTTGACAGCTTTTTGGACATCGGACACGTTAAATTATCCATGCGCTATTTTTGCACGGGGATCAGCCCGCAGTGATTGAACAATAGTATTTTCGACCAATGAACACGGCAGAGATGAACCAGTCAGAGGAGGAAAAACTGCCTCTGTCTCAGGGCAACATGCTCGCACTCTGTCTCTTTCAATTCCCTGCCCGGATTATGTCAGAATGTATGTGGGATTCATCCGCTGAATATCCTCTGACTAAATCCCCCAGATCTCTTTAAATGCTTTCTCTGCCTCTCTTTACAAGTTGGGAGGGACTGGTTAGCACCGCGCTCCGTTATCTAGCTACCGTGGACCGCGGCTGAAACAAAAATACATTCCTCCGGTACTCTCCCCCTCTCGCTTTTCCACTCTCCCTCCTCGCCTCTCTTAACTAGACACTCACTTTGGCAAAAAAGAAAAAAAACGCTGCACTGACTTGGCAGTGCTCCTGGTGTTAAATTACCTGAGACCAGAGACACCCTCCACATTCCCAAGTAATTAACAGAATATCTGCACAGTCCTCAGCAACCGGTCTACAAAAACAACAAGGAGAGAGAGAGGGATAGAGAGGGCACGAGAAAGAGAGAGAGAGGCAGAGAGAGTGAGAGAGAAAAGAGACAGAGGGGAGGGGGCAGAGAAGGGATTGATTTCTCCCTCTTGTTGATGTCACAACAAAGCAGCGGCTTTTTTGTGTGCGTTTGCGGAGGTGGGGGTGGGGGGGGGCAGTCCGGGTTGTTGCGTACCTCACCGCACCCCCCCTGTGGAGGGAGTCCTCACGGCACGGGTTGAAAGGATGACTAAGAAGTTAAGTCATGTGTGCCGCGGGGACAGAAGAGGAGAATTAAAGGGGTCAAGCCTCTACCAATCAACATGTGCCGGAGCAGCCCTCAGCAACATGGAGCGGTGGCAGATGTTGGCTGAATAATGAGGGGGGCGGGGCCTGCAGGCCCACAGCCGGTGGAGTGTCTGTCATTGCTGGGAGAGCCGGGCGAGAGAGCGAGCCAGAGAGAGAGAGGCTCTGTGTATCCAGGAGGGCTGGACGTGTGTCGGTCGCCCCTTTTTGTTTGTTTGCTTGTTTGTTCGTCGTTGTTGTTTTGTTTTTTTTGGTTAGGGGGTAACCTGACGGATTTGCCCGTTTCGCACTTTGCACTGAGGATATCTTTCAAAGCACTCGGAGGTTTTACAGAGGACTCTTTCTGGGAGGGACATGCACGGTGGATTGCACTTGCGACCGGAGAGCAGGGAAACGGAGCTGGAAGTTTTGACAATGGGAAGGGAAGGGATACACTTGGGGTTTTCTCCCCGGTAGGGCGTTAAGCGGAATGACTGGTTCTTCCCGGACCTGCTGGTCGCTCGGAGAGAGAAACGGAGGGATTTACTGCTCGCGTTTCTGTCTTTGGACCGTGCCATGAAGAGGAATGCTTCTTTGTTACCGTTTCTGGGTCGTCTCCATTTCCAGGGGGATACTGATTTAATTTTTATTTTATTTCACTTCTAAAGTGGAAATACAGTCACTGTAAATAATACTCTTTTCTCAAAGAAAAGCACTGAAAGAACAGAAGTATTTATTTTTGTATCTTTTTGGCACCGCAAATTTATATTGTGATAAATATAACTAATTTAAGTGGTATTGAATTTTGTATGTCTAACTATTGACACAGCTCTTAATATTTTCCAGTTTTTATAATACATAGTTTTTTTGGCGCTGAGAACAACTTATTTACCTCATATATATGTCTTTTTTATATTGCGAAATTAGCACTATTTTTTGTTGCGATGGGGAAACCTCTCAGTCGGCCGGACTGCCTCCGTCAGAACCCGCCGTGCTTGGGCAAGACGGAGGAGGAGGACCTCAACATTGAGGACTGCTATGTGCCCCAGAGGTCCATCTACGACACCGTCCGGCTCAACGAGCAGATCGACTCGGGTTCGAAGGGCAGCCTGGTGTCCCGGCATTTCGCGGGCACCCTGCCGTACAGCCAGCGCACGCTGGCCCTGAGCAGCCTCTGCGGGAACGGCGTGCTGGCCTCCTCCAGCGCCTTCGAGCTGCGCAGCCGCGAGGCGGTCCGTCTGGACGAGCGGGCCGTGTTCGACGGGCTCAAGCTCAACGGCGACGTCATCCGCACGGCGGGTACGGTCCTGCCCAAGGCCCGTCTGCAGGGGGAGAGGAAGGAGCCCCACCATCACCACCGGCGGTCCTGGCGCACCCTGGCCCCCGCGGGGCCGGGCGAGTATGGCGGCCGCGGCGGGATGATGGGCCCGGAGGGGGTCGAGGGCTGCCGTTTGGGGCGGGGCGGGAGGGGACGGAGCGCCACCGACTCGCTGACGTCCGAGGAGGACTCGGGCCTGTGCAGCCCCACCCCTGCCCCCCCGAAGCCCGGCAGCGCCACCCGCAGCTGCTCCTCCTCGGAGGGCGTGCACGTGTTGGGGGAGCTGACCGCAGGACGCTCGCTCAGCTCCGGGCAGGACGAGTTCCCCTTCACGCCCGCCAAGGAGGCCCTGCCCATGACTCTCTACTACAGCGACATCCCGGAACACGAGATACCGGCGGGAAACGGCGTATGCTTGATGGACTGCGGTCCGGGGGAGTGGGTGGGGTCTTCCGTGGACGGTGTGTTCAGCACGGGGTGGGACGCCACCGGGGAGAGAGATCTCATGGACCTCGAACCGAGCTGTCCCACCTACCTGGACTACAACGAGCTGCCCACTGCCGAGCTTCTGGAAGGGTCCGATACTCAGGACGACTGCGAGCTGATCAGTGTCGTGGTTACACAGCCGGAGTCCCGCCCTCCTGCCGGGCTGCAGGAGCCCGAGGACCTCCGGGGCGGGGCTTTTGGCCGCGAGAGCGGGGACCATGTCGATGAGGCGTCAGACTGCAGCTTGGCGGACCTGGATGACTTCCTGTGGGCGGTGGAAAGGGAGGTCTGTCGGGCCAATGGTCCTATTGTGGACGAGGAGATGGAGAGACTGCTTTCGGAAATAACCGCGTGTCCCGAAATCGATCTGGTCTCTCCCCAGGTACCTCCATGTTCCTGCTGCCACCCCGCCCAGGTTTTGTCCCAGCGTACCCTCACCTCTGCTGTGGTCAGACCACGGCAGCTAGTTCGGCTGGGGTCAGGCTACGCCGGGTCTGTAAACATGGTGTTTTTGATTCAGGATTCCTTAGAAACCGGTCTCAGAGTAGACCCCACTTTCCAGGTTAGAAGACTTCATCTTGTGGCCTGTCTCTGTCAGAGTGAGAATCTCTACAGCTCTGTCTAAGGCCCTTACACAAACTTTTGATAGACTGTCTTTGTAAGAATGCCTTACCCCCACCCCCACCCCCACACACACGCCACACATCCATACACCGTGCGTTCCGGTAGGCCTTTATCTGTGAAATCGTGCTTCGCGTCTGGCATGTGATGTCATGGATTCATGAATTACTAGAGCTGTGAGCAGCATGCAAGGAATTGCACAGTGTCTTGTATTCTTTTCTCATCTTTCTAATCCAAGGGAACTTTATTCGTAACTCGCCTTTGCAACATAATAAATTGAAAAATACGCAGTCTCCACCCAGGCTGTCAATATCAGGTTATTAAGCAGCATGTAATGTTGCTTTTAGTGCTTATCAAAAGGGTTTATTTGTGAAAATAGTTGATTAATATATGTTCTTTAAAATAAAGAGCTTTTCCTTTTTTCTTTGTTTAAGAAGTGGAGAAATCGTGGCGGTCATTCAGTGAAAGTACTAAAAGTCCTAGATAAGGTGCTTGTAAAAGGAGAAAGCATCTTAAAAGCAACTTGAAAGCCTTCCTGTTTGTGTTCTGTTGTTGGCTCGGGAAACATAATGAACTGTTGAAAGTTGAATGCACGTTTTAACCACCAGCTTTCACTGCGAATGTCCATGTCCGCGTGAACCTCCCTCTAATGCCAAGTGTCCCTTGTGCTTGTTTGCTGTTATCGCAGGTCTTCCAGAAGGAAGAGATCGAGCCACTCCAGGCCATACTGCAGGACCTGAACTGGCTGGGCCAGGGGCTGGTGCAGAGCGCAGCCAAAAACACCAGCACTCAGAGCCTGGAACACGACCTGGAGAATGTCAACACGAGATGGAACACACTCAACAAAAAGGTTTACTCCTTTCCTTATTTATCCTCCTCCTTCTGAGACGATAATGTTTGTGCTTTCCCAGAACACCTCAACGATGACGAGTACGAATAAGAATTCTTCTTGACGCTGAGTGTTAACTGACCATGTCAAATGTTGGCCTTTGTTTAATTTCCTTTCGACCTTAAGTGTCAAGGTTACGATGTATAGCTCTCTGTGTCTAAGCTATGTCCAAGCACACAGTGGAATGTCCAGTGTTATTTTGACTCTAGCAGAATATATATGAGTCCAAGAGGGATTGGAATTGGTGTAACACTGAATGCATTACCGGGTGTTTTGATTGTGTTCGCAGATTGCCGAGCGTTCGGCACAGCTACACGAAGCACTGTTGCATTGTGGGAGGTTTCAGGATGCACTGGAATCCCTGCTCAGCTGGCTGACGGACACAGAAGAACTAGTCGCCAATCAGAAGCCCCCCTCTGCTGAGTTCAAAGTTGTCAAGGCTCAGATTCAAGAACAGAAAGTAAGTTGCTTAGAGCGCCGGAATGCAATTGGACACAAAAAAGTTTAGTATTGGGGAAATTATGAATATCAGATTTTGAGCTGTGGATTTGGGTTCAGCAGATGAAGATGTAAATGTGTTGCTATGTATTATTTCAAATTAGTGGTTAGATAAGTAACCAGTGAGATTTCTTGACTTTGTTATGAATGCTGTTGCATGGGAGAGCAGCACCTTCTCTGCTGGTCGCAGTTTCCTTTATCGCTGACCCGTTTCCTGTTTGCGTGCGACAGCTGCTTCAGCGGCTCCTAGATGACCGCAGGCCCACGGTGGAGCTGATTAAGAAGGAGGGGGGTAAGATGTCTGAGCTGGCGGAGCCGGCCGACAGGGAGAAGATTGTGACGGAGATCAGTGGCCTGGGACAGAGGTGGGACGCCCTGCTGAAGAAGGCTGAGAACAGGTCTGTACCCCAGCCAATGAGAATGTGTTACAGTATCTCAACCACAGCCACTGAGAATGTGTTACAGTATCTCAACCACAGCCACTGAGAATGTGTTACAGTATCTCAACCACAGCCACTGAGAATGTGTTACGGTATCTCAACCACAGCCAATGAGAATGTGTAACAGTACCTGTACTACAGTCAATTAGAATGTGTAACAGTACCTGTACTACAGCCAATGAGAACCTGTTACAGTGTCTCTACCACAGCCAATGAGAATGTTCTACAGTATTTGTACCACAGCCAATGAGAATGTGTTACAATATCTGTACCACAGGCAATGAGAATACTTTCAAATCACTGCAAATTGAATATTAGATTTTCACTTTATCCACAGTGTTCAATGTTGTGTGTTAGAACTTCTAAGTATGATTGGCAGGTTTAACCCTCCCTTGCTCTGCTTTGTTATCAGTCAGGGTATTTTCCCAGGCAGAGAGCCTGGGAATCTGAGACATGAAACAAGAGAAAAAGTGGGATGTTGTGTCTAAAACAATGAAATGGAGAATGCCCTGTTTTAGGGATTTGTTGCTTTTAACAGCTGACAATAGACACTTTTGTAGTCGTGTAGCTGTAATTGCACTGCATGTTGCTAAACTGGTATTTTAGCCTGCTCTGCTATAACAGACACACGCAAAGCTGGAACACAGAGGCAGTGTAATCCTATTATACTCCGTCAGCTCTTTCACCTGGCTGGGGTGGGAGATTAGGAGGGTGCTCAGGTGTACACTGTTCAGAGAAGCCAGTGACTCTGATAGCAGGGAAGTGGGCAGAGGCATCATAAGATGGAGGAGGGCAGATATGATGATGGAGGATGAGGTGGATGAGGTCATACTGTATCTAATTATAGGAAGGATGGACCCTCGGGAACAGTGTTTGATATGGCCCTTCCAGCAGAGGGCAGTTGAAGTTTTATTGCCCATTGTGGGTCTGTTTGTTTATGCATGACCACATTTACACATTTTAGTACGGATTTTATGTATGTTGTTATATATATGTTGAAATAACAAAGTTAAGAACATTAAGAACAAGTATTATTAGTAGTAGCAGTAGTAGTACTAGTCTTAGCGGCAGCAGTAGTAGTAGGAGCTGCAGTAGTAATAGTAGTAGCTGCAGTAGTAGTAGCAGCAGTAGTAGCAGCAGTACCAGTCTTAGCTGCAGCAGCAGCAGTAGTAGTATTAGTAGTAGTAGTAGTAGTAGTAGCAGCAGCAGTAGTGGCAGTAGTTGAAGCAGCAGTACCAGTCTTAGCTGCAGTAGCAGCAGCAGTAGTGGCAGTAGTAGAAGCAGCAGTACTAGTCGTAGTTGCAGTAGTAGTATCTCATGAGTTGGTGCTTCCTGTTGGTGGCGCTGCAGGCACAAGCAGCTGGAGAGCACCTTGGGAGTGGCGCAGCAGTTCCATGAAACCCTGGAGCCCCTGTCAGAGTGGCTCAGCGCCACCGAGAAGCGTCTGGCCAACGCCGAGCCCATCGGCACCCAGACCAAAAAGCTGGAGGAGCAGATCTCCCAGCACAAGGTAATAACAGCAACACCGTTTTTTGGTATTACTGTTCCTTCCGACATAGAGTATCATCTCCAACCCGTGTTTTCATCACAGTTCATAGCCCGTCCACATTTTCCACGTGTTATTAATTTTATTTGGCATTTTATGCTGATGTGTTTTTTAGTTACCCCTGTGTTTTTTAGTTATCCTTTCAGTTTTACTCCTGTGTTGTTATGATTTCTGCTTTTTCATTTTGTGTTCACCATTTGTCGTGGTTTCTTTGTCCCTTTTTCGTTTGTTCGTTTTTGTCCGTTTTTTGTGTTCATCGCGATTCGGTTTGCCACTCGCTACCTGGCGGTTAGTCCCTGGAGGCGGAGGTGGTAGATTGCGGTAAAGACCTGCACCAGGCCGTGAGCCTGGGCCAGGCCCTGCGCTCCATGAGCTGCATGGAAGATAGGGAGCTGGTCCAGGCCAAGCTGGACGCCGTCCAGACGGGCTACGTGGAGCTCCAGGCCTGGGGCCGGCGGCGGGCGGAGATGCTGAGGCAGGCGCGCTCCAACGCCCGCCTCTTCGGCGAGGACGAGGTGGCCCTCATGACCTGGCTGAGTGAGGTGCGCGACCGGCTGGCCGAGGTCTCCGTGCAGGACTACAGGACGGACGTGCTGGAGACACAGTGCGCCGAGCAGCTGGTACCGTCGGCCTTCCCTCTGCCCTCTCGCTCGCTCTTCATTTTACGCGCTTCTGCGTTTGCGTGTGTCGCCTTCTCAGTCCGCCCGCTCGCTCTGATTGGTCGTGGTTGGTCACTTGCCGTGTGTGTGTGTCTCTCTCGGTCTCCTGTAGGCTCTTCATGAGGACATTGAGCTCAGGAGGCAGAACGTGGACCAGGCCGTCTTCAACGGCATGGAGCTGCTCAAACAGACTACAGGTGAGAGAGAATATACTGTACTGCTGCAGTGGACATCCGACTGTATAAATAGACAATATGAAAAGGCAAAATAAGCCATGAAAGACTGTGGTAATAACTGCATCTCCATGAGAGACTGAGGTCATGACTGCATCTCCATGAGGGACTATAGTAATAACTGCATCTCCATGAGGGACTGAGGTTATAACTACATCTCCAAGAGGGACTATAGTAATAACTGCATCTCCATGAGTGACTCCATGATAACTGAATCATTGTGATGTCGCAGGTGACGAGGTGGTGGTTGTCCAAGGGAAGCTGGATGGAATAAAGTCCAGGTACGCCGAGATCAACTCCATGAGCGGCAAGGTGTCCGCTACTCTGGAACAGGCGCTCTCCCTGGCCACCCGTCTCCAGAATACCCACGAGGACCTGAACCAGTGGCTGGAAGGGGTGGAGTCCCAGCTGGACGCCTACACAGCACAGGCTCCAGTGGGAGAGCAGCTGACCCAGGCCCAGGAGAAGCAGAAGGTACTGCCCACCGAGTCATTGTGTGAGCAGATGCACAAGATGGATGCGATGGTTGGATGCATGGATGGGTAGATGGATGGTTGGGGAGATGTCTGGATATTATACATAAATACCTTAATAGCAGCAAAAAAACAGTCGATTGCAACACTCCCAGAAATAAAGGTATTAAACACATTTGTGTTCTTTAGGGAAGATCTTATCCTAAAGAATCCCAAATTTACCCGGACAGTACAATCCTCTTCTATTTGGGAACTACTCAGTACCTTTTACAAGCAAAAAATTTACAAATGAATTATGTATTACTGGGATGGGGTACAATTTTATGTACCTACTGGGTACCACCCTTTTTAGGTACCTTGCATATCTTTTCTGAGTGAACAATACAGGACAAATAGACAAGAGGTAGAAATAATATAGCAGTACAATAATACATGGGCACAGAAATATAATAATCAACCTCATAAAGTTGTGTCCTGCGCAACTTTGCAAGAGAAAGTGAAAATACGGAATCAGCTCTTTGAAAGTATAATAGACTTTAGCTCCTCGGTAGCCATTGGCTTGAGTCTGCACCACAGCCAGCGTAGGGGCTGCTGCTCCACAACACTCCCAACCCCTGGGAAAGAGTGGAACATCTGAGAAGTCACTTTGTGAAGTGTTCCACCCTAAATCAAACAAGCGATTGGATCTAATGGGAATCATCAAAGGATCATGGGATTTATTGGTGGGTTGTTGATGATGTCAGAAAGTCAGACTTGACTCCTGTGCCTCATTCACAGTTATGGGAGGTAGAACTGCAGCTTTAGTGTTGACACTTTATCTGCTCAGAGCATACGGGCTGGCATAATTTAATGTGACAGAAGGTAGCAAAGCTTGTGTTATTTTAGCCTACTGCTGTTGCTCTGATCCAGTTCTGACTCAGAGGAAGATGTGAAGTATTCCAAATGACAAATATTTGTCCGTATGCAAACATGCCAAACGAATTACAGTTCTGACACCAATCCATTGCAGCAAAGAGCCACATGCTTTGGGTGAAGTAACTTCTTACAGTTTAGCCGTTTGCGCTTGTTGCGGTTTAGTGCTTTGCCCCACCATAGTTTCCTTCATCCTGAGCTTGGAAACACTGCAAGTGGATGCTTTACGATTGGCTGGGAAGGCACGGTGTGCGTGCTGATTGGCCAGCTGGTTGCCAGGGCTCGTGTGCAATACCCTAATTTATGTGCAATATTCAAGCCAGAACTGTGAAGCAGGAATGAACTGTAAAATGTGTTTTATATTAACCTCTCTTATATTTATTGCATTTATTATTTTTCTTGTTTTCTGTTATGTAAGGCAGTGATGGACACCGTTTTGGAGTCAAATTCCTTGTGTGTGAGCAGACCTGGCCAATAAAGCTGATTGTGATCGTGCTCCTGACCCCCCTCTCCCCCCAGGAGCTGCTGAAGGAGGTGCGTGAGCGGAGGAGGCAGGTGGACAGCCTGAACGAGGTGAGCAGCAGCCTGCTGGAGCTGGTGCCCTGGAGGGTGCGGGAGGGCCTGGACAAGCTGGTGAGCGAGGACAACGAGCGCTACAAAATGGCCGTCGACACCGCCACCCAGCACGTCCTCCAGATCGACGCCGCCATCCTGAAATCACAGCAGGTACTGTACGGGCACAGCGCCGTTCCCCCAAACGAACCACAAACCCTCCCCTCCTCCACTGGGGTCGCGGTAGCTGGGTAAACAAACAAACAGAGACACAAAAGCCCCCCTAACCCCCTGCTGGCCCCTCTAATGTACCCCCCTAACCCCCCACAGCCCCGACGCCACTGTGTGCAACAAAGAGGCTTCTCTGAGCGGAATGCAGACGGGTGTTCTGGGTGATTGGCGCTTTTATGGTGTTAATCCCGGCTGCGTTCGGGGCGAGGAGCAGAGCCTCTCCCCAGCCCTGGGTCTCACGGGACCCCCGCACTCCTCTTTTTGTTCTGCCGCAGACACCGACCGGGGCAGAGTGCGGGGGAGGGGGTAAATGGGGTTTCAGTTAATTTGCATGAGATTATTGCCTGGCTGAACGGCTGACTACAGACTGCAGTTTGGCAGGCTACATTTAGACATACTGTGCTGTTTTTGTAATTTAGTAAAAAATTAGGTCATCAGAACAATGTTTCCATGCCAGAAAAACGCCTAGCTGGCTAGTTCTCACCAAACTAGCAACTCAAAGGTTTGGGGAAACCCCTGGGTTACAAATCTCTGGCAGTGGCCTGTGCAGTGGTGAGGCGTGGTATTCTCAAACACAGAGGACGAGAAGGATCCTGTGATCAGGGATGCTCCTCTCTTCACCTGTGCTATACTCATACTGTAGATGCTTGTTGAAGTTTTCTGCTTTTGGCAGCATGGCGTTTTGGTTACATTTGTTTTATTTCTGTATCTTATGGTATATTAAGTATATACAGTTGAAATTAAGTTTTATACTGTGAAAGATAAAACCATGTTCATGGACATGCTTGCTGCATTGTGGAAATAAAGATTAGTGAAAGGTCGTTGTGTGCCTGCGTTCGGCGCTTGTTCGTCGTAAGTAATGCCGTGTAACAGGCTATCGCTCCGTGTGCAGTTTGAACAGGCGGCCGACGCGGAGCTCAGCTGGTTGTCCGAGGCGGAGAGGAAGCTGTCATCGCTGGGGCGGATCCGGCTGGAGCAGAACGAGACCGTGGCCCAGCTGCAGGCCCAGAAGGTCAGCTCCCTGGCCCCGGGCCACCGAAAAAAAACCTCCAACTTTCACCCGCAGTCTGGGCTGGGCCGATAACACCATGTGCTCCTTCCCCCGCCAGGTCTTCTCCATGGATATTCTGAGGCACAAGGACACTGTGGATGACATCGTGAGAACAGGCGAGGCCATCTTGGAAAGCAAAGATGCGGAGGAAAAGCAAGCTTTACAGGTAAAATCTTCCTAAATTCTAAAGGAATCTCCAGGGTTTGTGGGTGATTTTTATTGCATTATATTGGTTCATTTATCTGCCAACTCATGGCCAGCTCTAGATTAGATTAGGAAACACTTTATATAGCTTCATTATACTTCATTATATAGCTTGTGTGGGATAAGCGCTCAGTAAGACTGAGTATGCCATGTACATGAATTTAGTACTGAGCACTGATATGTTTAATTCATTACATTACAAATACTCGGCTATATTAGGAAATGTGTTATGTGAGGCCTCTGGCCTGAATTTAAACACAATTGTCCCCAACTTTGGCTGAAAAGTAACTGCAAGTTTTGCATTTTTTCTTCACAATTTCAGTTTGATGAGGTAGTTTTACCGATTGTTGAACTCACTTGTTTTTGTGAAGAAGAAAAATTACTTCTTGTCCAGGTTAAGGAGCAATGTTAAGCAAATCTAGTGCTAGAACCTGGTGAAGGCCTATGTTTTCCCAGAATGAGGTTTCACTGGAATAGCGTGATGTTCTGGAGCTTTCCTCTTGTTCCCGGCGTGACTAGGAGAAGATCGGGTCGCTCCTGGAGAAGTACGGCGCGGTGAGCCAGCTGAACTCGGAGCGCTGCCTTCAGCTGGAGCGCGCCCAGTCACTGGCGGCACAGTTCTGGGAGACCCACGAGGAGCTGTGGCCCTGGCTTCAGGAGACCCGCACCAGCTTCAGCCAGCTTCCCTCGCCCGCCATCGAGTACGACACGCTGAGGCAGCAGCAGGAGGAGCTGAGGGTGAGCCACCATCCCCACGTCTCTGGGCGGTCTCTGCCCGTTTTTAACGTCCCTTCATTCATAACCCTTCACTGCAAAAAAACGAAAAATACGTCAGTCTCAACAAGTAATTTAGTCTTATATTTAGACTTAAGATCTTATTTCTATTACTTTTTTGGTAGAAAAGACAAAAAATATTGCCAAAGAGGTGAGACTGTTTTACTCATTTTAAGATTTTCCAATGGGGTAAGAAGATTAAATTTGTCCAGCAAGCAGTAACTTAAACCAAGCTAATATTTTCTACTTCAGATAAACAACTAAGGCTTACGCTTGTTAAGACTGGCCTTTTTGCAATGTTCTAATTACTTCAGGCTTTGTTTCCTAATTGTCCACTCATGCAGCTGGACTCTTACTGAATCAGTTCAGTTTTGGATCCAGTACCAGAAGCCTGGTGCTCTGTAGCTTTTAGCAGCCTGGGCTACAAACTAAAATAAATAAAACAGGAAATAAGCCTTGGCAGTGTTGATAAGGGGGCAGTTCAAAATGGTATGTTCAGTGAGGATGCAATCCCCCCCCCCCCTTCCCCCTGCAGCAAATGCGAGAGCTGATAGCCGAGCACAAGCCTCACATCGACAAGATGAACAAGACCGGCCCTCAGCTGCTGGAGCTCAGCCCTGAAGAGGGGCAGGGCATCCTGGAGAAGTACACGGCCAGCGACCAGCTCTACGCCCAGCTGAAGGCCGACGTGAAGCAGAGGGCCACGACCCTGGATGAGGCCCTGTCCAAATCCACACAGGTGAAGCTCTTTGGTCATTTTACATTGTTGACTTGGTTTTTTGGTTTTATCCTTTTTTTCTTTCTACATTGGTTAGATGTTTTCTCCTAGTTTCTTGGTTTGGTTTAACCTGACGTGTCAGCCAGAAGATAGAGGTGAGGTTCAGGCCCTGAGGACAGGAATAATAAAGCAGTGATAAAACAGTGGTGCTGGCACCTTAGAGAAAAGAACCAAAAGGATCTGCAGTAATCACAGAGTCTGTTGGTAAAAACCAACAGAACAATGCTGGTTGTGATTGGTGGGTTCTTTCTGGCCATGCTTCCATGATTCCTGTTGGAATTTATTGGACCAGGGCAGTATCCCCTGGTCTCATGTTGTTCTATTGTTTCTTAACACCATCATGTACTCCATGATTCGTGGAGTTTGTCTGTTTCCTATGACTATGGTGACGTCACAGGCAACCACCTTAACCCTATATTAGTATCTCTGAGTTACTGGATCTGAGGTCGGTCTACTGAACCTACTTCACCTGAAAGGAAACATTGTTCACAGCCATCCTTTGGAAAGAGACGATACGCGTCCGTTTCAGACAGGGCGCGTGTTCTGACTATGGTGCGCTCGTAACATAAACCCCGCCTGGCAGGAAATCACTTCTCACAAGCCATTTTAGATGTTCCATTAGCTCACTGATAAGGAGAAACTGTAGCGGGGGTGGGTTTTCCCCTGTCATGGATAGCATGATGTCAAGCTCTGTTCATTGTGCTGCTGCCAAAGTTTGGTCTGAACTTGCCTGAAGTTGCAATATTATTTTTTGACATCAGTCAGCTGTGGAGTGATCTAACTATATTTAAGTCTCTGTTTCCTGGTGCGCAGACATTTCTGTACACAAACCGACCTGCACATTTTCTGGTGTGTAAAGGTACACACATCAACATTTGTTGGTGTGTGTTCTTGTGTGGGTTTTTTCTATGTCTAAATTGATAATAGAGTGGTATAACATGCATTTAATGTCGTGTGGTGGCTTTGTTTGTGCGGTTGTTGTGCGTTTGTTGGTTGTTGTGCGATTGTTGAGCGTTATCCGGGCTCCTGTATTGAGTGTCTGTCTCCTGTGCCTCTGTGCCATGGCAGTTTCACGATAAGATCGACCCCATGCTGGAGTCCCTGGAGCGGATCGTGGAGCGACTGCGGCAGCCCCCCTCCATCAGCGTGGAGGTGGAGAAGATCCGCGAGCAGGTCTCCGAGAACAAGGCCCTGTCCGTGGACCTGGAGAAACTGCAGCCAGGGTACGAGACGCTGAAGCAGCGTGGCCAGGAGATGATCGCTCGCTCCGAGGGGGCTGACAAGGACATCTCCGCCAAAGGTGAGACACGCACTTCTTACCCGCTTCCTGTTAGCCATATCCTTCTGCACCTGTATTTACCCAAAACCCTCTTCCTGTTAGCCATATCCTTCTGCACCTGTATTTACCCAAAACCCTCTTCCTGTTAGCCATATCCTTCTGCACCTGTATTTACCCAAAACACACTTCCTGTTAGCCATATCCTTCTGCACCTGTATATACCCAAAACACACTTCCTGTTAGCCATATCCTTCTGCACCTGTATTTACACAAAACCCACTTCCTGTTAGCCATATCCTTCTGCACCTGTATTTACCCAAAACCCATTTCCTGTTAGCCATATCCTTCTGCACCTGTATTTCCACAAAACCCACTTCCTGCTTCCCATATCCTTCTCTACCTGTACATTACTGTGTAAATAATTTTCTTGCCAGGGATTTGAACCCAAACCTTTTGTTTACTGAAATTGATTCTGTAGTATTTATATCAAATTGTAAGACCTGTTTTCACCCTGTCTGTAAAAGCAGCCGTGTGCCTATAAAGCATGAAGGGTCTAATGATGATTCTGGCCACAGTTGGGTTGTTTGGGTTGTTTGGGTTGTTTGGGTTGGATGCTCATTAATGTTGATTTTGCATTTGTCTATCAAGCGGTCCAAGATAATCTGGATCAGATGGTGTTCCTGTGGAACGACATCCAGTCTCTCCTGGAGGAGAGGGAGGCCAAGCTGCTGGACGTGATGGACCTGGCGGAGAAGTTCTGGTGTGACCACGGTTCTCTCATGGTCACCATCAAGGACACCCAGGACCTCCTGAGAGAGGTTGAGGGGCCAGGAGTGGACCCCTCTGTGGTCAAACAGCAGCTGGAGACCATGGAGGTCAGTGATCACAGGTTCTACCGGAAATGATCCGTCCGTTGTACTGAATCGTCAACGGTTTTTCACTAGAGCAAGAACTATGATAGGACAACAGAGGGGTCTCTTCCTGTCAGACCAAAGTTGAGAGGTGCGTTCAAGATCGCAAACGTTAGCTAACATTCGAGAACATATTCAAACTTTTTTCTTTTTATCACGCACGTTAGCTAACGTTCGATAAGTATTTGAAAAGTTGTGCGCCGCAAACAGAAATGGCCGCTGACAGGGAAGATGCAGAGAGAACAAAAGTTGACAGTTATGTGGCTGTTATAATAATATAATAATAATCAATGTAATATTAAAGTGCGGTTGTGATTTATCCCACTTTAAGGAAAATAATATGAGAGCTGTGAAGACTGGCCTCTTGATTTGATTCGAGGGTCTTTACCTTGTCCCCCCTGCCCCTGTATCCCTGTACCACCCTGTTTCGCCCTCTCAGAGTTTTAAGGAGGAGATCGACGGGCTCCAGGAGGAGCTCGACGTGGTTCAGAACCTGGGGGCGGAGCTTATGGCCGCCTGCGGGGAGCCTGACAAACCTGTGATCAACAAGAGCATCGATGAGGTAATGCTAACCACGGGCCAATGGGGGACTCACAGGCTGAATCTGCATAGCAACACAAATGTAGCCAAAAATGTCTGGTGTTGTATAATTGATTTTAGACTAATATTAGAAGGTCTTGTGAAACAGGAGCGGGATGCACACACACACACACACACACACACACTCACCCATGCAGTGATTTTAACACAAATTGCACTGGTTAAAAGTCAGATGTGTATTGGGAATGACGAAAAACATATTGAGTGACTGACACCTGTCCATCCAGGTGAACTCGGCCTGGGAGACGCTGAATAAGGCCTGGAAGGAGCGTGTGGACAAGCTGGAGGACGCCATGCAGGCAGCGGTGCAGTTCCAGGATGGCCTACAGGTACTGCACACCTGGCTGAACACACACGGCTCCAGAGTGCAGCTGTATCTGTTCACTGCAGTGATGAGACTATTCACTGGTGCAGTGCTACTTCCATGTACACATTGTCCTGTGGGTATTCTTCTTTTTTACATGCAACGGAAGCAGAGGGGGTATTCAAATATATCCTGCATATTAAGAATTGTATTCACCTTATGCAAAAGTAATTTTTTAAGGTATTTGCTTTAGGACCATCTTATTGGTCCTGCTAGGCTGATTTTACTGGACTACCACGACATAGGTGTTCTAACGCCGGAGAGAATCACCAATCCTTCTCCATGTGTTCTGAACATTGTGTTTTGAGCCACAGTGATTTTATCATGGGCGGTCTGATTGTCCTTTGTAGTTCTGTGATCAAAGAGGCAGAGGTGACGGGGGTGTTGAGTGGGGTGTTGATAATAGACTGTAGTGATTCCTCTGACACCCAGTGGGCCCTCCTCAAGACAGGCTGTTCACACCTGAGGAGCAGAGCTTCATGGGTAATGGAGTTTGATGGGTAACATTGCTAAATATGGGCCACAACCGCAAAGCCATTCTGTCTGTTTCAGCTCACCAAGGAGACCGAAATGAGGGTATGGTGAAATCATGAGCTGTTTGCTAGTTTGCAAGTGAAATGTGCCCTAAAGGTGGCATGTAAGCTGGTAATGCCAACTAATAGAGAATCATTTTGTATCCACATTTAGAATTTTTAAAATTTTTATCATGCTCCTTCTCAGGTGTTTATTTGTTTCTGCGGGTCGTTTGCTATGTGTTGGCCCACCTTCACTTGTGGGAAGGATATAGAGCAAGACTACAGAATGATTGCTTATTGTGACGGCTGCTAATTTGTGGGTTTGTTCAAGAGCTGAACTAGTGTGTAAAACCAGCCAATAATTTAGGCTATTGTCTGCTGTTAACCTCCTCGACAGGGTAAGTCAAAAGAGCTTTATAAAAAAGCCATTACTCTCATGACCCGTGCGGTGTTTTATGGCCCCTAAACGAGGTTAGCGAGTCTGGCCTTATACAACGTGCGGTGGGTCTGGTTTCGGAGAACATCATAGCCTAGCGCCCCACCCTCATGCCTCGGGGAGTTGGACTGGTGCTGGCATTTTTACGGAGACGAATGGAGGTGAAAACTAAAGAGACGTCTCCGTCAGGCGGACCCAGGGTTCAGGCTTTGTGTTCTCACACCGTTCGTGACCCGTGCTTCCTCTCCCACAGGGCATGTTCGACTGGCTGGATATCGTCGAGAGCAAGCTGGACTCCATGTCACCCGTGGGCACCGACCTGGAGACTGTCAAACAGCAAATCGAAGAGCTCAAGGTAATACGCTTATACACACGTTACGCTGGATATCTACAGAATGTGAAATTAAACACGCCCTTTACAACCTAGATAATAGAGCTTTGAAAATAACAAAAGCACAGTACATACACATCAGGACTGCTTTTCAACTCAGTCAATTTCAGTAACTTGAGATTTCATTGTCAAAAGAAGCTATGGTCAAATATTATATTTTTTGTTGTGTTTAAGTTGAATAGCAGATTTGTTTTCATTATGATTGATTATGATTTGTTTCCCTTTCATTGAGCTTTTTGTGCCATAGTCAGTACACGTTGTACTGGCTGCTACAGAGAAACAGCCCTAGACAAAGAAGTACCACACCTTCAGTAACATCATCTTAATACTAGGATGATAACCATTGGATATAATTTGAAATGTTCTTGAATTATGTTCTTATTATGAGTATAAATCTCAATTAGAGAAAGTTTTAGGTTAGGTTAATGCAGGGTGCTGTTGTCATGCTTGACCTCTGACCCCCTAACCCCCACTTTTCTCAGGAGTTCAAAGGCGAGGCCTACCAGCTGCAGATTGAGATGGAGCGACTCAACCACCAGGGAGGGCTGCTCCTGAAGAAGGCGGTGGAGGAAGCAGACAGGAGTGCCATCCAGGAGCCCCTCTCCGAACTAAAAATGCTCTGGGACAACCTGGATGAGAAGACCATCAACAGACAGGTGAGTCTGCGCTCTATCTTTGACAATAAGATAATAAGTCAAATGTCTGAAGGGTCGCACACACCAGAAAAATAGCACAAGGAGCAGAGTCAAAAGCACTGGGCTACAAACTGTGAAATAGAAGGACACTTGTTGCATTGATGTTTCGCCAATATCAAACCTTCATCAGAGCATGGGGTGATGGAGTGCCATATCTGTTGATGTAATTATTTGGTAGTATATGTTTTCGTTGCTGCTGTTATGGCTATTGAGGCTGGCGTTAGATTTGTTTGCCTTGTATGCAAAGTCCTTTGTAGTTTTTATATTTGCGTACCTTTTCAGTTCCATACCCGTAATGTCATTTAATGTTAAAATCTTCATATTTACTGTGTGTGATCATAAATCCAGCCAAATTTCTCATTTTTGTGTCAGTTCAGTTCAGTTCTGCTTTCAAAGCTTGAAGAAAAATGGAAATAGAACCAATTACTTCTTGTATCTGAGTGGTGTGTTTGTTGGTTGCAATTCACACAGCACAAGCTGGAGGGCGCTCTGCTGGCGCTGGGACAGTTCCAGCACGCCCTGGACGAGCTCCTGGCCTGGCTGACCCACACCGAGGACCTGCTCAACGAGCAGAGGAAGGCTGGCGGCGACCCCAAAGCCATCGAGATCGAGCTGGCCAAACACCACGTACGTCCGTCCTTCATGGTGGTTTTAACTGCCTTTCTAAAACCAACAGCGTTCTCACAGTCACACGCTGTTTAGAAGCGCAGGGAAACCGCGTACGCTCGTGCCTTTGCGGCTGTTCGGAATCGATTCCCTTTGGCTCAGTTTAGATTATTTTCTTTTAAGCCGCAGTTGATGTTTCTTGGTAAACAGCCGCCACTTTTATGACCGCGGCTTTTCAGAAATCAGAGCCTTTACAGTATTGACAGGGAGGGTTTTGTCTATCTTGGTGGACAAGAGCGTAACATTATCACAGCTTTACGCACCCTAGGAAGCGAATGATGTCAGTAATTATGGTATCTGTTTTTGGTGTTTGAAAGTCAAGGAAAATATTTCCCCTGTTTATTTTCCTCGGAATTATTTTTAAAATAGAACCGGTGTCTGAATGAAAGTGATAAATTACAGACCGTTGCGCCAGAGAAATAAATAGTTATTACGACCCATTAAACATTCTATTTTTGCCAACAAATAAGGAATATAATCCTTGCCAGAACATTCCCGAGAGTGCCAGGTCCTGTGATTGGCCAAGATGGACGGCGAGCGATAAACAGTGCAGGCCGCCTGAAAAATGAGAATGCCTCACGCAGAGTCCGTAGGGGGACACACAGCTCTTGTTCAGGCCATTTAAAAGGGACGCCGACACTAACGGGTTCCGAGTCAGCTGTGTGCGGCTCGTGTAGCGCTTGTTTCCTGGGAGACCTTGTGGAAAAATGCATCCGGAAATATCCGGCACGTCGGCGTATGGGCCAGCAGGGACTCCCATCGGAAGGGAGTGCAAAACGCTGCTTTACCCCGAGGGTCCCATTTCAAACAGTTACTCTGGCTGTGTGCGGCTGTGCTGACCTCTAAAGTGGTTAGAGCTGTCTCCATTCATCAGTTAGCCCTTGATAAATGGTCTGTGTATGTCTGTGTGCTTCATTATACAGTGCATTATGAAACTTCAAAGGAGAATTAGTTTGATTGTAGGTCATTTGCTGTGACTGAATAGGCATTGCAGCTGGAATCCTGTAAAATGTCAAAAGCTTGTTACTGGGGTCAGGTAAATGCATGCACTGGCTTACATGATGATGGACATTATTTTGGATGGGGTTGTTAGCACTCTGTGAGTACTTTGTGATGTGGGTTGACATTTCTTTTGGTGATACTGTGTGAATACTGTGTGCCTGACGGGAGGTGGTGTTTTTGGGGGTGACACTGTGTGTCTGATCGGGGGTGGTGTTTTTGGGGGTGACACTGTGTGTCTGACGGGGAGCGTGGTGTTTTTGGGCGGATGGTGCTGTCTAAATACAGTGTGTTTGACGGAGGTGGTGTTTTCGGGCAGATGGTGCTGTGTAAATACTGTGTGCCTGACGGGGGAGGTGGTGTTTTCGGGCGTGTCTCCAGGTGCTGCAGAATGACGTGCTGGCCCATAAGAGCACGGTGGAGGCGGTGAACAAGGCGGGGAGCGACCTGATGCAGTCCAGCGAGGGCGAGGAGGCCAGCAGCCTGCAGGGCAAGCTGGAGAACCTCAACCAGCGCTGGCAGAACATTCTGGAGAAAACCAAGCTGAGGAGGCAGCATCTGGACAGTGCCCTCCTCCAGGTGCGTCTTCCCACAATTCATGGCGGTGATGCCGGCCAAATCTCCAGCCCCAGCCAGCCAAAGCTGTGATTTACCTCGCTCGTACCCCTGGGGGTGAAGGTATTTCCAAATCACAAAGGGAGTGTGGCCAAGAGCCAGAATCCGCCCCCCCCCCAACCCCCCAACCCCCCAACCCCCCAACCCAGAATTGCCATGGCTTCATCTTCTTTTTCATAGCCCTGACATTAACAGCCTCTCATCTTGCCTTTAGTGTGATGTAAAGAGTACAAATTATGGTTGAGTGTTTCTTCATGGAATTTTAAAAGGGTTTTTATCGGAAGAGAAATTGGTATTTATTACAGTTAGCTTTATGGACAAAAAAAGGAATATAGTAATATAGAACATGTACCTTCAACTCGAAAAAGGAGGGTTGTATTTATTCATAAAGTTGTAAATAGTAAAACATTTTGTGTGGTCTAGTGGCACTGTTTGTAAAATTATTGTTTTCACTTGTCACAGTTCTCAGATACATTGAAACAAAGCCTGTTCATATTAAAATGTGAAAAGGTTAATGCATCATGCTTATAATGGCTGCTTTAATGTGAGGGGCAAGGATTAGACATGCTTAGCAAAACACAGGCCTGTTTGAAATGATTGCGTATGGTATGTGTAGATTGTTTTGTCTGGCCCGACACCATTGTTTTGACTGTAAATGCACTGGAGCTGCCCTCTGGAATACCCTGCGAATGAAGCGTTCTGGGGAACCGACGGCTTCAAACCGTGGCCGATGGGCTCAAGCCCTCAGATTGCTGCCATTGTGTCTCCCTGCCTCGCGAGCGTGATACAGGCAGCGCTGTCTCCTTGGTGATACCGGCAGCATTATCCCCACGGTGATACAGGCAGCATTGTCTTCTCGGTGTTGCAGGCCCAGGGTTTCCATGGCGAAATCGAAGACATGCAGCAGTGGTTGAAAGACACGGAGCGTCAGCTGTTGGCATCAAAGGCGGTTGGAGGCTTACCAGAAACAGCCCGCGAACAGCTTAACGCCCATCTGGTATGTATTTAGCAATATGAAAGACCCGCTTACAGATGGCTGCTTCAACAGTGCCAGACAGGACCTCGTATCGTTTCTTTCTTTAAAAAAAAAATTATTCTGTTGTTGTTTATTTTTTTTGCGCGAAGCGTGAAAAGTAAATTACATTGCAAACAAAAATGAAAAACAGAACCAGAACAAATACTCACAGTCGTGAGCTCCCTGAGTTTTGCATTCAAGGCTGCGCAGTGTTTCAAATTCAAATCACAAGGGGAACCTCTGGACAGCTTGGCTAAAACTGTCCCCATCATTGTCCGCCTACCCCTCCACCCACCACCCCCCGCTCTGCCCCCACCCTCTCTGAGCAGGACAGTGATCTCAGGCCCAGTTAATTCCTCCCCGAAGGAAAATGGCAATTACCGTGCATTAGGAGAGGACAAGTATTACTCATTCAGAAAATAATGAAGTAACATGTTCAACTGTGACATAATGCTTTTCATAATTACAGATGTGACTATGTTTGATAATGCTAGTGTGAGTGTGAGTGTGTGAGTGTGTGAGTGTGTGAGTGTGTGAGTGTGTGTGTGTGTGTGCGTGTGTGCGTGTGTGTGTGTGTGTGTCTGCGTATGTGTGCGTGAGTGAGTGTGTGTCTGTGTGCGCGTGAGTAAGTGTGTCTGAGAGAATTCTCAGAATTCCTACACGGCCTCTCACATGAAAATTAGATGGAAAAAGTCATTTTAATAACCACTGTTAAAACCAAATGTGAACTACAATTTGATTAATGATTAATAATGAAGCAACATGTAAAACAGACTTATTGGAGATCAGTGGTTCCGTCATGCTCCTGTACATGATACCATAGCCTCAAGTGACCTTTCCCTGATACAGTTTATGCAGATGATTAATCTGTGAATGTAAACATAGATTTATATTTATAACCATTTTCACCCAATACTTGAAATTTAGTAATAATGTTGTAATTTTCAAGCAGTCAATAGCATGTCCCCCACAATAACTGCATTTCTGTGTGTCAAGCCATATAGTATATGTATATTATTTAATCTACAAACCGTTTGTAGATTTCATATTCCCATTGGTGGAAGCAGTCAGCTAGCACAATTTAATAATCAATGTCATAGTGCGTATTGTATTAATTTGTATTTGTTACAGTTCATGCGTAGATGAACTGAGTACAGGTGTGGCTTTTGCTGCTTGTTAAACTGTGAAAGCAGGAATACTGACTTCACTTACATAAGCCAACATGTGTTCTCCTTTTTGGGGGTACCGTGTCCAACTGGCACTGCGTTCTTTATTGAACAAGGTATTCATTTGTACAGCTGCCAGCTGCATATTTACTGAAGCAGTTCAGCTCAAGTACCTTGCTCAAAGCTACAACCACTATGCCCCACCAGGCAGTTTGAACCTGCAACCACTGTTTCCTAACCACTGATCCACACTCTTGCAGTGTTGAGCACTCAGGTGTGTGTGTGTGTGTGTGTGTCCCTCAGACAGAGGTGTATGTGTGTATGTGTCCCTCAGAGGTACTGTGTGTGTCCCTCAGACGTACTGTATGTGTGTGTCCCTCAGACAGGTGTGTGTGTGTGTGTGTGTGTGTGTGTGTCTCCCTCGAAGGTATGTGTGTGTCCCTCAGACAGAGGTGTGTGTGTATGTGTGTGTCCCTCAGACAGAGGTGTGTGTGTATGTGTGTGTCCCTCAGACAGAGGTGTGTGTGTGTGTGTGTCTCAGACAGAGGTGTATGTGTGTGTCTCCCTCAGACAGAGGTGTATGTGTGTGTGTGTGTATGTCCCTCAGACAGAGGTGTATGTGTGTCCCCCTCAGACAGAGGTGTGTATATGTATGTCTGTGTGTCCCTCAGACAGAAGTGTATGTGTGTGTGTGTCCCTCAGACAGAGGTGTATGTGTATGTGTGTGTGTCCCTCAGACAGAGGTGTATGTGTATGTGCGTGTGTCCCTCAGACAGAGGTGTATGTGTATGTGTGTGTGTCCGTGTCCCTCAGACAGAGGTGTATGTGTGTGTGTGTGGGGGTGTGTCCCTCAGACAGAGGTGTATGACTCCTCCTCTCCTCCTCCTGCAGGAGCTGTGCAGTGTGTTCCAGGCGAAGGAGGAGCTGTATCACGACCTGAGGAGGCGGGGCCAGCAGCTCCTCAGCCTGGTCCAGGAGGGTCAGGACGCCAACACGGAGCAGGACCTCCGCAACCTGCAGGAGAAGTGGGAGAGCGTGCAGGCCAAGCTGGACGAGAGGAAGGTGAGCAGGCCCTGCCGGCCCCTGACCCTGTGGGGCCCTAGGCGTAATCTTAAAAATGGTCCCCAAAAAATTATGACCGCAAGGAGGCCCCTCAACTGTGGCCGCTATGGATGGTCTGGTTCTGTGAGCAACAGGACTGATCAGGGGTCTGGCAGAGGGGAGCAGTACGGAGGTGAAGGTTTCTGAGCGCCTGGTGAATGTTTTGCGGGTGAACACTGGATATTACACGAACCGCATGACGTGATTTCTGCTGCAGATTCATTCCCCCGGTGGGCGATGCGGTCGACATTCAGAGCTCCTCTCAGGTTTCTGATGCTGTTAATGAACTGCAGAGAGCTGGGTTGGGTGGCTGGTTTTGGGGGGATGTTGTACTGTGCTGTCGACGTCCGTTCCAGGCGCCTGGTTCTATTGAGTGAGCAGAATTCGTGAGTCAGAGCGTAAGTTTGAGGTCTCTGACCTGTGTCCGGGTGTACCACTGGGCAGAATATGGTGGTGGCATGGGGGCAGGTCGGGGGAAAAGATAAAGACAGTGCTACCGAGAGAAACACAATATATACATCCCGCTGAGGTGTAAGATTACAGATATGCCATTAGGATGTTCTTCACTGAATCTGAAACTGTATCGATAGAGAATGCGAAAAAAGCTGATGGAAAACGATGGAAACAGATGATGATGTGACAGGATCAGTCACATGCTTCTGCCCCAGAAAGCCCAAAATAGGGCACTCCTTTGATCATGTAATCTTGTTCCACCCTCTTCAGAAAATTTGAAAAACAGTAGTTGATGGAAAAACACACTGATTCACATTTTCTTTTGCAGACTTTCTAGACATTTGCTTAACATTAGCTAGTGAAAGGGGTCCACAGTTTATTGCTTGCTAGTGAGCACTGCTGGATAATCGACCCCTGCAGGTCAAAGCCTCTTAATTACTAGAGTCCTCTGACTGTGTGAACATGGCTGCAGTTGCAGATCATTTGCCATTCAAAAATAGGGTGGGAATTGGACCTGCTCAGACCCAGGTTGGGTGCCAAAATTATTTTCAAATAAATAAATGGAGCTGTATTGCTTCACGCTGCAACATCTCTTCATGTCGCTGAAACTCCATGAACAGAACCCTCTGTTG
The DNA here is from genome assembly GCF_963514075.1 of Conger conger. NCBI lineage: Eukaryota > Metazoa > Chordata > Actinopteri > Anguilliformes > Congridae > Conger > Conger conger. The sequence continues at coordinate 11,144,894 of NC_083777.1, forward strand.
TTGTTTTTGTTCAAATTTTCTTTATTAGATTGTATGAAGGGGTAATAATGTGATTAGTGCATCTCTGGGATGTGTGTTGTTGGTTAACCATAATTCTCCCTGTATTATAAATCCATTGTGCTGGGCAAGTACGCTTCCTCTGTTTGGATAGTAACCATAGCAAGAGATGATCCTGAGATGATGGAAGGAACTCTTTATGGAATTTTGGTGGGATAGCTGTGCCCTGACCTCTGACCTTTGACCTCTCTGTCGTGTGCGCAGGTGAAAATGGAGGAGGCGTTGACCCTTGCCACCGAGTTCCACAACTCCCTGCAGGACTTCATCAACTGGCTGACCCAGGCAGAGCAGACACTCACCATGGCCTCCTCCCCGTCTCTCATACTGGATACCACCATGTTCCAGATCGACGAGCACAAGGTGTGTGTCTGTGTGTGTCTGTGTGCGTGTGAGCTTGTATTTTCTTTCTCCTGAATGAGGCTGCACTATTCACCAAGTTCACTAAGTTGCCATTAAGTTGTACGTCATGTATGTACTGAAGATACTGATGTATGTAGTAATGTATGCTGCTGAAAACAGGTGGTCCAGGTGTGAGAAGCTCCTTGTTTCTTCCATCAGTTTATTTTAGATCTACCTATCTAGCTTCGTTTTATCTTATAATTCAGAGAAAACAAGTCCAGATTAAACCAGAGCATTTGACCAGCTCACCGGGGCGACCCCGGTTCCATCCCCTTGTGACAACCTGCGTGCGTTTCTACCTGCAGGTGTTCGTGACGGAGGTGAACTCGCACCGCGAGCAGGTGATCGAGCTGGACAAGACGGGGACGCACCTGAAGTACTTCAGTCAGAAGCAGGACGTGGTGCTGATCAAGAACCTGCTGATCAGCGTGCAGGGCCGCTGGGAGAAGGTGGTGCAGCGGTCGGTGGAGAGGGGGAGGGTGCTGGACGACGCCAGGAAGAGAGCCAAGCAGGTGAGATCGCTGTCTAATCCCTCTGGACAATTACCTTTAGAGTTTAGATTTAGGGCAGGGCTGCCCAAACCTACCGTCCTGTAGGTTCTCACTTCAACCCTAACAAAGCACACATCATTCAATAGCTAGAGCAGGGCTGCCCAACCCTGTTCCTGGAGATCTACCGTCCTGTTGGTTCTCACTTCAACTCTAACTAAGCTCACCTCATTCAAATAAAATAAAATCAACGTTTATTTGTCACATACTCCATCATACAGTTACAATGTGCAGTGAAATGCTTACCGCTAGCTCCAAGATGTACTTAGTAAATATATACCATATAAGTGCAGACACCTGAACAAAAGACAAAAAAAGTGCAAGATGGCATAAGCTGCCAACATATGGACTGTCCAATATATACACATATTTACAGATAAACTATACATGATGATACAAGATATACACAGATGCAATTGTACAGAGAGCTAAATCAACAGCTAGAGATCTTGTTGAGCTGAAAACCTACATGATGGTAGATCTCCGGGATCAGGGCTGGGCAGCGCTGAGCAGGTTTGGGTCCTAATACTAATAATCAGACCCCAGAATGTGTGTCACTCACACACTCACACACTCACTCCATCACTCACCTTGCGAGTGTGTGTGTGTGTGTGTTCAGTGAAAGCATTCAGTGTTTTTAATAATACACGCAGACGTATCAGAGCTTTATTAGTTCCAGGTTGAACGCGGCCCGTTTCCTGGCCTGGTCCACAAGACGTTCACACGAGAGCACCGAACAAATCAATCTTGGCCTTCAAGAAGAATGAGGGAAATTAAAGTTTTAAAAAAAGGAAAGTAAATAATGGGCCTTTGTCTCCTCTTTCTCTCTCCCAGTTCAACGAAACCTGGAGCAAACTGAGCGAGTGGCTGGATGAATCGGAGAAGGCCCTGGACTCCGAGTTGGAAATTGCCAACGAGCCCGACAAGATCAAGATGCAGCTGGCCCAGCACAAGGTGCTTAACCTCTACCCGCCCTTTATTTCCCGTCAGAGGCAGGAACAAAAAAATCAATAAACGGCTGGTGAGATGGAAGAGTGGGCGTCATACGCTTCTTTTGAAGAGAGGAGAAATTTGTCAGAGCCACAGCTGTTATCTAAACCTCAGCTCAGCCGATACGGCTTTTCTTGCAGCTTGTAAAATGTTGAAAGGTAGATTGTTAGCCGTATGACTGAGGCCTTTCCTTCCTTTACTGTGGGCAGTGGGGTCTGTACCATCCCATTATTTTTCTCTGTGTTCTCTGAAACTCCCTCCGTGTGGGGCTTTTGCTAATCCTTTCATAATCCCTCGCTTTACAGTATGGAACTCTACCGTTCCTGATTTTGGATATGTTTAATCCTGGCAGATGGAGGGTGTGAAGATTGACCCCCCCCCTCCTCCAGTATATAGGCTCTCTCTTTTGCGTGCCTCTCACGCTTAGGGCATGATTCCCCCCAATCTCCGATCATGCATCTACTTTTTCGGGTGTTTTCCGTGCATTCTGAAGGCTGGAGTTGACGCGGGTGTTGTGTGGGGGTGAGCCGGGTATCGGTGCGGGAGAGATGGATTAGACACGGAGCCCTGCTGCCGGTGACTCGGGTTCGGTTACAGGAGCGGAACTGAAGCCAAACGTTATACTCGCGTTCTCCCGTCTCTGCGCTGCACAGCTGTTCTGCCACAAAGAGGCTTTTAATTGTCTCCTGAGTTCAAAGCCCCAGTCCTTTTACGTGATGATCCCAAGCACATGGGATTCTTACTGCATGACAATGTCACGTTGACCTTGAACTGTAGCTTTTATGGTGGAAATGAAAAATGTATGAAAGTGTACTGGTGGAATATTTTCATCAGCTGGATTGTATTGTGATACAGATTCAAAAGGCATAAAATCCCTGAAAAAGTTTTTTTTTAATCGATCAATCTTGTCGTCATAGTATGTAATGTTTAATTGGTTTGTTGTGTGTACATGCAAAGCATTAGCAGGACCCTATGAGCACATGATGTGGATTTCTCATACAAAAATTGCCTTTTTTGTATTACACCCGCAATAAATGTCATGCCTATTTGCAATGTGAGGTTGGGGGTAGTATTTTATAATTTATTTGCCAGGGGGTGTGGGGGTGTGTGGCTGTTACCTGCTGTTACTCATCCGTCTCGCTGTGCATTTGGGGGGCACACAGGAGTTCCAGAAGGCCCTGGGGAGCAAGCACTCCGTGTACGACACCACCAGCCGCACGGGCCGTGCCCTGAAGGACAAGAGCAGCCTGGAGGACGACCACCAGCGTCTGGACGACATGCTGAGCGAGCTGCGTGACAAGTGGGACACGGTCTGCGGCAAGTCTGTGGAGAGGTACGGGGACAGGGGGGTCTGTGGAGAGGTACGGGGACAGGGGGGTCTGTGGAGAGGTACGGGGACAGGGGGGTCTGTGGAGAGGTACGGGGACAGGGGGGTCTGTGGAGAGGTACGGGGACAGGGGGGTCTGTGGAGAGGTACGGGGACAGGGGGGTCTGTGGAGAGGTACGGGGACAGGGGGGTCTGTGGAGAGGTACAGGGACAGGGGGGTCTGTGGAGAGGTACAGGGACAGGGGGGTCTGTGGAGAGGTACAGGGGGGTCTGTGGAGAGGTACGGAGACAGGGGGGTCTGTGGAGAGGTACGGAGACAGGGGGGTCTGTGGAGAGGTACGGGGGACAGGGGCTATGCCCAAGGGGGGAGGGGGAGGGGGGGTTGTCTAAGCTCTACAGACTGCTACTGGAGCAATTTTCCCGTGAACAACTTAAAGAAAAATATCTCTTTAGTGACCAATGTTTGCCACCATTTTTGTGGGCTCTTGTTTTCTCTTGTGGCAAATGCAGCAATTAGAGTGGGCCCAGCTGTTAGTGGGTTGCATGAGTTAGACTGTGAGTGAGTTAGTGAGTCAGTGAGTGAATATGTGATTCAGTAAGTGGCTGTAGTATTTATGTCCAGTATATCTACTGTACATGACCACTGTGGAATAAATACGTGTCCACTGCTGTCCAAACTGACATTGAGCTTTCGAGTCTGTTGGCGGTGACCTTTGTCCTGAGTCTTCAGCGTGTGCCCGTGCCCTGTGTTTCCACGCCCAGGCAAAACAAACTGGAGGAGGCGCTGCTGTTCTCAGGCCAGTTCACCGACGCCCTGCAGGCCCTGATCGACTGGCTGTACCGGGTGGAGCCGCAGCTGGCCGAGGACCAGCCGGTGCACGGCGACATCGACCTGGTGCTCAACCTCATCGACAGCCACAAGGTAGGGCCCAGGGGCGTCCTGCCAGCGCCTGCCCAAGTTACAGGACCCCACAATACCTCTTGACTGTTCTGCCACGTTTGTTATGTTTTTGGCCCTTTTCAACTATTTAAACGATTAAGTACTTGCTGCTGTTCAGGTTATTAATAGCACAGCTGCCCCAATGTGATTTGTCAAGCCAATCAGAACCATGTTTGAAGTCTCCCTTCTCATTGTGTGTCGCCCACAAAGAACATTCTTCAAGTTCTTCAAGGTTCAGACACGTGGACCTCTCGCACAACTGTATCCCACATGGTCTTGGTTTTCATACCCTTTATAAGCTCAGTGCAAAACACGGTCAATGTAATGGTAATACCCTTATTGTTCAAGGGTAGTTCCTCAGTCAAGCTCTGAGAAGTTTGTTCACTGTCAAAAACGCTGGTTTAAATTAGTCTTGAAATGAGACAGACACAGCCCACTGATGCAGTGACAGAATCTGTGAGTCATTTCAGAGAAATAGACTCTCGGTCAGCAGAGTTTGGTCAGTCCTTATATAGAGCACTTAGAGTTGCTCAGAAACAGTATGACCTCATGGAGTCAAAGTAACCTCTCTCCATGAGGTCATACTCTTTCCGAGCAATGTGGCTCTATGTGTCTTATTGGGGCCTTGTTCGGTCCTGTAATAAAATGAGTACAAATCTATACAGTCCACATGAAGCTGCTGTACTGGAGTGTTTAAGCAGCCACAGCTGAATATTTACTGATGTAGTCTACGTTCTGAGGGTTATAGGTTTCTGTGTCTGCGGCAATGAATCCTACCCATGATCCTCCAGTTTCATGACTAGTGTCTTAATCATGCGCCCGTGGGGATGTGTGACAGGTCATTTGTTGGTGGTTTTATTCTGTAAACCCTCACTCTCCAGGGCATTGTGTGTCAGGCACTGTATCTATGGTTACTGTAACACTACTCTGTGAAACTGCTAGAGGTCATGTGTGGCTATCAGTGAGAGGAATGTGTGGCTAATTATTTCCAGACAATAATGGGGTTTTTGTGTGTGTGTGTGTGTGTGTGTGTGTGTTGGACACAAATGGAGCGTGTGTCAGCATCAGAAAATAATGTAGTGTATATGTGTATATCGGTCCCATATGTGTGGGGGTATCAGAGATTAATGCAGTGGTTACAACTGAGCATGTGGGGGGTACATGTTTATCAGACTAAATGAAAGTGTATTGGTGCTGGTGGTGTGGTATACCGTATGTGAATATCAGCCAGTAAGTGAACGTGTCGGGTATATGTTCATCAGACAGTAAGTGAACGTGTCGGTATATGTTCATCAGACAGTAAGTGAACATGCCGGGTATATGTTTATCAGACAGTGAGATGTGGTTATCGGACAGTAGCTGAGCGCATGCTGGTTGTCGCCTGGCGCAGGTCTTCCAGAAGGAGTTGGGGAAGAGGACGGCCAGCGTTCAGGCACTGAAGCGTTCAGCGCGGGAGCTGATCGATAACAGACATGACGACTCTTCCTGGGTCAAAGTTCAGATGCAGGAGCTGAGCACGCGCTGGGAAACCGTGTGCGCCCTCTCCGTTTCCAAACAGACGCGGTTGGAGCAGGCCCTGTGTCAGGTAGGCCTGAACACAGCCTGACCACAGCTTGACCGTACCACACTCCCACTCCTTTACACTACATTGTATAAAACAACATCTGCTCTTTTCTAAAGTTACTTAAAATTTTGTGCATACACGAGTGCATTCAATCAGTTAATAAGAGCAGCTAGATAGATAGATACTTTGTTTCTGTGGAAATTTGACTTTGACATCACCATACACACAATACAGGCCTCAAACAACACAGTACCGACAAGTAGACAAGATTCTATTAATTCATAATAGCAAACACCCTTAGAGCTACTAAAAGTGAAATATGAATCAGCTACAGTGTTATATGGTAGCATTGCAGTTCAGTAAGCTTCACTCATTCGCACTGCAACACACACTCTAACTGTCTCACTGGTGGCTCCATCTGAGTGCCGGTGTGACCTCTGACCCCCTGTCTCCCAGGCGGAGGAGTTCCACTCCACCGTGCACATCCTGCTGGAGTGGCTGGCCGAGGCGGAACAGAGCCTGCGTTTCCACGGCGCCCTGCCCGACGACGAGGAAGCCCTGCGGGCGCTCATCGAGCAGCACAAGGTAAGAGCCGCGGCCGGAGCGACGCACTGAGCGCGTGCGGAAGGAATTAACCCAGACTTCAGGAACTGAACGTTGCCATGGGGATGACAAGACGAGTCCTAGTGAATTTCCATTCGTCCATTAATGATTTGCAACATACCGTATAAATGATGTGAGGATGTGCATGGTTCTATCATGCACGGACACCAGACCTAGGTCAAATATGTAATTGTTTTGACTGGTGCAACTGAGCCAACCAAGAGGACCAGCCAGGCGGGGTTTGCACTTTTTGAGAGTATTTCTTGAGTTTCAATGCAGCAGACAAGCTCAGTAGAGCTTTAAAACTCTTTTAATCCATAACCATTACGTATTTGACCCAGGTCTGACCGACACATTCTTCAGTCACACACAAGTTTGTCTTTTGGCACAGCTCACTTTTATCTGCGAACATCCACGCTTTTGTTCTTTGCTACAGTAATAAGGTGGCATGTTCACTTGAATTGTGTTTCAAATTGTCTTTTTCTCTACGGGTCTGTCAGCTAAGAAACCCTTAAAATGCCCTACATGGCTTTTTTCGATGTGCTCAGCCAGTGCCCTGCCAAGTCCATCTTTCTGCAGAATATTGTATTTCCCATCAGCATGAGCTCATGTTAGAACCAAAAAAAGAGTTTTCAGTGCTCGACCGTCATATATTATTCATTGCCGATGATTTATTTTCACATAATTTAGCCGACTGGCTTTTCCAGAGGAGTGTCTAGTTGGTCGGTGATGAACTTGGAACGGAGACTGAAGTGTGATTATGGCCAGTGGAAGCAGAGAAACAGGACCTGAATATTTATTTCTTTATTTATTTTTGCAGGAGTTTATGAAGAAGCTGGAGGAGAAGAGAGGTGCTCTAACCAAAGCCACCAGTATGGGGGAGGCTATCCTGACCATCTGTCACCCTGACTCCATCACCACCATCAAGCACTGGAACACCATCATTAAAGCGCGCTTCGAAGAGGTCAGTGCGCCACACGCAGACCACTCCTGACTGCAACAAACTCCGCTCGTCAAATCTAAATTTCTGTGTAATAAAAGTGTTTTTGGTTGTACTGTAATGTGAACCATTTCTAGATACATCCAGCCCCCTTACTGCCCCCCATCTGAAGAGTTTACATTGGGGCGGGGAAGGGGGGGAGGACGTGAGAGAGAGTTCTGGGGGGTAGTGGGGTGGGGGGGGGGGGGTAAGAGATCTGTGGAGAAGTGTGAGAGAGCGTTCTGTGGGGAGGTGAGATTTCAGGCTGAATCTTGGCTGGGTCGGCAGGTCCAGACATGGGCGCGGCAGCACCTGCAGAGGCTGGGCGGGGCCCTGTCGGAGCTCCTGGCCACACTGGACCTCCTGGAGAACCTTCTGGGCTGGTTGCAGTGGGCCGAGACCACCCTCAACCAGAAGGACAAGGACACCCTCCCTCAGGAGATAGACGAGGTCAAGGCCCTCATCGCCGAACACCAGGTACGGGACACCCACTCCGTCTTCACCAAGTGCGTCTTCACTGAGTCTGTTTTCACCAAGTGCGTCTTCACTGAGTCTGTTTTCACCAAGTGTGTCTTCACTGAGTCTGTTTTCACCAAGTGCGTCTTCACTGAGTCTGATTTCAGTTTTGGAGGGAGGTCCTCTCTTGTATAAGCTCAGCTTACTCTCTATATACGCTGTACTTGTGTTCAGACCTTTATGGAGGAAATGACCAGGAAACAACCCGATGTGGACACAATCACCAAGACGCACAAGAGGAAGGCCACGACCGAGACCCCGATTCAGTCTCACATCCCCATCCTGGAGAAAGGGCGCACAGCAAGTAGGTGTCCTACTCAACATGAGATAGTGTCCCTCTCAGCCGCATAATGTCTTCCTGATCAGACAGGAAGTGGGTTTCATGCTCAGACAGGTGGACCATGGGTGTCCTGCTCAGAGAAGCAGGCTCTAGATATGCAGGAAAGAAGTGTGTCACTCAGGTGGTTGCATGCAGGCACATGAGATTTACTTGGCAGACAACCTTACCCAGGGTCACCTGCAGGGCTTATGCCTCTGCTATTTATACCACTGGATCTTTACTGAGGCAGTTCAGGTAAATGACTTAGCGTAGCGCAAGGCTAAAAATGCAACATGCCAGGAAGTAGGATTACTGAGTTCCGGGTTCCGGGTTTTACTCGGCGCAATTACCCAGCTAACTCGGTAATCCTGCTTTCCATTATTGGTGCAGTAACATGTGTCTCATCAACTGTGGCATTGTTACCGTTGGTGTTTGTGTACATTGTGCAGATGTAGTAGGCCTAGCATTCATGCTGCATTTCCCAGGGTGATTTTGCTGTTGTCCACCCCCAGGGAAGCGGTCTCCCACGCAGAGAATGTACCAGGCGGCCGCCCAGCCGCAGATTGAAACCAAGAACCCGCGGGTGAACCTGCTGGTCAGCAAGTGGCAGCAGGTGTGGCTCCTGGCTCTGGACCGACGACGGAAGCTCAACGATGCGCTGGACCGTCTGGAAGAGGTACGGGCGAGACCGCAAACCGCCACGCTCTTCCTCACTGCCACGCTCTTCCTCACTGCCGCTTTCTGTCCTCCATTTTGTCATCTTCTCCTGTGATTTTCAGTGTGAAAATGTCCTTCACTGTACACAAAAACATTACAACTGGAATACACTCCCTGTCCTTTTACCCCAATTTAAGTTTAATATTTAATATTTAATGCATAAAGGGTGAGTTTCACAGGCACAGATTAGGTTTAGCCCTGTACTACTGTAAACTGAGTTTTGCATGGAGAATCTTAATTCAAAATTCAAAAGCCCTTAATCTGTGTCTGTACACTGGCCATTATGCATTAAGAATGAAATGTTAAAATGAGAATAAGTAAGTGAATAATGATGAACTTCTTATAATAATGATGGGACAAATGAAAATGCTTCTGGGTTGCTGCCGTGAAGATTCAAGATGTAAAAATGTGTTTCTCCTCGCGTTTCCAGTTGAAAGAGTTTGCCAACTTTGACTTTGACGTGTGGAGAAAGCGCTACATGCGCTGGATGAACCACAAGAAGTCTCGGGTCATGGACTTCTTCCGCCGCATCGACAAGGACCAGGACGGGAAGGTGACCCGGCAGGAGTTCATCGACGGCATCCTGTCCTCCAGTGAGTGCCCACAGTACCACCACGGGCCCCTGAAACCTGCCTCCCCTCACCATTCCGCCCGTCTCACTGCGGTCTGTGCTCTCTGTCACCCCCCAGAGTTCCCCACCAGCAGGCTGGAGATGAGCGCCGTGGCGGACATCTTCGACCGCGACGGAGACGGCTACATCGACTACTACGAGTTCGTTGCGGCTCTCCACCCCAACAAGGACGCGTACAAGCCGCTTACAGACGCGGACAAAATTGAAGACGAGGTACCCCCCATTTCAACCCCAATGTATTTGTTTATTTGTTAATGTGTCCACCCCTTTTTGGTAAAATTGGGAAAGCTCAGTCAGTCAGCTCAGTCAGATCCTTTTAATAGAATAGAATAGAATAGATATTCATGTGCCGATTGCCGCAACCTGGGCTATTGATCGGTTTTGAAGAGTGCAGAAAAGCTTATGTTCTCCTCCAGAGCATGTGGGGTCAGCCTCTGTTTTCTATCATACCACAGTGCAAGTCAGGCTCAGGCAGGTATGAGTCAGAGGAACACACTTCCTGCAAAGCTTAATAGACTCTCCGGCACCTCATTAATCAGAGGGATCACTGGCGCAAGATGAGATCCCATCATCCTGACGACTAAAAATCTGGGAAAGCTTGAGCCAAAATGGAGTCATACTATTGAGCTGCCGGATTCCATACCGGACTGCAAGGCGCACACGTGCACTACATCAGGGCTGTAACAGGACCGTTCCAGCAGCTATAGCAGCCAGTCAACTGAGATTCGAGAAAAGGCGGTTGAATTTTGAGGCATAGACCGGTTTGTGAAATGTCTCATTCTTGAATTTGTTGCTCCAAACAGGTGACTCGCCAAGTGGCCAAATGCAAATGTCCCAAGCGGTTCCAGGTGGAGCAAATCGGTGCCAACAAATATCGGGTAAGTCAGTAATGTAATGGCAGTCGTGGAGCTGGCCATCACACCTCGCCCATTGGACTGTGTTTCAGTTGTAATGAAAATACCGGGAAAGGTTATTGTTGTATTGATATGCTAGGCAGCCAAACAAGGGCTGGAGATGTGGTGCTGGTAGATCTTTGAAGTTGGCGATGTAAAAGGCAGGCAGCAGTAATGTTTGGGGAGGTCACTTGGTGTTCAGCTCTGCTGATAAAATAGTTTCAAAGAGCGCGATGACAACTCTGTGGAAAATTGGCTGTTTTCCCCCATTGCATTCTGGTACATTTATCCAGAATGAGACCTCTCTGTGCCTGTTTGAGCAGGCCAAAAGCGATGACCTCATAGAGCGTCAATGCAGCATGATAGTGATTTTACATCCTAATTTACCAGTTAAAGGAGACTGGTTAATATCACAATTTACTCATGATGTCATAGCAACCTTGGTAATTATCAGTGATGTAAACCCATCTGGGCCACTATACTGGATCCACACATACTGGGTGTTTCAGTCAGAATCAGACCTGGGTCAAATATGTAATTGTTTTGGATTCAAAAACTTTGCTGTGCTCGATTGATCTTGCCTGGTGCAACTGAGCCAACCAAGAGGACTAGAAGGCAGGAAGTATTTCTGGCTGTATTTTGCAGGTTCTAATACACCAGACCAGCTCAGTAAAGCATAGAAAAGCATATGAACCCCAAACATTACGTATATGTCCCAGGTCTGGTTAGAATTCATATACAATGTGGTATATAGGTGTACTTTAATGGTTATCAGGTTAGTGTCCAGGTGCATGTTTTAACGAATCCCCTTTGTGTGACAGTCTAACGTTCCTCCTTTGTTTTTTCCCCCCGTAATTAGTTCTACCTTGGAAACCAGGTACATATAAATGTCATTTTCTCTCTCTGGTGAGGTGCTGTGGTCAGTAGTTTGCTGCTGTCTTTCTTTCCGTTAATTTTTTCTTATTTTGACCTCTATCTGCTCAGCTCTTTTTAGATTTCCACTCAGGTTTCATGCCTGAGAAGCAGGGTTGGGCTTCAGGAATGCTTTCTGTGTTCACCCCCATAATCGAGGCTCTACGGCAGGGCTGCCCAACCCTGATCTCGGAGATCTACCATCCTGTAGGTTTTCATTTCGACCCTCATCTGGCACACCGGACTCTCCTAATTAGCAACTCAGTGCAATCTCTAGCTGTTGACTGAGGTGGGCTTGGTTTGGATTGGAGTGAAAACCTTCAGGACGGTAGACCTCCAGGAGCAGGCTTGGGCAGCCCTGCTTCACGGTGTGGGAATCAGACCAGGCTGGGCCTGGGAACGCCAACAGGGGGCGGGCTGGAGGTTGAGGGAATGCCCTGTGGGTGTTGGCCCCTGTGGATCGGCTGAGTGACCTTTCCTGTTTTGGCCGTGGGACAACTGCGTCGGTGTCATGGCGACACGTTAACGAACGCAAGCTCCACTGCTCTGAGGAAATGAGCCAACACCCCTTTTGTGCTTAATCAGCAACACAGAAAGCATTCCTTTAAACCCGCTGTGTGAAAGTCATGTCGGCTGACTGTCATCGGGGTATAAACCCCAGAGTTACACATGTCAGTCCTTTTGTCCTGTTTATGTAGGTTAACACTTTCTGTGAAAAGTCCTACATGTATAAGAACTGTATAATCCCTTCATAAGCACTGCATAATCTTGCGCAAACAAATATTGCACTCAACATAGATTATAGATTAAGGTTATCTATGACCTTATCCTGATCTATGTATTTCTGTTGACCTTTCTGTTAATTTTCTGTGGTGCTTATGAGAGTGTTATGCGGTGTACATGCACAGTTATTCAAAGAAAGTGTCTTGAAGCTTAAATAGAAATAAACAAGGTTTTATGAAAAGTGACCTGCATTAAAGTGTACAGTACTGACTTGTGTATGCAAGCTGTTGAATACTGTATCTGCCTGTCAGTTACCAGCTCAAGCCTTGAATGAAAAATGTGATTTTGTGTCATTTCAAAAAAACATGCTTATGGCTCCCGCTCCAGTGTAACTGTTGGGCAGCTTTGGAACTGACCTTTAATCTTTGCTCCTGCTTGGCAGTGCTTGTGTCTGTGTGCCTTAAGTTCGCCGAACGCTACTAACGGCGGTTCACTTTCAAAGCTGGAATATCTGCTGTCATTTTTTTTGTATATTTACTTTTATTTTATTTTATTTCCTTTTTCCCTTTCTGCCCTGAGTTTTGACACAATTTTATTAAATTGGTGTCAAGACGAGACTCCACACTGATGGCTGTGCATGTTTGAAGCTCAGACCATAAATGCTATTTTCATAAAGTCATTGGTCACGTGCTTTCTGAACATGAGAAAAGGAATTGTGAATGTTGGTCCTAGAAGCACATCTGAAGGGTCTTTTGGGCGTATGAAAGGGTAGATTTCCCCAGCAAAAAATATATATTTCAGCTGTGTTGTTTTGAATTATTGACCATGCTTTTTTGCCACAATGTTTTCAGTTCAGTACTACATATATCTCCTGAAACGATTCTTTTAACAGTTTGGTCTGGTTCAGTGCTTACATGACACCGTAGTCGCGGATGAGACAATAGCAAACAGGGACAGTCTCAGTCTAATCCCCCAGCTACACCTTGCAGTTTTGGAAAGCTGTATCCTGGTAAATCGATACTCGTTTTGTCATGACTCCTCAAACCATTCTCCAAAAAACCATCTCTCTTTTCTCTAATCACCCAATCCACCAGTGAGTGACATTATATCATTACTGAAAATCATTAATTTATCTCCCCCTCCCAAAAAATACAAATAAATGGCTGTGTAATGAGTTTAGGTTGGGGTCATCAGTGAAAGTGGTTGTCATAGTTATCACACCGTGATTGGTTAGTGCTACAGTGAGACCCATCCGCCATTTTGTTTGTTTGTGTCCCATTGGAGTTTAGACGCATCGGTTCTGCATTGTCCTCAACGCATCCGTTCTAAATATAGTGACTGGTAGTGATAGAGCACCACTGTCCACATTATTGATTTTCAGGGGATTTTGTTTTTTGATATAATACAGAAAGCATGAGGCCATAACTGTTGTGCTGTGAATGGAATCAATCTATCACGGTCATATCCAACTTGGTGATTTTTTGTATTACTTTGCAACATTCAGCAGATATACTTATTGTCCAAAGCAACTTACAAAAACTACTTAAGATACACAGTTGTTCAATAAGGAAGAATAATTAGCATGCTTACAATCAGTAATTATTATAACTTCAGCATCAAAATTGTTCTGTATTTTTCAGATAATTTTTAAATTAACATATATTCATATATTTTAATTAACATATTTTCATACTATAATAGTAATTATTTTGTTAGTTTTGGCCATGGATATAATTCCTTGCATTGAATAAAGTGATACGGGAGCACGCTCTAGTGGTGTAAATACAATCAATCTGTAATATTCAAACTTTAGCAATACATATACTTAATTACTTACATATTTACTTAATATGCCCATTCAACCAGACAAAGTATGCTTTTTTTCCCTTTAAGGACCAAATCTAAGCTATTTATGTTTCTGCCCATTGATGTAGTGAGAAAAATGTGATAAAACATCTTTGACCGTTTCTCACTGAAAATAAAGCATTTGTGCTTTACAATAGACAGAATGAGAAACCCAATAAAAATATGAATAACAGCCTTTTTGTTTCTATATTAATTCACTTTTACCATACACTATAAATGGAGAGCATAGACATACGTGGTACTATGTATGTTTAAGTGGCCTCCAAGCCCTAAGCAAGCACTAAAACCATCGAAACCAGTTGGATTGATCTTCCATCTGTCTTTGGGAATGACGCGGAATGACGCATCGATTTGTGTCTCACCGCTGAAGCACATGAGCTGGGCCGCCAGAGAAGGAAGCCAGTCCGCTGTGAGAGCAGCTTCAGCCATCTCTCAATCCCCTAATTCAGTGGGCTCAAACTCGCTGCTGAGGAGGCCTGTGTGTGCAGGTTTTCATTCCAACCAGTTAATGCTGCCTTCACTGATTCAGGTTACCTCATACCGTATTTAACTGCATCAAAGCACAGAATATGAGAGACGGTTATTTAGACAACACAAATAACGCATTTCACTACAGCCCTATTCCACAATAATGAAAAATTAATTATATAATCAAAATCTTAGGCTGGAATAAAAACCAGAATGCACACGGCCCTCCATGGCACTGAGTTTGAAACCACTGTCGTAATTGGACTGCTCTTTCAAAATGTCAAATTGAAGTCTGCCCCAGGCGTCAGAGTAGTGTTGGTTCTTGCGAGCGTGAGTTTGGGCCCCTCCTCTCACGCGGTTGGCGCCTTCCTAAGGCCGCGCAGCTCTGTGCTCCAGGCGGTGCTTTTTGTGACAGTGGCATTTTCCGGGGCGACGTCTCCCCTCCCCCCCCGTGCGTAGCCTCACTGCTCTTCCTCCTCCTCCTCCTCCTCCTCAGTTCGGGGACTCGCAGCAGCTGCGGCTGGTGCGTATCCTGCGCAGCACCGTCATGGTCCGGGTCGGGGGCGGCTGGATGGCGCTCGACGAGTTCCTGGTGAAGAACGACCCGTGCAGAGGTACCCCCCCCCCCCCCGAACTTTACCCCCCTACGACTTCACCCAGCCGAGCGCTCGTCCCAAACAGAGAGCTTAATGACGTTATGCGCCTTTTGTTTACTTCTCTTTGGGTTTTCAGACTTTTCTGTTTACATTTATGATATTATTTAGCATTTTTCCTAATTTTGCAAGCATGCTATTTGGGGGTGATATTGTCTGTCTTACTTTGCCATACAGTACATGCAGGGTGTTTATTTAAAGATTTCCCAGCTTCAAGTTTCAAAGTTCAACTTAAGTGCCTCTTTGCAACTTAAAAGATTGTTCATTACTGCTACTAAATATTGGCGTCCTGCCTTGCATTTTTAAACTACATTTGAGCTGAATTGTTTCAGCAGGGTAACGGATGCTGGCCAGTGTTTCTTTCCTTCTAGGAGTTGTAGAGAAATCATGTTGTGTGCTGTGTTGATGGGTGCTGAATGATTTGTGTTGTTATAGTATGCCAGAACATGGCTGTTGATAGGTTTTTCTTGTGTCGCAGAAAACAGAGGTCATAAAAATTCAGTTGTGTGTATGTTTTTATGTGTGTATGTAGTGTGTGTGTTTTGATTAAGCTCTCCCTTTGGACTGAGAAAGAGAAAAATAAATACAGTAGTGCAATGTCCGTAAAGTTTAGCTGGATTCTCATGTCCCGATTGGCTGGATGTAAAAAGCTCGCTGTCTTGTGCCTGTTGCTTTTCTCTCTTTGCTGACTTCCTGTTTTCTTGCTGACCATTTCCTCCTGCTTTCTTTGTGACGAGAACAACCCTCTCCTGTATTATCATCTCTTCTAGTTCACCACCACGGGAGTAAAATGTTGCGCTCGGAATCAAACTCTTCGATTACTCAGTCTCCTATAGGTTGGCAACTCTCACACTTTCTCTCCCTGCTCCATCCTGGTGGTATGTGTGCATCTGCGCGTGCCTGCTCGTGTGTGAGACTGTGTGTGTATGTGTGTGTGTGTGTTTATCTGTGTGCGTTTTCTTTAACTGCATCTCCTGTTGATGCGCTTCACTCTCTCTCTGTTGTGCTGTACATTTTGGCTGGATCAACCGCACATGGCTTATTTGCTATCTGCTGCGGACCCCACCACCCAATCCGCGTCCTCCCAGCATGCAATTTTTTCAACATTTTCTGTGTGGTGCGGGGCATCCTGCTTGCTGCAGGCTATGCTTGTTCCACCACACCGCGTTTTGCACAGTAGAAAAAAACATGTAATCAGTCAATGCAGTAGTCTCAGTCATCATATAGGAAATGTCATTCAGACCCTGCCTGCATGGTGTGTATTAATAATGGAATGGTACCATGGTTGCAACAGTAGCACTTAATGTTCACTTTGTGGATACCTCAGGCCTGATTAGTTGAAACAAGGCTTACTGTAGCTCTTGGCTGCATCGCACATCAAAAGTTGCTGTTTCCAGAGTAAGATTTTGTGGGAGAGGGAATGTTGTCTTCAATATACCATTCAAAAGTTTGGAGTTTGTTTGCTGGCTAATTAATTACCAAACGAGTATTAAATAAGGATTACCTCATCATTGCAGTATCTACCTCTCCAGTTGTTTACATTAGAGGGTGTTACAACTCATAACTTGGGAATTGTTTTAAAGCGGATTCATTGTGAGATACGTACAGGAATGTAGCACTCAGGTTGCATTCGTCAGATCAGGTGGACCACTAGAGCATGTGCGTGAGTTGTGTTTGTGTGCGTGAGCGAGTGTGTCTGTGAGTGTGCCTGTGCGCACTTGGAATGGTGGTGTTTTCCTCAACGACCATTTCAAGGCATTGTGTGAACAGCCAATGAGGGCTCAGAAGGAGTCATCATGGTGCCTCTGTGATGTGAGCGTGCATGCCTCCCATTCACATCAAACACCGTGTGCCCAGCGTGACGTTCACCACCACTGTCCCAACAGCCCATTTCAACCAGTTTGCTTTCTTTAAGCAAAGCAACTCCCGGTCATTCATTCGTGGTTTTGAAATTATTATTTTTGCCTGGTGTGTTTTGCCTGCCCTCAGTAATGTGTTGTAGCCCACGGCGTAAAGGTTTGTGTTCCGGAAGCTCACACTCCCTCTCCTTCCTCCAGCTAAGGGCCGGACCAACATGGAGCTGAGGGAGAAGTTCATTCTCCCAGAAGGCACCACCCAGGTGATGGCCAGCTTCCGTTACAGGGGTCACAGGTCGCGGCCCTCGTCTCGAGCCGCCTCCCCCAACCGCTCCAACTCCAGCCTGAGCTGTCCGGCGCATCAAAACCCGGCGGCCACCAGTACACCCAAGGTAGACTTTGCTGTGAAATCATTACTAATTCACCTAGACAGGAAATGACATCATCTGCAAAATGAAGTTTAAAATATACGATAAAACAGCAAGTTTAGGTGAGAACGTCTGACTGGTGTTAGTGAGATTGGCTTGGCTCATTGACTGGTGGAGAAGATGCTGGGTTTTTGGACTTAAAGGATACTGTACGTAATGCTTAAGTACCCTCACAAGGGGGCGCCCTTGTATGCCTGTTAGCCTTAAGCCCGGGGAATCTGATACATTTCAACCGATCTGGGATGATTTTTCTTCAAATATGCACAGACTGGGACAGATACAATTCAACCTTTCATAAGAGCAGCGTTGGGAGTTCTGCAGGAAACTTTGAACCATTTTTTTCACAAATCAGATCAGATAGTAAGCTGGGGGGTGCTGTTCCTATATTCACACCTGGGTGGACATAACCAGAGTTTTGGTCATAGCATGAGATATGATTGGTTGCCGGTGCAGGTAGTCAAGCAGAGGTGAGACCTCATTGGTTGGTTGTGAGCAAAGCAACCAGTAGTATTCCATGTAAGAGGGCTGGGAGTACATGGTGCTTTTCAAGTGTTGCACCTCTATTATGATTCCTGAAGCATATCAAACGCTGATAGATTTTATTGTGGGATAAATATACAGCATATGAAAATAATTTGCTCAGGAAGCAGTTCTTGCTGTAGCTTCAGCTGTGATTACTGTACTAGTAATTGATGTTTTATTGTAATCACCGTTTGGTGGGAATTTCTGTTAGTTTGTGAATTGCATTTTTTATTATTGTGATTATTTAATTTGGCCAGGGCTTTAAGTAGATTGAAGAGCAGTTTACTCTTTTTATGGTAAAATCATAACATTTTCCAGCGGTTCTGCCATGTTATTTATGTCATGTTTCATATTTCCCTATAAACCTCAGCCTTATCACGTATTATCCATGACCATATCATTACTCCTTGCTTGTCTGTACCCCTTCCTTCATTACCCCTCTTTCCCCATTAGTGTGTATATGACTGTATTTTACTTTCCTTTTTTATTTTTACCCATCTAAACCCCTGTGTTTGTGTTTGTGTATCTGTGTGTGTGTTTGTGTGTGTGTGCGTTTGTGTGTTCCTTTTTATTTCATCATTGTCCCTCACAGACATCCCAACATTTGACCCGCAATTATGATAAACCCTGGCTGACAAACAGCAAACCCTGCTCTCCTCTAAAGTCCTCAGACTCCTTTGAAAGCCAGGGCTCGTCCTCAGAGGTATAGTGAATAAGCACGCCCCGGCAATGCTCTCAGGGAACCACTTTAACCCTTTCCGCTCTCAAACTGCAACAGGGCTAATGCTAAAAGAACTGCTAACCCTTATCCCTCTCCAACTGAAGTGTGCCACACGGCTAATGCTAAAAGAACTGCTAACCCTTATCCCTCTCCAACTGAAGTGTGCCACAAGGCTAATGCTAAAAGAACTGCTAACCCTTATCCCTCTCCAACTGAAGTGTGCCACATGGCTAATGCTAAAAGAACTGCTAACCCATGTCGTTGGCTCAGTTACGCAGTTAAATTACACAGCAAGAAATATATCCGATATATTTCTTAATCTATATTAATCAATTAATATAGTATTCCTTACATTTGTGACTAAGTGATGCTTGATTGATTTCAGTTTGGTTTTAGCTTTGAAGCACTAACTGGTAGAGCACTGTTTGAAGCTTCTCTTGTACTGAAGTGTAAACTGACCTTCAACTGAGAATGAAGCGTCTGTCTCTGGGCTACAACTCATCTTAAATCATCACTGTCCTGTCTACCAACATTAACCTGCACTCATTCGCTTTACTGTCTGGACATGGCACTGTTCCTTTTAAATGCTCTTCTTTTCACAATGAAAGTAATGTTGCTTGATAATCAACACCATGTGTTGGGAATATTCAGGGATACAAAGGTGCGTGCTGATTGGACAACACCATCATGGGTGGAGCTTCTCTGTGCTGCCAATGACCCTGGCTTGTGTGAACCAATACAGTCTTTTCCCTCCTTAGCAGAACCCTATGACTAGTTCACAACTGACTGGTGGCTCGTCATAGCCTCGACCATTTTGGGGCTAATAAACCTCACCCTGCCATCACCGGGAAATTATCCTGTCATTGGTTATTATACTATTATACTGCCAAATGACTAAAATGTAAAAATGTAATACTGAAAAATTCCCTTTTTTAATGTTTAGTTTATGGAGGAAAGACGTTAAAACAGAGCTTTGAAATACATACAGTGTATTTCCTGAGGATAACACAGCATTAAAGTCTTTAAAATTCTCAAAGCAGTCCTCAATGTTAAACATCACATACAGGACATAGAGACAGCTCCACACTTTACATTAACATATCATAATACATTATCAAGAAGCATCTAGAATACAGCAATTACACTAAATACTATCAGGAAGCTGGTCTATTGTGCACTAATTCTAAAATGGCTGCTTGTGTGAATTGACCTAGCGCTGTTATTTGGGTGAAGGTTTGAGTGCAGACTGAGAGTAAAGGCAGTGCACTCCTCTCAGACTAACCTGCGGTGGAGTGTGGCTGGACAATACGCAGCACAGTGCTCAAACCCTCCCTCCCACTCCCCCGCCCGCTCTCTGTGACGCTATGACTCCGTGTCCGTTTCCTGCAGACCACGCCCATACAGGGCAGCAAGCTCCGCCTTCCCGGCTATCTCTCGGGGAAGGGCTTCCAGTCCGGAGAGGAGGGCACCCTCATATCTGCCGCGGTGACGAAAGCCAGGTCACAGGTCATAGGTGAGGTCAAAGGTCACTTCACTCTTCTCCATCTCATTGCATTCATATTGAGAAAATATGAATTATCTAATATATACGCACCTAAACACATGTATATATTAAACATGTATACGTACGCACATGAAAAACATTTGCTCATTTGTGCTGTCGGTAGTACTCAAATAAGAATATATACGAATGAAGTGAGGAGATTTTTGCAGAGAGAATGGAGAGAATTATGGGGGAGGATTGGGGTGAAAGAAGAGAAAAGTATTAGGGAGAGTGTACACTCACTACAGCGTACCATTAGCTGTATTGCTCTCTAGTTCTTAAGTGGTTAAAATTTACAGAAATTAGGTGGCCTTCAATACGAATGTCAAGATTAAAGGCAAAGAAACTAATGCTGGGTACTGTAAAGTAGCACGTCCGAGTGTTCAATCTGCTATCCTACAACCTGGTGTTGTATCCTTAATGATGGGTGATGCAGAGTTTTGATAGTATCATCTAGTGAGCCGGTTTGATGTTATATACAGCAGGCCTTTTTGGTCCAGTGTTCTGTGCAGCTTGTAACACTGTAGCTTCACCTTCACGGTCCTCGAGAACTACTGATGTTCCTTTACCTGGGAGTCAGGTGTGAAGACAGTCTGGCCACTGAACAGGACTAGTTGTTTAGTTAATTAACCAGACGAACAGAAAACCAGAGGTGGATTGGAATTCAAGGGCCTGATTTCATTATCCTCGGGCTCCACTGATCCCGCTTGCCTCTTGCGTCCCTCAGAGTCGAAGAAGACGCCCAGCCGACCCGGAAGCAAAGCAGGCAGCCGTGGGAGCAGCAGGCGGGGCAGCGACGCCTCCGACTTCGACATCTCTGACATCCAATCGGTGTGCTCCGACACGTCCGAGGCCCCGGCCGATTCCGCGCGCGAGAGACCCCGGGCGTCGTCCCGCCCGCACGGCGGCAAGCCCTCCAAAATCCCCACGCCGCAGAGGAGGCCCCTGGGCACCAGCAAACTGGCAAAGACCTCCAAGAGATAGTCAGGGGCTCGGCTCACCTCCGCCCAAACAGACACGGAAACTACATGTGCATTCGTTATCTTAAGTCGTGAGATGTAAAATATTCTGTAGAAAAAAAAAAAAGATGAAGATTGTTTTAATATTGAGCGAGGTTGGAATGCTTGATGGCCTTGTGTAATTGTCTTGTATTTTATTTCTTGTGAATAATGTTATCAGATTATAATTGTTATTATTTTATTTTATTTTATTTTACTGATGCCATACCTGAAAAGGTTCGCGAAATTTCAAAAAAAGCAAAAAAAAAAAAAAGCAATGGAAAGACTTTGCGTTGTAAGATAAACTAATGGTTTAACACACTAATGTAACGGTCACACTATGTTTTAATCGATGTGGAAGGGTTGCTGAATGTACTGTCGTTTTCTGGAAACTGACCTGCGATGTGGAGTAAAGCATATCACTGCTCTAGAGCGAGAGGAACTGTTATTTGTATATAAATATTTAAAGTGCAATGAAGTGCTGCCAAAATGCATTAAAATGGCAATACAATACACTAAATGCCGAACACTATGTTTCTAGCCTAATTTAAACCATGATAATAAGGAACTCAATACTGCAGATAATTAAATTATTATTAATGAACAAGGCCTTGAACTCGTAGCTATTTAACCTCAGCACCTGCGATTAGTGTTATGATTAATTATCTTACAGCGATGTGTGCCATTTTATTTGGACAGGCGCCATTTTGCCTCCTACTAGTGGACATTCTAAAGTGCATTCATGTCAATGTATGGTTCATTTTGCTAGAGTGGACAGGAACACTGTAACTCCTTTTGTAATAAACATGCTTGCGGAAAGCTACAATGGTATACTGAATTCCCCTATGTAGTCCTTCATTCTGTGACTGCTGAATATGTGTGTTGTTTGTGTTAATGTACCGGCATCGTAATGTCAGTGTTTAATTACAGTTTCAATCAGTTAACAACAACAAATGATGCCAATCGAATTTGACCGGTTGTTAGCTGACACATTTATCATAAAATTATTATACAGTCATTGTAGATCTTAATCCATCAAGGGTCGGATATAATTTTTATATAAATGCATATTCTGTCAAAAGATTTTACCCACTAATTTTGCTGGAAATTTTCCTCAGTGTTAAATGACCTTTAAAATATGTGTCTCTCATTATTGAAATCATCCGCTGCCTGTGTGTCTAAATCCAGCATTTTTTTGTTAGATAATACAATGTGGGACATAAAGGCTTTAACCGCTTAATGTTTTTTTGCATTTACTTCTTTTTTGAAGGTGCATTTTTCAATCACTATGATAACAAGATACTCTTATATATTATTATTATTATTATTATTATTATTATTATTAATATTATTATTATTATTAATATAAAAGATAATCCTTTAGCTTAAATGCTAAAACCTGTAATGCCACGGAACTCTCCTCAGTAATGTGTGTAAATTTGAGGCATATACGGTACAAACAGTAGGACAAATTCACAGGTTCCACCATGTTGAACTTACAGTACAAATGTTTTACCTGTGCATAATGAAGTCCCAAAGGTGGCTCCAGTCTAAAAACTATTTAGTTTCTCCCTTGACATGCCTGAACATCTAGGCAGCTATATGTAAGGTGTGTAAATAGTTCATGCATGGCATGGAGGGCCACCTCGTAAATTCCCCTAACTGGCTTGGAGACACTTGAGCCTTCAGAGGGAAATGGCATTAAACTCCGGGCAAACACGATGAATGGAAGGAATTGTGGTGGTAGTGGCTTGTTTGTGTTTGAAGCCTGGCAGCTGCCTAGTCTAGCTTTGCCTGCTATTTTAATTGTGCTCTATTTCCTGAGGTAAATATGTGCTATATCGCTTCCAAACTGTAAAAGTAAAAGATAGCGGGGCCACTACCACAAAAACATGTTTCCTTGCATTTTATAGTGGTGAGGTCAGGGACTGGCGCATTCAGTCTTTTGGTTATCTGATAGATGTTGCCATAGCAACTAGCCCTTGTTCAGAAAATTGGTTATGTGACACCTTGAATTCTCTGACTGGGAACATCGGAGAAATGATGGATCGACTCAAATTGAGATATCATTCCAACCGTGATAACAAAAGCTGTGGGCCTTTTATGGATCAAATAATAATATTTAATGAGGCAAGACAATATGGCATATTATGTGACATGCTGTATGGATAAACACAGAGGGGTTTATATTTACTTTATGATGACTGATGCATACTAGATATGTCAGTTCTTGGTTATGATCCTAGAGTTTTGTGGGAATGTGTTCAATTGTACACTATTCAAACTGCCTGAAAATGTAGGCAATACCTCCAATGGAATTAACAGCAATTGAGAGCACGTGCAGAATATATTTATTTTACCAATAAAAACATGCAGCTATGAGTTAAAGGAGAACAACAAGCCCTTCGTTGAGTCAGTTCAAAGTCACAGCATTAATAAAAACCATAGCCTCGTTCCTGGGGACCCACTGCAGAGATTTGTTTTTATTACAGCCCATATCTTGATCAATTAAGGTTGTTGAAAACATGTTTATCTTTTAACATCATTTTGTATTTTCACTTATTCCAGCATAATGCAGATGTGGCTCACTGCCACTTGCCCTGTCATTGAACTCATTTTTCAGTAATGACCCCCCTCCACCCCACCCCCCCAATCAGCATCCTAATGATTTCACCTGTCAGTGATATAGCCTACCACGTATTGAATAAAAAATTGAACCTTTTTCAAATGATTAATTTGTCACATTCCAGAAAATTAACCCTTTTTTGGAATGGGTTTTTTTATGGTCAGTGGTTGCAATCTTAGTACGTGGTTGCACATTGTATGTGATTTCAACTAATTAATTATTTATTTAAGTCAGTATATATGTACAGTGCAGTCCTTAAGTATTTGGACAGTGCTAAAATTTGTTACTTAGGCTCTACTACAGCAAATTGAATTTTAAATTAAAAAATGAAATTAAAATAATAGAAGTTGAAAACATTCTTATACCTGCATGAAGTTAGCAATTGAATACACCTGACTAATCAGAAACACCTGAGAGGCCAACTGTCCAATTACTTTTTGTCCCCTTATATGGGGGTACAATATAAAAAGGGATGTAATTCTTACATTGATCATATTATAGGTGTCAGTCTGCACTTTAACCTCAGATTCATTGTTTCATTTCAAATTCAATGTGCTGGAGTACAGATCCAAAGTAACATAACTTGTAGCTCTATCCAAATACTTAAGGACTGTGTTGTACTTAGTAATGTTGCATGCAACCACTGTCCATCATTTTATTAAGTAAATACTATGATTCCATTTTTTGAGTGTAGATATAATGCTAGACATTTTTGGTAAATGTTGGATGCATCTCAACATGTTTCTGCTCACAAAAGCCATAAGAGTGTACGTGTGTGCGCATTGGACCCGCGGCCACTTGTTGAACAGCCCCGCCTCCAAGTTGAATCTGTGGCCTGTATGGCTCCACCCGCCGTCAGTGATAAAGGTGAGTTTGTTTTCATTATGATTACGAACCTGGGATAATGACTAAACTCATGCACAGAATAGTTTAGCCTTGAAATTACATTCATGTACAAATGAATGCTTAGTGCATCATTGACAAAAAGAACTGTGCCTCTCAATCATCCTTGAAAATTTTGTATCACTGCCCTTGTTTCCGCTTTGGAATTGAATTCGTGAGCTGAGAATTAAAAGGTTCGATCTGCGTTGTGAGTTTTGAGATTCTTCAAAATATTCCACAGGAATGGGGTCCAAGCTGACACTACCTTTTAAATTTTGGATTTATTCATACATTTAAACAGTATTTTTGTATAAAACATGTACAAACATATTTAGTTCTCTATAAACAACATATTTATAATACAAAGTTATTTTTGCCATTTTATTTTTGATTATTGGAAGTAATGATTTACCTCAGAATAAAATAATGTAGGCTACATGGCATGGCAAAACTGATGGATAAAATGTGACGTCTGGCCAAAAATAAACTGGAAAATTTCTCTCCAAATATTACAACTGAAAATGTGCGCTGTCCAGCGTGGCATCCGCTTCCTTGTCCTGATAGAACGCTTGCTCTTTCTCTTTCAATCCCTCATTAAGACAAATATTAATTAATATTAGCAGTATATTCATCGTACAAAGTATTTAATTTTATAGATTTAATCAATACAGAGAAAATGGTGTGCTGCGTTTATGGCTTTATTGCTGTGAAAAGCGGTTGGTTCTCACGAGCGGCGGAATGTTTGCAGAGAAGCTCGTGCCTGCCCGTGACATGCCACACCTTTCCCCCAGGGCACTGAAACAATCAATGACTGTTATTGGAGAAATTAAACAGTTCTTAAACACTGCATTTTATTAAAATATATGGGATGTATGATATTTTATTCGATCTCATTTGACTCGCTAAATGTGCGAAATTGATTTAAAATAGAGCATAGGTTTAGTTTGAATTTAAATGGGAATTCCTTCTGAGTAAATGTGTTTGTTCTTCTCACTGTTTTTTAAATTTAAAATATAAATATCCACATATGTTTCGGTGATGATATAATAAAATTGTCTATCATAATATAGCCAAGGCTTGTTATGTCTAAATTCCGTGCTCAAATTCATATTCAGATGCATAATGCATATTCTTTCAAGAAAATATGGCAAAAGACAAATGGTTTGACAAACTATCCTAATCTGTTAACTAGTCGCGTTCACAAAAAGAGAGGGCTGGCGAATCAAGTGCAGGCCCATCAATATTCTACAGTAGCACCATAAATCAAAAGAGCTTCATCTACTGTAAACATTTCAAATGTTTGGCGCTTATCCACATCTGACCATATCTATGCATTTTACAGTACGGATATGTTGTACAATTTATATTTTAATCATTATATTTGCAGCGTGTTATTGCTGTTATTATAGGCCATATGCTTGTTGATAAATGCTTGTGTTGACCAATCACTGTGATTAAATCTATATAACTGGACGACAGTTTGTGGCAAGTGGACGCTAGTGACTGCGTGTAGACCTATAGGAGTGGGTAGATCCCACAGGACCGAAGGTGGAGTGGAGAGCGAGGGTCAGATTCTCAGGAGAGCCAAGACTATTAGAGTGAACGGGGCTTCCCTTTGAAGTCAAAAGTTCGGCCTAGCGATGACACTTTAAAATTGACTATAGCCTGCTCTCACTGCGGAACCAGGGAAGGAACCTTCCGCAGTCCGCCTTGGGGACCTGCGATTCAAGCATATGTAAGCGAAATCTTTTTTATGATTTACTATTCAGTAAAACCATTGCCTACCTAATATTTTAACGGACCACTTTTTAAGCATTACAGGGGACCACGCAGAGATGGATTGCTCTCAACACATCTCTATTGGTAATATATATTAGAGGATTTAACTAGTTTGAAATAAATAGTGATTTAAAAGCTTCCATGTGGGATGAAAATAGACATTGTGATAATGTATTTACTGTTTATTTATAAATGCAAGGTAAACAATTGAAGGGTGGCTAAGCAACAACACCAGCAAGATGCCTCTTTTGGGAATATTACATTCAAATGGTGGTTGACCATTTGAATAATATAAAATAATCACAACCAGGAGATCTTTCTGTACATCCACATGCTAAAAAATACTTAAGTGTAATTCGGAACACTGACGAGTTAAAATATTATTTCATCGATTTAATTGATCAAAAAGTATTTTCCCATCTTGTCAGTAGCATTTCAAAACGTGCACGTGGGAGCAATAGAGCCAAATGTATTTATATTAACTACTTAATTTAAAATACGTATGTATGTATGTATGTATGTATGTATGTATGTATGTATGTGTATATATATATATAATATTTATGCCTATGTGCACAGTAGGCTACTCTTACAAATGGTCAATGGTAACATAATTAGGCTACTTTATAATGTGAATAATCTACCCTTTACATTGTATTTACATTCGAGAGACGGGCATCTTGCCATTAATGTAATGTACTGTAATCTTATTAGACGCTGCTTTTAGACTGGAGATTTTTTGACTGAGCGAAAATTATCTTATGAAAATGAATTCTACTTAGCCTTAATATCGTATAATATCGTGGAGCACTACCATCTAAACATGTACAGGAAATATCAGAAAATATACTTATTTCAGGAATGTAATTTACAATATATTTTGGTGGCAGGTTGATACTGGACTTTAGTAAGTATAGCCAAATTGAAGAAAACTAAAATGCATATTAGAAAGGAAGGCACCGAATCAATGACGTATTGTGCATGAAACACTGAATGCTGCCTGAAACATATTACTCATGACATCAGCGGAAAGTAATGTAAATATCCAGCCTATTTAGCAAGGCTTTGCTAATTAGGGTGACTTTAGATCTGCACTGTATTCACATGTACACACGGAAATAAGGAACAGCGTCAGAATTGTCCAGAATTATTGTGTCTTAAAATATGTCTACTGTATCTTTATTATCTTTAAGTTTATCTATATGATCAATCATTATGTAACTACTAGGGAACCCAATTTAGTTTTTAATGTGTCCACAATATCTCTTTGATGCAGCCAGTATAAATGTAGGCAACGTTTTAGCCTAATTACGTTCATACCCACTCTCGCTTTAGTCTTCGAATGCTGTCTTGACTGATATATGTCACCTTACATCTAATTATGTAGCCTAACGGTCAATGTATGTCATGTTAAATGATAGGTTAGGTTTGGACATGCGCAGGGAGCCGTTTGGTGGATTCGTTTTACCTTTCAAAAAATCGAATGTAAAATAAGTCTACTTCTTGTGATATACTGTTTAACTCCATACATAGCAACTACTAAAATACTCACTAAACTAAACCAAGTTATATTTTTTATTAACTAAATGCATATATTGTTATTTCCTTTTTAAATGCATTTATTTTTGCAGGTGCATGTAATCCCTGAGAACTGCAGAAATGAAATCCACACGTGTGAAAAGGGCGCTGGTTTTTGCAGCGCTCTTTGCTCTCTCTGCAGTCATTCAAAGTCAGGAATTACAGAGTAAGTACACCAGTACTCAAGTAACACACAATCTGTTATCACTTTCAGGAATTACAGAGTAAGTACATCAGTACTCCAGTAACACACAATATGTTATCACTTGCTGCCCCTCACTGAGTTCACTGTGAGAGGGGGGAGTCTTAATCTGCGTATTTCAATGAAACCCCATAAAAAAATATTCATGAATATTATGGGTCTCACAAAGACTTAACAATAAGCTTGCATGAATTGGCATGAGCTATACATTTCACTTTGCACTGTACTTTATAAAAAATAGTTCATGAATATTTTCTTGTATTTATTTAATAGAATTTGCGTCTCCCTTGAAAGTGATATCTCTATCTCAATGGGATTTACCTGAATAAATAAAGGCTAAATAAATTAATGAAGTTGTTATCTGGTGAAAAGTTTAGCTGTTCAGTTTTGTTTTTGAATTTGTACAACATTAAATAATGTTAACAGCTACATTAGTTAATGGCAATGTGTGTACCCTTATTGTAAAGTGTGGCCAAAGACAGTATAGATCTTTCTCAGCTCCAGAATGTGATTGGGCCAGCCAGCATACTACTGTCTGATGTGTACACAATGCGCCCTCAGCCTTTTAGCGGTGGGATCTGAGGACAAGAACCGATAAAGCACCGCTGAGTGCATCACACCGATATGACCAGCAGATGGCAGGGCAGACACATGGGAAGAGTAGCCCACCCAGGCAGATGCTATACTAACCTCTGGCTGTCAGAAACCTTTAGGCATTCGGCTAAGCAAGTGTATTAACACTGTTATGAGTCATGAAGATGTCAACACCAGTTTACGTGCCTTTTCTGAATGGCAGAAATATGGCTATAAATGTATGCACTACTGGTTTAATCCAGACAGACTAAATTAATGTAATCATTGGTTACACTTGAATAATGAATAAATGTAACATATGTTCCTAGGGCAGAAGTGAGGCTGGCCTTTTTACCCATAAGGCCTCAGATGAAATAATACATTTGAGTTGCAGTTTTGCTCCTGAGGAGAGGTTAGACTTTACTGGACTATAAATGTTCAGCTCTACAAATAGATCATGTGTAAAATGTATGCAATGTGACTATGGGTTGCATCATTCACAAAGCAAAGAGAGCCAGAGAGAATTCAGCCTGGAAGTCTATCTGTAGTCCATAATGAAATCCATGTGGCCACCCATGGAGGCCATTTTAAAACATCGACATATCTTCCCTCTTTGTAACTGCGCAAGCTATTCAACAACACAGAACGCCCTTAAATATGCCTATCACTTCATAAATCCTGGTCAATGTGCAATTTACCTGTTTAGGGCCGTTCGTAAATCTCTTGTCCCCACCCGATAGTACCAAAAACCAAGTCTGTTGATGTCCAGGTTTTGACCTTCTTGAGGAGTTTCGCTTGTCGGAAATCTCTGGTATCCAAACGGTGAATGGATCAGGACCGGGTACGGTGGCTTTCCGGGTCGATCCCTCTGTCCACCTGAGGAACACCATCAGGTAAGAATGAGCTACTCCCATTCTTTCCACACCCAACCCAGCATGCTGTGGCCTGATTGGTTCTCTTAGAAATGGGCTGCAAGCTCATTGGTACATACTCATCTCCAAGGCCCTTATAGGGCAGCAGATGTGAAGCGATGTAGCAGATTAAGCATTGCATTATTTATGCATAAAAACATGTGGTGCATCATTCCTCTTTGGTTGTCATAAAGCACAAACTTAGCACAAAACTGATTTATAAAGTGACAACACCAGCCTCGTAAAGGTGTTCTGAGTGCTTTATGAGGGCCTTCAAAAGTTTCACTAAATCTGAAGTGTTAGCCTCGAGAGGACTGCCCGGTGTACTACAATATTTATGGTGAACATTATGTTCTAATGGGACTGATATTAAATATCTCAGGTAAGTTGTCAGCTTTGAATATTTTTCTCCTGGAGCTGAAACTCAAAGTCACAGTGGGTCATACCAATGCAGCTGTAGGGGGAGGGTGATTTTGAATGAAGTTCTGATTACATTTACAGTGGGCTGTACCACTACTGCTCCTGTGGGAAGGGGCTGGCATCTTCCATAGATGAGCATTCTGATTACATTTACAGCTCATCTGCTTGTTGGAAAACTGCTGCATTGCGCAATAGTCAATTGTGGTACTCTGATTTCTGAAGTGGCTGTGTTAAGTGTGGGATATGAGTGTTGGTTTTTGGTTGTTGGTGGGGTGGTATTCAATGTCTTTGTCACTTAAGATGTGCCAGGCACCCTACTTTAGCCATGTCTATGACAAAAGCCAGAGAAGAACCCAAGTCATTTGAATACAATTTCACATGCAATGTCCATTTCGTATAACTTCACAATTTGAGGTCAATTTAATACTGCATTGTATGCAATGTCCATGTATTAAAAAACCAGTGTCCATCTATTTAATTCAGTTTCTTCTGCAGGTGTTAAGTTATTTGCCACCTGCAAGTTCGTATTAAATATGCACCGTAGACCAATAACAGGATGACATATTTTAATCTATCCCCGTGGGCTCAAAACACGTTAGCTTGTGTCCAATTCTCGTTGGGCGTTTCATGGCGAACTCGTTATTTTCGTGTCGTAATATTCAGTCGTATTCGGTCCTGCAAGGGCAGGGGCGGCTAAGCGAAGCCGCATTTCATACAGGCATCCCAGTGAATGTGTTTACAGCCGGTTCCTCGCATATGAGGGATGAGTCACACTCCTGGAGCTCTGAAGAGCTCTCTGTGGGTCCGTACCCCTGCGCTGTGGCCCTACGTCCTCACTGAACTCTGCCTCCGAGCTCAGCCAACTTTGTTTATGTGGGAAACGCACAGTGAGTCACATCTCTGTGGTCAGGACTTCTGATGTGAGCCATATGAATATGATCACCAAATTAGTCCCGAGATTCGCCCCGACAGAGCGCTCTGCTGGCAGGTCTGAGGGGAGAAACAGGGGGACAGTGTCGATGACAATCGTATAGACAGCGTGCTATCTTTAGCTGCGCGCTGTGTTCACACTTCGAACGCAGAAGCTAACAACTAGCTACCGAAACCCATCTGCAAGGGAAATGCGTGCCAGTTTACCGACAAAATGTTTAACTAAAACATCAAACGCCAACAGGTGTGATACAGTTAATGTAAGCCAGGACAATTTGTGAAGGCTAAAGAGGAATAATGAGAATTATTATGAGCAGTGCTCTTTGTGCATTAATCAAAATATGCATTGGTGAACTGAATTAGTGTGAGTAGCGAGTGAGTAGTCTAATTATAAGTTAGACATGTGTTGAGTGTATCAGACCTGGGTCAAATACGTAATTGTTTTGGATACTTTTCTACGCTTTACTTAGCCTGTCTGGTGTATGGGAATCAATGAAATTGCACCAGGCAAGATCAAAGTATTCAAATCCCAAACAATGACGTATTTGACCCAGGTCTGGAGTGTATTAGCACATTAGTCAACGTGCACTGGAGGAGTTTCTTTCTTAGTCGGTCGACATTAGAGTGTGGGTCAGGTAGGGAGGGTGATAACTGTTTGCACGTCATAGTATATGCTTGTTAGTGTAGGTAGGAGCTTAATCTAGCGTGTCAGGTCAAATAATCCTTTGTTTTAGCGAGGTTTACCCAGACGGCCTGCCCTCCGACTTCTCCATCATCGCCACCTTCAAGATGACGGAGGAGGCGGCCCGGGGGCCCTGGGACCTGTGGCAGGTGAGCGACGGGTTCGGGCGGGAGCAGATGGGCGTGCGCTTGCACGGTGACTCGCGCTCCCTGGAGTTCTTCTACACGGGTCCCCGCGGCGCGCCGATGCGCCGGGCCTTCCGCGGCGTGGACAGCCTGTTCGACGAGGGCTGGCACAAGCTGGCGCTGAGCGCCCAGGGCGACCGGCTCAAGCTGCTGGTGGACTGCCAGGAGGTCAGCACGGCCTCCGTGGACCAGCCGCGCCCCGCCATCCGCAGCGGATACACCTCCATCGTGAAGAGGGCTGCCCGCAACCGCGGGGGCTCGGTGAGTGAGCCCAAAACATGCTCAAATAAAAGTATTATTATTATTAGCATTATTATTAGCATTATTATTATTGTTAGCAGCAGTACTAGTAATAGGAGCACAAGTATTACTTTTTGTATTATTATTACTATTACTATTATACAGTATGTGCATACTCTCAGATGAAGAACTAGCTATCTGTAACACATCACGATTCCTTGGACTGCAGTTGTGGACGTGTTTTTTGCTGATCTGCCAATAGACTCTTCACTGTTGAGGTGCCATTCTCATAATCATAATAATAATAATAATAATAATAATAATAATAATAATAATAAATATTAGATTTGTAAAGTGCTCTTATTTAATATTACACCACAGAGGTGCATGCATTGCTATTAATATCTGTTAATTGAACAAAACACAACTATTTGTTTCAATAATATTAATACTACTTATACTAAAAAATAAAAAGTGTAGTTCAAGTAAAAAAAGTTAAAAATGGTTGCACATATGTAGAACATTAAAAAATAAATATGCAATCACTGTTTTTAATCAGTTACAGAGGAGCAAACATACACAGAGTATTAAAAGCACATGTAAGAACAATGGATTTTTTATGCTTTATTATGCTTGTCCTGCAGGTGGATCTCCAGCAGATGGTGCTGTCGTGCGACGCAGATCAGGCTTACTCCGAGCGGTGCTGTGAGCTGTCCAACGTGGTAAACAGGGCCCTCAACATTTTGGGCACAGATCCCATTCTCTTTCTGTAGCGGGGTCAGTGCTTTTAAAGCCAGCGCGTGTGTACCTCTTTGCCCTCTCTGCAGTGTGGGGGCTATGCTGAAATTGGCCTGACAGGAAGCAGGGCCTCTTGCCGGTGTCTTCACGGACAGCCCGGGGTTCAGGGCGCTCCCGGACCGAAGGTCAGAGCCAGCTCTCATTCTCCAAAATGGCCACTGATCATAACTGTCTGACGCGATGCCCCTTTCTATCTGATGGTTGTTGTCTCTTTCTGCAGGGCCACACGGGTCTCCCGGGCAACCCAGGAGACACAGGAAAACTTGGTAACTGGGTGAGTGTGGTCTGTTCAGCATGGGCTCAATTCTTCTATGGTGCTTCGCTGCAAATAAATATGAACATGGATTTCCCCTGTTCTGGTGCCATAGCCTCATTGGCACCTTTGCCAGTGGGGTGAGGGGTGTTTCAAGGGAACGGCAGGCGGTTGGTCCATGTAAGGGACATAATCACTTAACACTGATGAAAGAGGGGAAAAGCCCTGGTTGTGGAAGCAAGGAAGTGAAGCTGTGGAAAATGGCAGCAAAGACTCACCCATGAGAGGAAACCAAGGAAAGGAAGGCGAAAGAGAGTCTCCATGGAGACGGTAAACACAGAGCCTTCTTATGGCTCAAACTGCTGCCTGGTTGTGAGATTAAAATATCGAGGTCCATGCTGAAACTCAACTCTGGGCCAAATGAAACAGAACCCTGGATAGCTGCCATTTTCCCCAGAGTGTGGAAATCCCTCCAGTTGCAGCCTGTTGTGCCTCCCCTTTCATCCAAACTTTACTAGGCCCCTGCAACCAGGACGGCCTGAGATAGCAGCAAATGCAGCGCCTTACTTCACGCTAATACCGCTTGCAGTACCTGCCAGCGTACCACCACAGAGTTGTCCGTCTGAATTTGATGATTCAGTCCTTAGTTTTCAAAGACAATGCGATGATTTGGAAACGCTGGGCACCACACGTTATCTCATGTTCTGGACATGACATACAGTGAGCTCAGCCTTTTGTAATGACATCCATACCCACCAGCTGCTAAGGAGCAGTATGGTGAGGGAGATTCAAAACAGAGCTGAATCACAGCTAAACAATTCTACAATTATGTCTGATATTCACAGTGCACTTGCAGAATAATAGTTTCCACTTCTTTGTTGTTTATAATAAATATCTATATATTTAATACGGATGCATTTTCTGTTTCCAAAACTAGAAGTCTGCCCAGAATGTGTGTGGTTGAAATTTCACTTAAAGCAATGCTGAAGGTGGAAGGTAGTCTGGTTGCTAAGACACAAAACAGGCTTTGTCAACAAATAAATAATCTGTGCTGTGTACAGCTTGGAACCAATATACAGCAAATCTGTGGCTAGAGCCCACCACACATTTTCACTGCAAAAATACGTTAATACGTTTTGTTAACATGTTTATTCGTTTTATATTTAGATTGAGATATATTCATTTTACTTTCCGAAGACAAAAATATTGCCAATGAGGCACGATAGTTTGACTCCTCTCTAGTTTAGCCTATTATGGTGTAAGAACTTCACTTGTGTCATTTTGTCACTGTTGTTATTTTTTGCATCGTTGACATCAGTTAGACCTCTAATTAACTTCGGTCAGCCTTGTAGCTGTGACGCAGGTCGACAAATTGTTTGGGGAGTATCTGCAGGATGGTCACCAGATGATTGGCTTACTAAGGTTTGGGTATGAGCTGCAGTATGACGTTAGTGGACTATGATCAGAAGTCTGTCACAGCTCATGGGATGCAAGTGGTCTAGTTGGCAAGTACAAATCAGATGATGTATTAAATCAGGGCTGCCCAACCATTTTCCTGGAGATCTAGGTTTTAACACCAACTCCACACCTCATTCAACAGCGAATTAGTAGAATCAGATTAGGGTGCCAAACTAGGGTTGAAATGAAAATGTACAGGATGGTAGATCTCCAGGAACAGGGTTAGGTAGCCCTGGGTTAAATCTATTTCAAACGTCATAGTAAAACATAAAGTCATATCAGCAGTAGCTGACACTATCATTAATGATAGAGACAACAGCAGCATAAGGGCAACTACAGACATGTGCTGCTACCTGAAGGTGGCGCTATATACTTCAAACAGTGAGCACAGGATATAGTGGCCATTGACTGTGCTTACTAATAGAGGAAGAAGTGCGCCTTTCACCCGTATCCAAACACTGACGTTCATAACTACTCTTTACAGTGTGTTTGGACCAGATATTTAGTGTGGCCACCTATCCTTTCCCAGGATCTCAAGTTTAAATCCTGTCGGATTTCTGTGTGTTCCCATACTTAAGCGCTTAATTGAAGTGGTTTATTGACTACAGAGTCCAAACGAGGCCTAAATTGGCTGCCTCTAGAAAAGAAACCACAAAAACCTGCAGACATTGTGGCCCTCCAAAAGTTCCAGACGCCTGTTTTAAAGCCTTGTAATGCCTTGAAAGGCAGTGCTTAAAGACCAGTTTTACTAACGAGAATTGATTTTAGAATCAGGACCCAATTACTCATATACATTAATGAACACCATCTTTCTTCTCTGCTTTTGGCCAAAACCATCGTGCTTTCCATTGTAGTTTTTCAAAACATACTGTATCTCTGATGTAGTTCCAGTCCATTGTAGCATGGTATGCAGTGATGGACTGTAATCTCATTAAATACGCAATCAGTCCCCCTAACATAGCAGTGTGTCTATCATTTACATAGTATAAATATCATCAAAGACATTGCTTGTGATATGTGCTCTGTAAACCTTAGTGAGAGGTCTGTTATCACAGCAAGAATGCAAGCATAGGCAAGCACAGATACACTTGTAAAATAAGCACACATACACACACACACACACACACACACACACACACACACACACATACATGCACACACACCTCAGACTGCTGGCATACTGGGTGGTCCCAGTCTCCCAAACTGCTGAAATTGAAAGCATTTGAAGCTGTTCACGGTCATGCCTGTGAATAAAGCGTCACAGTTTCTCACACACTGACCTCACGGAGAATGCTGCTTAAGGGGTTGTGTACCAAATACACTGTTACAAAAGGGGAGAGATCACTAACCCTAACTACACTGTTACAAAAGGGAGAGGTCACTACCCCTAACTCCACTGTGACTAAAATAGAGAGGTTTCTAATCCTGACCCTAACTGCACTGTTACTATCCCTGACCCTAACTACACTGTTACTAAAGGAGAGAGGTTAATAAGCCTGGCCCTAACTACACTGTTACTAAAGGAGAGAGGTTAATATAATAATATGTAATATAATTTGTACTGGCTCACACACACTGTCATACGTACTGAGACGTGATCCTTAGGACGAGGGTTACACACTGAGAACACAGCTGCATTCAGGACACAGTCTGTTTCATAATAACAACGACAAGTACCTCTAGGCCAAATGGATTTTGAGCAAAATACTCTAAACAATGAGGTGACGGTGTCAGATTTCAAACAGCAGTTCATTTTTCTATGAAGGGACAATCTTCCCAGAGATCAGTAACAGTCACAGAAAACAATTATCAACAGATAGCAGCAGAGAACCATTTGCAGCTCATATAAGATCTGTGACAGGATGGCTTCATACAGAGTTTCATATCCAATGTCTACAGGACAGTCTCAATATGGGACTACTTAATGATTCTCCAATCAGTCGATTTTGGTACGTAAGCCTACACCAATGAGCCAAAGCATTATGACCACTCGCAGATGAAGCGGATAACGTTGATTATCTCATAACAATGGCACATGTCAAGGTCTGGGATATATTATACAGTAAGGGAACAGTTGGCTCTTGTGGTTGATGTGTTGGATGTGGGAGAAATGGGCAGACGTAAGGCCTGAGTGACTTTGACAAGGGTAACAGGGTTAGAGCATCTCCAAAACGACATGGCTTGTAGGGTGCTCCCGCTCGGCAGTGGTGAGTACCTACCAATAGTCATCCGAGGAGGGACAAACCATGACAGGGTGTTGGGTGCCCAAGGCTCATTGATGCACAAGGGCAATGCTATCCCGTTTGGTCTGAACCGACAGAAGGGCTGTGGCACAAGTCACAGAAAATTGTAATGATCATTACAGGATGAATGTGTCACAACAAGCAATGCATCGCACCCTGAGGAACATAGCAAAGAGTTCAAGGTGTTGCCCTGGCCTCCAAATTCCCCAGATCTCAATCCGATTGAGCATCTGTGGGATGTGCTGGAACAACAAGTCCAATCCACAGCAGCTCGACCTCGCAACTTATAGGACTTATAGGGTGTGCTGCTAACGTCTTGGTGCCAGATACCACAGGACACCTTCAGAGGTCTTGTAGAGTCCATGCCTCTGTGGGTCAGAGCTGTTTTGGCAGCACACGGAGGACCAACAGCATATCATAATGTTTTGGATCATCAGTGTATTGTTTGGCCTATGTCTGCCTATTTCTTATTTCCCTGCCTGGCTTCCTGGATTGTCATTGGCACAACTCTGGTCATCATGGTAACAAATAACAATAATCAAGACTAGATACTGAAAGCTTTCTTATAGCCTCACTCATGAAGGCACTACTGTACTTGGGTACACAGTTAGGCCATTCTATTCTATTCTATTCTTTCTCTTATCATTCTAATGAGGGATCTCTGTCCTCAGGGAATCAGAGGAAACACAGGTGACTATGGAGTAATCGGGAAGACGGGTCCTGAGGTAAGTATTACCTTTACAGGGACTGTACACACAGTCCCCAACCCTTACCCGTAGATTCCACATGCGGACATGTGATACGAGCTCGTACAAATGGGATGGCCACTGTTTTCACGCTCCCTTACATATGCACATACAGTACCAGTTCTTACACAGGGGGATACTCTCTATTTCCACGCACTGTGTCTGAAATGGTTGCCTTGTGCTGTTTTTCAGGGCATCGACGGGATCAAGGGGGAGAAAGGGATGAGAGGACTCCATGGCCTAGTGGTGAGCCCGCCTGCTGTGACGTCATTAGGTGTCTCTAACACTGCGCTGCCTGCCTCTGTTATCACACCGGTTCAGTGTCATTAACCAGCTTTTATCACACAGGTTCAGTGTCATTAACCATGTTTTAACACACAGGTTCAGTGCCATTAACCATGTTTTAACACACAGGTTCAGTGTCATTAACCATGTTTTAACACACAGGTTCAGTGTCATTAACCAGGTTTTATCACACAGGTTCAGTGTCATTAACCAGCTTTTATCACACAGGTTCAGTGTCATTAACCATGTTTTAACACACAGGTTCAGTGTCATTAACCATGTTTTAACACACATGTTCAGTGTCATTAACCAGGTTTTATCACACAGGTTCAGTGTCATTAACCAGCTTTTATCACACAGGTTCAGTGTCATTAACCATGTTTTAACACACATGTTCAGTGTCATTAACCAGGTTTTATCACACATGTTCAGTGTCATTAACCAGCTTTTATCACACAGGGTGACCGGGGGCCCAAGGGCTTGAAGGGCCTGACAGGAGCTGCAGGGTTCAAGGTCAGCACTGCTGTCTGAATAAAAAAAAAAATACTCTTGGACACTGTTAACTGTAAACTTCACTTGGGGGAATCACTTCAGAAACCCAGTTATGTTAGTTTTTTAGAAAGGTTTGCCTTTCTACAGACCTTCTGTAGTAAGAGTTCAGCAGTTAGGGCAAGGGTTACTGTAGTAAGATAAGGGTTGGGCAGTTAGGGAGAGGGTTACTGTCATAAGATAAGGGTTGGGCAGTTAGGGAGAGGGCAACTGTAGTAAGATAAGGGTTGGGCAGTTAGGGAGAGGGTTGTTGTAGTAACATCAGTGCTGTTCTTTGGGCCCTCACAGGGAGTGCGGGGGACACCTGGAGAGAGAGGGGAGACGGGTGACCAGGGACAAGTGGTGAGTTTATCCCTCACGTCCCGTCTCTTCATTTCAATGCAGTGCATTTCTAACGCTCATTTAGTACGGTGCGCAGCACGGCTGCAACACGAATGACGCGTGCAGCACGCACTGTAGGAGGCAGCGCAGCTGGCCTACCACACTTTACACAGACTCGGTTTGTGTTGCAGCAAGGCCTTAGGCCTTGTTTCCTGGAGTTTGCCGCAAGATTGCATTGAAAATGTAATGTTTGTCAACAAATACAAGTGAAATTACGGCTCTCCCTACACCGAGGTAAAACATTTGAGCTGGTGCAAATCCTTTTTCAAAATGTTTTTATCCCAGTGCTATGTGGCACACAGTGTGTATATACAAACCAAAGTAATTAGCACTTTATGTTTCTCTGCTTTTCCTTACCCATTTTTCAACAGAATAAACAATGAACAGTCCTATAATGACAAACAATAAATCAGATAATGTGTACCCAGCATTTTAAAGCTCATGTGTTTAAATACTTAATTGTCTGCGGCAACATGCAGCAAACAGACCAGAAGCGTAAAACAATTACGCTTGCGATGCATCGGACAATGTGATGCATCCACATCTGGTGTAAATACACACAAACGTCTACTTCTAAAAGCATTTTGGCAACTTGTGACTGCTGCACAGCTGCTATCATATCATATTATAGCAAAATGAGAGTTAGGCCCCAGATAACCATTAGAGTTAGAGCTCCGGAAAAGAAATTACATGCAAAAAAAGTTATCTTCCAGGAAAAGCTTTGTACTCTGACGTGTATACGCTTTTTTCTGTGATTAGCTACAGTATTGCAGACAGTGTCTGAGATAGACATCAGAGACGGCAATATAGATCATACATTTGCTCACAGTCAATTGCATGCATGGGCTTGAGGAAATATGTTGGGCACATGTTGCTCATGGGTAATGTAATCATTCATTCATTGGGTGAACTTGTTAGTTTAGGGGGCCGTTGTACTGCTTCACATGGTGATATGCCGGATGCCAGAGAAGAGCGCACTGGTGTTTGAGAATGAAAGAAATGTTGAGTGAATGCTGTATAAACCCGTCACCGACAGGAAAGCATTGTCTTACTCACACTGTCTTCTCTAAAGGGGGATCGAGGTCCTCTCGGATACGAGGGAATTCCAGGCTACGACGGAGTGAAGGTAATGCCCATCGTGTCTTCACTCACCTGACTGTTTCAGTCGTTCATCTGTTTCAGTCGTTCTCATCTGGCCTTTATTCCCGCAGGGGGACCAAGGTTTTCCGGGGCCCGAGGGGCCGGAGGGGTCCCAGGGACGACAGGTATTTAAACGTCCTTCCAGGATTTGTCAAGAACATGAGACTGAAATTCCTCAAAGCTCATACCAATCCAGCAGAATATGGTAGATCCCTGCTTTCCCCAGATTCTCGAGGGTAAATGCCGGTATGAGCAGGAGTATTACTGGAAGTGGCATACAGTGTAAATTCCTCCAAATTACCAAAGGTCCACGGTTTAGTCACAGTGACCCCCAACTGACCCACATCACAGCTGAATTGAGTTGAGTCTGTTAGTGTACTGTGTTAGTGAGCAGAGCTCTGTATATTCTGAAACACAACAGGTGAATAACTGGATTATTTAAAATAACTCTGGTACTGTATGAAACAACACTACAGTGGTGTAATTGAACTATTTTACACAAAGGGCTGATCCAAGTACTATCTGAAAGCACACTACAGTTGTGTTTGCTGGGAATATTTTCAGTCGACTCCACCATACAATCCGAAACAACACTACACAGTGTAATAGAACTATTAAATATTTTATTCATTCAGAATCCAAAGAAAAATATATAGACATAGGGTACACTATGTACATTCCAGACTATATATCTAAATCATACATTTCTCTCTGTACCTACCAAAGGGGAGAGTGGCATTCCAGAAGCTTCTATCACAGTGATAGACAGGCTGTTTTTTGAGGATTCATTTAGCATGGAGGCCCTGCCCCAGATGTGTGACTTGTGTGTTCTTATAGGGCATTGTAGGGGATGCAGGGGAGCCAGGAACCCCAGGACTGAAGGGGAAGCCAGTAAGTACTTCTCCACTTTCTGTGTCCATGTTTACACAATGGACCACTCTGACCAGAAGCGGTTGGTGAGCTGGGGGGTCCAAACTATTCCTTTAAACTGATTAAAAAAACCCTTTGCTTCAAGATTGTTCTAAATCTGTATATGTTGATAAAATATGCCATCTATATCAAATGGTATTTTGTTAATTAAAGGCTATAATGATAATCCAGGAAAATGACTGAAAACAGGTCAAGACCAATAATCAGTTCAAGTCGAAGTTGTTCGCCCCACCAATTCAGCTCACCAATCGCCACTGTCTTTGACATGTTTCCAATATGATAAACAATCTCTTCTTCTTCGTGCCAGGGCCTCCAAGGATATAAAGGGAAACCTGGCACCATTGGATTGACGGTGAGGCGTATGGAAATAAGATTAACAAAAAATAATAGCTGTTTTGAAAAATAATCAGCTGTAACATCTCTGTGCTTGCAGGGCATTGTGGGGGATCCTGGAAACCCAGGAAGAGATGGAGACCCAGGAATTGAAGTAGGTGACACTAGAACATAGAAACTAGTACATAGAAACTAGTATTGTACTGCATTCTCAGAAATAAAGCTACGGAAAAGTGCATAAGTTTGTATCCCTAGCCAGAAATAATATTTTTGCATGGACAACATTCTCATTTGTACCCAAAGAGAACATTACTGTGCTTTAAGGTTACAGTTGGGACATTTGATCCTTGAAGAACAGTGTGTACTGCTTCATCATCTTTTTGTCGGGATTGTGTAGGCCTGTGTTGGAAAGCCCACCCAATATGGTGCTATTTTTTCCCCACTTACAGGCCTATCAGGGACCTCAGGGATCAGATGGGAGACCCGGGCGAGGTGGACAAAGGGTGACTGTCGTCTCAGCCTTTAAAGAATCTGTTTCTCCCTGTGCTTCCCACGGTAGCTCTGACAGTTGCTTTGGGAAATGTGAAGTGTTAAAAGTGCAGGTCTCTGTTTTCCACAGGGAGAGAAGGGAGCTCGCGGCCCCCCTGGGAACATGGGCCCGCAAGGATGGACAGTAAGTGGCTCTTACATTTTCTGCTCTTATTCTTCTTTTTCTGGCATCAAGTTGTCTAACATAACTTTTGTTAATTTAATGCATTTTATTATTGTCTCCTTATTCACCAGGGGCCAGTTCCACAAAACAGGATTACTGAGTTAGCCAGATAACTGCACATCCTGTCTATATCTATCTGGAACATGGACTGAAGTACAAATAGCAGTTCTGGCTTTTACTTTGTGCAGTTATTCAGCTAACTCGGTGATCCTGCTTTGTGGAATGGAGCCCTGGTTATACAGTATACTGAAGCAATGCAATAACAGTGTCTCACATGTGACCCTGAGACCTACTGTACCTTTTTAGACTGTTTTCTTGGTGCTTTTAAGATGAAGTGGACATGAAGTGGACATCCCAACTCATTGTTGGGATGAGTGATTAAGATAGCAGTACTGCATTTCATCTGTCTGTTTCCACCTCTGCTCTCTATTCATGTTACTGTCATGTTTATGTAGCTGCTGCTGCTCTTTTAAACCGATCAAAAGCACTTAGGTGCTTTGTTCCTCTGGATAGCACCATCTGCTAAATACATGTAATGCAATGTTATGTAATGTTAAGAGTTGAACCTTCAAACTCTTGCTTACGGGTGGAGCCCCTGAATCTCTGCACAGGAGACCCCTCGCTGCTAGGCAGCCCGAAACACACGGCACCCTGCCGTTCCACACATCCCCTGAGCGATGCAGGGGCGGGCGTCTACGTCCCCACGAGGAAACAGGACAGTTCAAGAACAATTAACCCTGCCCTACTGTCGATTGACGAGCTGTACCTTCCTTCAGGGGCCGAGGGGATACAAGGGGACGGCTGCCAAGCCAGGAAGACCTGGATTTATCGGGCCCCCGGGAGCCACGGTAAGCGCTCTGGATGGATGTCCCCAGACCCCTTTGAAGTGAGAGTAGGTTCTGCCTAAAGTACTAAAACATGCCCTCTGTCCGCTCTGCAGGGACACGTCGGATTACCTGGGAGGCAGGGCCCTAGGGTAAGACACGCTTTCCACTCTTCTCCTGTGTTAGGTAACTTTGGCTTTTCCCATGTATTTTCAGTAGAAAGGCCAGCAGGGTATTAGATGAAGGTAATAAGCATAAGCAGAACACAAGTGGCCTTCATTAAACATTTCCTCACTTGGGGAAGGGGAGTCATTTTTCCACATCAACACTCAATTCCACAAAACCCTCATGATTACATTTTATTCATATTTTATTATCGCTTAATGTGTTAATAACAGTTTGCGGCAGTCGGTTTTTGCAGTCAACTGTTGTTGCCAAAATTGTGTTTACAGTGTCCTCAAACAATGTGATGTGGTCCAAACTATAATGTTTTACAAAATAGCTAATAAAAATTGATTTACATTCTGCACATTTGGGAAAACTTTAAATGAACTTTTGTTTGGA
Organism: Conger conger; assembly: GCF_963514075.1. Classification (NCBI taxonomy): domain Eukaryota; kingdom Metazoa; phylum Chordata; class Actinopteri; order Anguilliformes; family Congridae; genus Conger; species Conger conger. The sequence goes on from NC_083777.1 coordinate 11,188,291, forward strand.
AAGAATGTGGTTTGAAACACCCAGGGCAGGGAACATGCAAATTAATACAACATGAGAGCTGGTGGGCACAGCAAGGCTTATGAGGACACACAAAGTGTTGTCATTCACTGACTAAAAACTGAGAAGATTTTGATTGGTTTGAATCAAGCAAGCCACAGAAGCTCCACCAATTTTGGGCTTAATTCTCCCATAACTATAACAATCAATAACTCAACAATCAACTCAAACAGCTGGTTATTACAGCCCCATCATCACGACCGACTGTGCTGATTGTGCTTCATACTGTTATTATATTATATGGCATGATCATACTCCACAAGTACCCTCAGCAAACCTATGGAACTAAAGGACATATAACTCTCCTGGCTGGTCCACTGCTTTGTTAGGGTGAAGCCACGCCTGAGATCCCTCTCACCTCCCACAATCAGCAGTTTGCGGGTGTGTGTTTTCTATGTTTGATACACCGCGTCCTTATATGTACTGTATGTCAATCATATATATTGGAAATCACAACACAGCAATAATTAGTGAGACCTCCTTAAATAAATGTAATTTGAAATGGAGGACAGTTTACACATTGGTTATTACTCCATGTACCCCATCTTTTCCAGTCACTTACCTGACTTGCCATGCTATGGCAGCTATACCAACTTGATTGCGTAAGCGAAACATTGGCTCTCATTGAAAATGAACGAAGGCGACATCATCGCCTGAGAAGCTCGCTTCTCCTCAGAGGATGGTATGGCTTCACCATCACAGTGTTGTTCTTAGGGTGTGTTAATCCCACTGTCCTGTCCCCATAGCAGAGCTGTACTCAATGTGAGCTGGTACAGAAACACATTCACAGGCATTAGAAATGAGTCATATTAACATTGCTGAGACACTGTCCATGTCTGCTGAAATGCCAATATGATGAAAGACCAGTGTTCTGCTCATTCTGTTCCTCCACTGGGTAAAGGCATTTCAAATAAAATATATTGAACTTTTATTGAAATTATATATTGTTTCAAGATATTGTAGCATCTATATAAGGACACATCAAGAAACGCTTGCCACTTTCAGAAAGCAGAAGCTGTTGGGGTGTTCAGGCTTGACTGCATGTCGGATACTTTTAACCATGAGGCTGAACGGCCGTTCTTATCTACTGTATCTTTCACTGCTCTCGTTTTTTCAAAGAACGTGGTTCAGTAAAGATGCAATGAAGGCTCAATTCATCACGACATGGTCTTTATTGAGGAATGCGCTGTCGAATCGTTTATAAATCGTTTGCTTTCCGGCAGAGCCTTGCCATAGAATGGGTGGAAATGCGAGCACGGACGCGGGTCTTCTTCAGACACCCGTGTAAATTAGTTCTTAACGGTCCCACTTTTTTTTTGGCCAGATAGCTTAACAAATTGTTGGCAAACAGACAGGGAAGGGGAAGACAGTGCAATATCCAAGGGAAGCCATTCATCGGAATCCCACACCAACCATAAAGAGAAAAGGCCTGAGATCCCTCCGACTTCGGGAGGGGTGAGAGGGGTAGGAGTATGTTCTTCCTGCCTGGGCCCTACCCCTCATCCCCCTGATTCCCATTAATCTTCGGAATGTTCTGCCCCCAGACGATAATGCGCTCCGCAGCACCTGTATTCCTCAGAATATGTTCTGTGTGTTGCCTTTCGTAAAAATATTACTCCCATTCCTCCCACTCGCACGTGTCCGTGTCAGATAATGTTGCAGAGTGAATGCCTTGTCCAGGTGGTTTCGCTGTGTTGTCCTTGACAGCCTTGTCATGGTAGCTTGACCTTGTTGAATTGAATTTTTATGAAAAAATCTTTTTGAACACATTTGCAAATATTTTTTGGCAAAAAATAGGTATATGGCATAGGCCCATCATTAGTAATTATTCATAATAATAAGCTGTGTATAAAATATCACAGTTGTGAATATCAGTAGTGCCTGTAATGGATTTTATATAGAGAGGTTGCTTCATGCGAAATAAAACAAGATAACAGAGATTTGTTTACAGTAGTGTGCTGTCAGTTTCTTTCAGCAAGATAACATTTGTTTTCTTCCGGGGATTCATTGTCAGTTTCAAAACACATCCTGTACTCATCCCTCATAAATATCTTCTCCCACGCCAATTCAGGCTCTGACTCATTTACTGTGATGAAGCCACTCCTTTCTAGATAAAGACACATTATTATGTAGCCATTCCTAAATTAATTTCAGTATCGTTGCTCTGTTATAAAGTAGCACACACACAGACACAAAAGACACACGCATACACACACACATGCGCACACACACTCACACACGGACATTCTTGAATTTCAGTAAAGAAGTACCTGAAAAAACGAATTTGGTTTTGAGTCAAAGGGGCAGTGACAATACAATGTACAATAATGCACTTTTTTATATTGTTATCATTCTATCGTTATACAGGGTAATGTTGGTCTTCAAGGAATCCAAGGTGTTAAAGGTGAAGAGGTAATTGGATTATGTTGTTTTGTTCATTAATGTATATTTTTATTTGCGCATATTTGTAGCTATATCTATAGTGTGGATGATGTGATGCTGCATTGTCGATCATTCGACAGTTTGGGGTTTAGTAGTTTGCCAGGACATGTAGTTGAGGCACATCCCAGTCACATGTTCTAGTGCAGGCTTGATTGGATACCGTTTTGTAGTTTACATGTGAGCCAAAATAGCCTGAAAACTGTGTCCATGTTTTCTGGTGTTCTTATGGGGCTGTTTTGTTGGTTTCACGAGACTCCTCTTTCCACAGGGTGAGCCGGGCATGAAAGGGCCAAAGGGACAGGTGAGATGTTTTGAGAAATCTGATTGGTTTCCTTCTTTTGCATTGCATAAACACAGCTTATTGGTCTTCTTTCCATTTGTGTTTAGTTTAAACAACCTGACATTTTACAGTATGAATCAAGCAGGCGGTCATAAGAATCCAAGATCTGGAAGGATATTGGTGCCTTTTGCATTTGCAGCAGATGTGTAATGTACTGCTATCAGCAGCTTTGTTTTTGAGCTAAACAGCCAGAGATAAAAAAGCCCCCAAGCCCAAGAGTAAAGGTGGAAGTACAGGTGGGAGGAGCACATGTTGCCAAACTCCAGTCCTGTAAGTGGTGCGAAGACAACCTGTCCAATCAGTAGCACTAATAGCTCAGTTAATTACCCGGGCAGAAAGAAAACCAGGGCTGAACATTTGGCACCTGTATTTGGATTTGATGGCCTGATTTGATAATCCCTGCCTTACAGTTTGTGTTGTTTTTGTGCCCAGGTGGGAGACAGGGGGGAACGGGGCCCTGGGGGGCCTCAGGGCAAAAGGGGACCGGCGGGGGACCCCGGCCGATCTGGCCCGACAGGGGGAAAAGGTGTCCGAGGAGACGGGGGACTGGCCGGATTCCAGGGGCCTCCGGGGCCACCTGTGAGTACCCCATTATAACCACATGCTTTCATTTGGGCAAGTTCCCCTTGCGCTGCAAGAGAAGAGCACTCAGTGTGGATTGGATTGAGAGGGAAACAGGAGCCAGCGGTGTCTTGGTTCAGCTGGAATTCAGAGACAGGCTGACAGACAGGTTATGCTGTGCTATGCTATGCTATGCTATGCTATGTTATTATGTTATGTTATGTTATGTTATGCTATATGCTATGTTATGTAAGAGGTAATGACCAATAGGACTCTCCAGGCTGGGGTCAGAGACAGGCTAATGACACACTTAAGGACCTCTTGTGGCCGTGAACTTTTTTCCATGGCCACAAAGCGCAGATCGTTCCAGCCCAGAAATCACAGCCTCAGACCTGAGCAGCCTGCAGGATAATTAGCACCACATCCAGAACGAAGCCTGAGCGAGAGGCAGTCCTCAGGGTGCTGTAAAGTGTGCCCTAACAGCCTTGGTGTCATAAATGGCCTGTAAACGGTTTCTGCAGAACCGTAACGTGTAACGAGCTGAGCCAAAGACCGCTGGCTGGGACCGCTGCTGTGTTCCCGCGGGCGAGAGGGCAGAACCTCCCTCACCGGGTCGGGTTGCGTCCCGCTCCTGACCCCGCTCGTTTGGGCGTTTCTCCGCCGCAGGGCCCTACCCTTCCAGCCCAGCATGTGATTGAGGTCTGCAAGCGCGTGGTGCTGGAGCAGATGTCCACCTTCGCCAACTCCGTCAAGAGGACGTGTGCTGCTGTGTGCCCGCTCTACGGAGACGTGCCCATGGGCGCCCCCGGCCCGCCGGGACAGAGGGGCTCTCCAGGACCACCCGTAAGTTCCCCTGTTTCAAAGCGCAGTGTTCAGTCATGGTCGCAGGACCATGAAGAGTTCTGGCAACTGGAAAAGGCAAAAATCGCACCTTCGTTATTGTTGCTTGATGCCTTGCTAGTCTCCTTCTATTGACTCTCATTGGGCTCCATAACGGTGGTTCCAAACCTTGTTTCTGGAGATCTACTGTCCTACAGGCTTTCACTCCAACCCTACCAAAGAACGCTTCATTCAATAGCTAGAGATCTCGTTGACAGGAAGGTAGATCACCAGGAATAGGGTTGGGAACCACTGCTTCGGAATGTTCTGCCCCCACATGAAAACGTGCCAGATTTTCTGGGAAGCACCTGTATTTTTCTTCATTGTTTTATATTTGTTGTGTTTTATGGAAATATTACTCCCACCCCTCCCATTCATTAGTCACTGAGGCAAAGGGGTACATGAGGCATCTCTCCAAATGCTTCACTCATGCCTAATCTAATGAAGCCCACAATGTTAAACAAAATGTCCGCACATACTACCACATTAGTGACTCTGGGCTAAATATAAATGAACTATTTTAAAAAGTGAATCAAATATGTCAAAACCAAGAGGGTGGAGAGCTTGGAAAAATGACAGGGCTAGATGTTTAATAAACAAAATTATTGGATGCAACCCAATCCTGTTATAACTAGGCGCCAGATTAAATCCAATGAGCACAATAAAAGACAACAGAACATACAGGGACAGGCTAAGGGCAGGCAGCATTTTATATGTAAAATCATGTAGCTTTCTTGGCATAGCTAAGACTCATAAATCTATACCACTAATTGTGGTCCATGTGGAAACACACTTTTGGTAATCTCTTTCTTTGTTAAATCTCAGTTTTTGCTATTTAAAGTTATTTTACAAGGGGAAAACTTTTATGTGTCAACAGAACAGGCTACAGAACCAACATTTTCAGCATCATTAGTTGTGGGGGCCTTTCCCCCTAGAACATGGGGGGTGGAGGGGGGCGGTGCTCCAAGAAGCGTTACTCTACAAGCCAAGTGAAATGGCTGCATATTGTGGACTGGAGTGCTTTGGGGGAAAGCTGAATGCTGAAAGCGTTTGGCAGTGTAGGCTGGAATGAGAACATTCACAGTTTCCACATCTCTGGGAGCACAAATAAGAGGAGATTTGAGAGAGAGGAGGGGAGGAGAGGGGAGGAGAGGGGAGGGGAGGGGGAGAGGCATGTCACAGAGCTGCCTAGCGTGGTGTGGCCGGGTGCTCTGTCCGTGTGGAGGAGGCGTTGGACTCGACTCCTCCTCGCTTCCAGTGTAACCCATTTATTGCACAACGATGACCTTTCTCCCAGGTTCTTTAAACCTGCTATGTTGGGGAGCTAGCCAAGGTTAGTTCAGAAAAACTACTTAACATGAACTATAATATAAAAAGGACTGTAAAAAATTTACTGTAAAAGAAATAACTTTTTGATTCAGGCTTCTGGAGACCTTAGTCCGCCAAAAAACGAAAGAAAAAAAACCCCCAAAGACTTTAAAGAGATTCACAATATAGTTAATTAAGATTCCCTTCAGAACACTGCAAAGCGGGAATGTTTATTAATGAAATCAAGGTTGGGGGCGATACAGATATGCAGGAATGGTAAAGAACACCTTTCCTAAGCCTTGTAGTGGTGTGAGAGCACCTCTCTTTGGGTGGTTCAGCTTGTCCCTCCTTCTGTCTCCCAGGGTGACCCAGGAAATGACGGAATAGAAGGGGAAGTCGGACAGCAGGGATTCTATGGTGAAGCAGGTGACCTAGGACGGCAAGGTGTAGCAGGTGAGACTATACCGTATATGACATACTGTATAAGTGCTAGGGTGCCACACGTGATATGTGCCAAGTTACTTACTTGCTTGCAGATCATGCTCCAATGTCTATAGTAGAGAGTTTAGCACTTTCCCAGTAATTCGGTCTTCTTACTGTGTTATACTGTTGATATAGTTGTTATATATGCCTACTGTAGTCAACCATAATAATTAGTTTCATCCTTTGTCTTTCTCGGTGCTAAAACCGTCTATCTGTGCTTCTCTATCCACCAAATCCCCTTTATATCTGCTTTCAGCTTGAATATAAAATGGCTTTTTACCTTTTCATAGCACTCTGCCAAGAGCTGTGACTGGGTATTTGTAATGGGCATTGCCTGTCCTGAATCATTTTCACTAAAAGGTTCAGCGGTGGTAGACGCAGCAAAACAAAAAGCAAGCAAACAATAAGCTTATCCTTTACAGTATGTCCAGAACAGGTCCATACAGTGTGAGGGCACAATAAAATGCCACATGCTACACATTTCTGCCTTAGCTACAGACGCAAGGCCCTGCACACATGCAGTAACGTTATTACATTGTTACAGTATTGCTACTAATGACATAAAATTAGTCTACTATTCTCTCCTCTTTTCGGTGAGAGATTGTGACATGGAGAATTACAGGGTTATAATTGACATTTTCGCTATATACCATTATTCAAATAATATCATTATTTTCATATATACCATATGTGTTGTTACAAAAATGTAAGAAGCTTACAATCTTGGTGTAATCCCAGTTTTGAATATGTTCTAAGTGCTGGAACCAATGACCTGACACGAACGTCAACGCCCAGTGTAGAGCTCAAAAACTTAAAAACTGTAGCAACCCAGATAGAACCCCGTAATTCTCACATCTCCAGATTTCTGTTTTTGTCCATCTGCTTTTCCTTTTCCACACTCACAGTAAACCCTCAAAGGTCCATATTTATGAAGCACTAGTAACAACAGCACACATTTCATCTTGCACAATATGACAAATTGGTACACCATCATATAGCATAAAGTGTAATAAAAGCTTTTTGCACTTCGCCTGAATTAATATATTTAGGACTTGTTTGTCCTTCTCTTGTGCATTTATTTAGCTTTGGCACTTTTTCATAGCAGCATATTAATAATTAAACTATAAATACCACATCTGTTTAATAAAGTACAGGTTTAAAAAATGAACTGTTTGTCATGAAGGTGAACAACATGCTAGTTAGTGACCACAAAGAGCGAGGAAAATGCAGAATTGTGATATGCTTGAAGAGCAGAATATTGCACATGGTGTAATTATCACTCTAGTGAATTGGTCAGAGCATCATCGTGATACCACAAAACTGTTTACAGGCCGTTTTTAATCCCGTACTCAGAGATGATCGCAAAATCAAATTTCAAATTTCCCAAATGTACCCAGGCTGTGTGAAAGTACAGTAATATTCTCTTTGGATACAAATGAGTACATTGTCTAAGCAAAAAAGGTACAAATTAATTGTATATTGCTGGCTAAGGGTACAGTTTAATTTACCTATAGGGCACTGCCCTAGCGACAAGCATTTTTACCCATTTCCTACCTTTATTTCTGAGAGTGTATACACTTGGTGAGAGTTGGAGGGCGGTCCAAACTGAGATGGCTTTTTCATTGGTCAACATGTCTCCTTTCAGGTGACCGAGGAGAGCGAGGAGACAAGGGAGCTAAAGGCTACGGGCTGCCAGGCCACGTGGGAAACCAGGGCTCACCGGGTAATTGTGCTTCCGTTATTAACGTACTACACTACAGCCATCTCAGGGCCCTGACGGCTCATTAGAAGAAATGCATTGATGCATTATGCTGCCTGATAAGAAATTAGTTTCATGGTTTGCAGTAAACCCGTTTTTATCAATACAGGTTGGGTGCCACAATAGGGGCAGATTGCAAACAAATACAACATATTGCAAACAGAAACCGAATAAACCGAACATTGTCAATAGAAACATTCTATTACAAGCTACAGTTATGTAGTCCAATGTCAGCTATTACGGCATTGCACCTGTACGTAAGCTAGACGTTAATCAATGTAAGCTACTTGAAAACGAGACACAGGGACTGTGGGAGAACGTTTTTTATTTTTTAAACTGACACGGCAGCGAAATGGAATTCATAATGTTACGCTATATGAGGCGGCATTACAAAGTATTTACAAGCGGAATCTTTACAGGCAGCACAATTTACAGCAGCTGTAAATTAAAAACATGGCCGCTTACTCCATACATCGAGCCCAGAACAACTGTCTTTTTATTTGTGCGTTTGGCAGGTCTAGGTCAATGATTGAGCAAACCTTCGGAATATTAAAAATGCGTTTCAGATGTTTGGACCGACTGGGTGGGGCAGTAATATTCTGTCCTCAGAAAGTCAAGTGCGTTCTTTGTGGCGTGCTGTCTTCCACACGACACAGTGGCGGCAGTGTAGTATGTTGGTTAAGGAACTGGGCTTGTAGCCTAGGTTCAGTTCCCAGCTAGGATGTGCTCTTGAGCAAAGTACTTAACCTGAATTGCTCCCGTATAGCCAGCTGTATAAATGGATACAAAAAATATGAGAGGGCAGGGAGGGGCTGTGGAGTGGTTTCTCTCGTGAGTTTACATTCATATTTATCAAGTGTACTTTATCATACAAACTAAGGAAAGGCAGTTCAAGTGTTGTTTTTTTAATGGACGTAATTTGCTCACGCCTTGAGTTACCTAGTGGTTGACTGTTACACCGTGACTCTAAGGCCCTATAGCTTCTTCTTTTCTTGCTCAGTCAGGTGTCAATGCAAATAACAGGACATACTGTAACAGCCCTGGTCAGCAAGTGACTGCATCATTTCTGTTGTTGGTATTCCTCGAGGACTACAAGAGCTACTCAAAAGTGCTGACAGTAACATCTGGCAGATTTAATGTATTTTTACGGTAGTGTTGTTTTGTTCAAAACAGTATGCTTCACTTGGAAACATAGTCAGTGCTAGAAATAACTGATTTTCTGGGTGGGCAGGATATATTGTGCTATCAAAATCTTAATGAAACTGATACGAAACTTTATTAACTTAATGAATGAAGTAATTAATTTTATGATTTTATCATACCCCGGTTACCAGGAAAACGGGGGAGAGCAGGCAGAGCTTTCGACGGTCAGCCCGGTCGACAAGGCGAGAGGGGCCACGTGGGTCCGCCGGGTCAGCGGGGCCATCCTGGCCTGCCCGGGGTCCCTGGAGTGTGTCTGACCTCCGGGTGTGACCTCTTCAACTCCGCAGCCAACTCCAATGTAGCCAATGAGACCCCACGGCCGGCGTCCAGGGCGCCCAGGAGACGCCCTTAGAGACAAAAACAAAATGGATGCCAAGGGGGAGGGAGTGTTGGGGGGGAATCTTCTTAGTTTTTTTTTTTTTTCGTTTTTTGTTTTTTAAGCAGGCATTACATGTAAAAATTCTAACCCTGCAAAATTACATTTGCCAATGTAAATATGCAAGCTTGTTTCAATCATGGGTCTAAAAGACACTGGAGGATATTATTTTAATTATTTGTGACCTTACATCTACAAAACCAATATTCATCTACATTGAATATCGAAACCAATAATCTTCACAATAACATTGCCTTGTGGATATAAAATGTTTACCACATGTTATCTTTGTTGAAATGTTGTGAAAAGTAGCTATGTAAAAAAAGTAGTATGTTGATTTGATGCAGCGTCTTATTTAAACTGATCTCAACAGTCTTTAATTGTCTTAAAATATTACTGTTCTTTATAATAAAACTTCAAAAACGATGAAAACTTGTTTTCCTGCACCAAATGTTAACTGTGTTCTTTGTAATGTTGCAAATCTCATGTGATGATGTATTACCGAATACACACGGCCAAATGCATTCCAGAAGAATTTCCTCTTTATTTCTTTGGAAGTCAAATAATCAAAATGTTATTTCACACTTAAAGGCATATCATTTCTTAAAGGCATATAACTACAGTAGTATGTGGTTGTAGAACTAACACTAAAAGGTAACAGGTTTGTAATGAAAATAAATCCTTAGTTATACATGTCAAGGAATTATAAATCTGGCTTATAAATGTAATGTATTTGTGTTTGGTTTTTCTACCAAATCTCTGAGGTTCATATTCAAATGCTTATAAGTACTTTGGCACTGAATTGATAAATTAGCATAAATTATCAATATTATATACCGTATAAGGGATTAATTTAATAAAGACATTTCCCCCCAGAGAACAGCAATATTTGCCATTTAAAGGCACATTACAAACTGGTTTTCTACACAATATGATAGTTAAGCGAAATATCAAAATATAGCGAAATATTGTCAGGTAAACTAAATCAGATTGAAGTTGTGCCTCCCAGCGTCATCAGACCCCTCCAACTTATCCAGAATGCAGCAGCTCATCTGGTCTTTAACCTTCCCAAATACTCACACGTCACCCCCCTGCTTACTTCCCTCCACTGGCTGCCTGTAATGGCTCGCATCAAATTCAAAACATTGGTGCTAGCCTTCCAAGCAGTTAAGGGGTCTTCCCCAGCTTACCTACAAAAAATCATCAGACCCTACACCCCTGCCAGACCTCTTCGTTCAGCCTCCACAGGCCGCTTAGCACCCCCCCCTCTCTGAACCTCCACCTCACGCTCACGACTACTGTCTGTTCTGGCTCCACGGTGGGGGAACGAACTCCCTGTTGAGGTCAGAACTGTAGAATCTCTCCCCACCTTCAAGCGCAAACTGAAGACGCACCTCATCAAGCAGCACCTCTCCCCATCCCTCCCTACCTCCCTGTGAACCTTAATTGTTGTGATTTACGTAGTGTTTCGGTATTTTTAGTTGGCTAGGTAAGCAGTATTTGGATAGTTAAGTTCGGTAACTTTTGCTTTGTTGTTTGTTTGTTTATTTGTTGATTTAAAAAAAAAAAAAAAAAAAAAAAAGGCCCTGGTCCTTATCTTTGTTGTACAGGTAGCAACTGAAATTGTACTTCCCTCTAGGGTCTTTCAGTGCACTTACCCCTGGTTATGGGTATGCACTTTGTTGTACGTTGCTCTGGATAAGAGCGTCTGCCAAATGCCAATGATGTAATGTAATGTAATTATATACATAGAAAAGAGAGTTTTACTCCAGGCACCCTTTAATCAACGTGGGGAGTAAAGTCTGACCCAGTTTAGCTTTTTTTCTGTAGGGCGATCCACAGCCTGCATAAAATCCAATGAGGTTTGTTTGAGGACATGAAAATGCACCGTGAAACAATACTGTATTTCTCATGAAGTTGAAAACATACAGGGAAAGAACTGCTGTGGAATGATTTCTTGCCAGGCTTCATGGTACTGTAATTACCACTTACCCTACAGTACCGGAGTGCCAAGTTTAGAGTACTGTACTGAGGATCGACAGAACAGTTCACTTGGACAGGACTGCAGCTCTCTAATTGATTAAAGCGTTTAAAAAGGAATGAATGTGTGTGCCAATGTGAAAGCAAATACTTTCTTATTTAGATTCAGCATAGATTCAGAATTTGGCTCAGATGATTGTACTGCTCAGGCTTTGAAAAATGAAAACATGCATGTCGTACCATTTATTTTTGGAGTGGAGAGGGGCCAGAGGCTGTCAAACATCTGTGGACTATGTGAATATTTTAGATGACAAAACATTGCATTAAGTATGACTTCTCATGGCCTCCATAAATCACACACAATGCCTTCAGAATTAAGCCATTGCCATTTCAAAAAGCCTGACAACTGTATGACAGCCGGCACAGTGTTTTATTTCTTTCTAGTTTTATATATCTTCTTATTTGCTATTTCTTTATGTCCCAGATTTGTTCAAATGTTGCAGAATGATCTGCAACTTCTGGAGGTTGCATATAACATGTGGGTCCTCAAAAAGCAGTGAGTTTCTCTGTGGACCCTAGCCCCACCCCCCGCCACCCCCCAATGGTACTGGCAATACCGCCTACACAATTTGGACTCCTCACGAACCCATAATGCATTAACAATCTAAACTGTGCTGAGTCTATTCCATTTTCTTGAGAGATCGCACTAACTATGCTAAGGAGATCCACCTGTGCTGATTAGCAATACGCTGCATTCAATTGCATGATTGCAGAATGAGTATCACCTGTTTTGTCAGGTCTCACAGCTGAATCAGCAGATTTGTGTCGTCACACAGTCATGGAGACCAATGAACTGTCTATGGAACCTTGAGATTATACTGTTTGGAGGAAAAAGGTCATAAAAAGATTGAAGGTTTGATTCCTCCTCAGGGCACTGTAAAGTCTATTGTAAGAAAATGTGAAAAAATATGGCCCAACCTAGGCACTATCGAGATCATGCTATGTGTTTGTTTTCCGAGTGGGACTGTGAAGTCTGTTGCGATTGAGGGAAAGATGGAGCCAAATGCAGGCGAATCCTTGAGTAGACCCTGTTGTAGTCCACAGGAGAGCTGTGTTTAACATGGAAACATATTCCAACAGCAGAATGACGAAAGGAACACAGCAAGACAAGATCATGAAATGGGTTAAAAACAAGATGGTCGGAACAGCCCGGCCGAAAACCCTTAAATCCAACTGAAAATCTGTGGTATGAGCTGAAGATTGCTGTCCATCATCGCTCCATATAACTTGGCAGAGCTGAAGCAAATTTCCTGATGGAATGGAGAAAAAATTCCAAAATCTCAATGTGCAAAACTCATACAGACATACCTGAGAAGATTCCGGGCAGAAAAAGCTGCCAAAGGCCGATCTACAAAGTATTGCAAGGCTTTCATTTTGAAACAAAAATATTGGATAAAAATATTTGAATCATGAATGTGCTTATTGGGCTGGGGGCCAAAATGGATAGATATATGAAAAAAGTCAATGGGAGTGAATACTTATGGCAGGCAATAAGGTAATTCACGCATATGTTTTACTTGGGTATCATTGCATCAAACTGAACCTTTATCAATGGTGGTTGAATATAATTAAAAATCCTTAGAAAGCAGTCTTAACAGCTACCTGCCTTTTATTTAAGACAGCAGTCTAACAGCATTGAGGTTTGTCCAAACAGTATCTGTCATATACAGTTCAGTATAGTACAATAAAATAACCAACCAAAGGCTAGATAAATAAGGTTTCGCACTCTTGCGCATGAGAACCAATGGTAAGCGAAGTCACCGCTTGCATTGACTGCAGCCATTAGTGTGATGTGATCTTTGCTGGATTAAAAATTATTCACCTGCTTCTGGCTCCCATCCAACAGTGACTTTTGCCAATTAATAGTTGCATGTTGCAGTCATCATTTTGTATGAATGCTATACTTCTGATTCTATACCCTGTTCATTTGGCCAAACGTTTTCTCTGTGATTGTACTGTATGCAGATAATCTGCACCCTCTGTGGACAATAGTTGTAAAACATAGCTATAAAATGTGTTAACTTGTTCATCTCATTGGACATAATTCTGGCCTTATGTTCACTAAGACTGCCTTTTAGTCTAATCTTTGCCCCCGTGTTTTTGAGTGCTTCGAGTTTTTAAGTGTGTGGTATTAAATATTTTTTCTTCCAGTGCTTACATTGTGCAGTGCAATACCGTCCTGGGTATTCACTGAGTAACAATTCATCTTCTCCCCAGTGAGGCAAAAGGTCAACTCAGTGGACCGTGTAAGCAGTCAGATAAAAATAGTTTTAAAATAAATAAGTTCTCTACTGACCTTTTCTAAAACAAACACATCAGGAGATAATTCCCTTTTTAGCAATTATGGATAACATATTTTCTGCATTTCTTTGTGTGTGTGTTGTATTGATGTTCAGTATAATTCATTCAGAATTATTCCCTGGAATTACGAGTCTTCACAGTGCTGATTACAGGAACCAGGAAAGCTGTTGCTGTGTTTAATCTCCTCTTTATTCTCTCCCTGTCTCCCCAAACATAGGGAATAGCTCACTGTCTGAATAAAATGCCCAGTATGGATTCATTTAAACAAAATTTCATAGTTTTAATTTCAAAAGTTAATGGCACTGTTGTAATCCCCCACTCACATACAGTAAAGTCAAAACATATCTCAGAACTACAGTACATACATATTTGGCAAGTATAATTTTGTTTTATTCTTGTATGAATTACAATATGTTTGTTATGTGGTTTGTTACTCTGAAAATTGAGTTAAGGAAAACCACTCCAGCTGCAGGAAGGACTGAATTCCTGCAAGCATGTATTCCCAATACCCGCTTAGTCTGACTCAGAATCCTCTCTTTCCCATGTTCTGCGTCTTGGGTTTCAAGGGGCAGGGAAACTCAGCTGGCGTTTTCCAAATTAACTTCATGTGAATCTGTGTCCCATGGTGCTGCTGAAAAGGGAACATCTCCTTCCAATGCAGCCCATGTTTTGAGCTGTGTTAGCGTAGTTAAGGCCAGCTACCAGGAAGCCTGTGGGGTTTGTGTGTGTATGTGTGTGTGGGGTGGGGGTGTGTTTCCTGGCCTGGGACCCCGTATGATTTTTCCTCCAAAAGCTCCAACCGGCCCCCTTTTTCTCAGCAGCACCTTGGCCTGGGAAAGGGGGTTCCCCGCTCCATGGCCATGTTCCCCCGCCATCCTTCCAGGAACATCCCCTCCGTTTACTTCCATGGAAATTATTAATCCTCCCGGTCAACCAGAGCCCCGCTGTAGCAACGCATCACACTCCTCTTGTCATAACCATGGAGCTTCATGTTCTGTTGCTGGGTAATGCTGTACAAACCATTACCACCTAGGAGGACAGTCCATGGAAGCGCCATTCTGTGGAAATTCAAAGTTTGCTTATTCAAACATGGGGTGATTTCAAAGCAAGGGACAACAATTCCCACCAACCCATGCCAACCCATGGCAAAATATCCATTCATCGATCCATTATCTGACCTGCATATTCCTGGGCATTGAATTACATTACATTAATGGCATTTTTGGCTGTGCGGATCTTATTGTGGCTAGTCCGGGGATCGAACCACTGACCTTGCGGGTCCCAGTCATGTACCTTAACCACTATGCTACAGGCCACCCTTGGACAGGGTTGCGGGGGTTGCCGGAGCAGCAGATCCCAGCATGCACTTGGTGAACGGCAGGTTGCCAATCTATCGCATGCTCACCATTCACCCTCATATGACAAAATATCCTTTGCAGATCTTCCATAATGCTTCCAAAATTGCTTCAAAAATGACAAGAAAACAAGGATTACGTACTCTTCCAAAGAAAATCTGCAATGATTTTACATTGTTTATTCTTGCTTTTTTCATACTGTACCGCATAATGTGCACAAAACTCTCCCTCTAAGCTGCACAGCTTCACTGTTGGGGAAGAAGATGGGGGTTCTTTGAGGACAGGCCAATGAGAACAGTTCTGTTGAACACAGCACTGTGGAGAACTGTTGAAGCCAACAGCCATATAGCCATGATAAGGGTTAAAGTTCACTGTTGTATCTAGGGTTGCCACATATGATTTGTTGTCAAAATTGGCGTGTCATTATCCATTCAGAAAAGTGCCCAGTCTGAGTTGTACGTTGTATATGTTTATTTATTTTATTATTATTTTTTTTTTTGCTGCTGGTTGCTTTTCTGATTTTGTTCTCTCATCCTCCTCATCCATCTCTCCCCCCATTTTATAAAACTGATGAAATAAATCAAAAATAAATCAGAAGTATTAAGCGATTACCTCTTGGCTAGTAGCTAGCTGAACTTTCCTACGGTGGGGTCGTGGAAGTGAATGCATGCGCCAGACTGACAGCCCATGCAGCAGTTGCTAGGTGATAAGGTAAACTTTCATGTTTCTGCTACCAGTTAAAAAGAAGTATAGGCATATGGCCAATCATCGCTGTGTTTTACTAATTTTTACCTGTTTCGATGTCTAAACGTAAAGAGGAAAAAACAGAATAGCAGTAGAAGAATCCGGTTTTATTTGGAACTCCGGGACAATTTGGGTCCCGGGAAAGAATAGTCATTTTCAAGGGCAGTCGCTCAAAAAAGAGAACAATCCCGGGAAAACCAGAATGTGTGGCAACCCTAGTTGTATCATGGAATGTGCTTGTCCCATCCTGCAATGTGTGCCTAAAAGTGACCACAGTGGAGATAATTTGGTGGACATTACCAAAAATGGGTTTAAGATAGTCCCTACACATGTGCTCGAATAAAAGGGTTTGTTGGCTTCTCTCCATAGTAGAGCCAGTTTTATTTCTCTCTGTAATCCTCTATGGTAGGTGTGAAAAGGACTTTTTCCTGACAAAAAAGCAATTTAATGAGATGGTTCCTCTTTGGCAGGGGTGCACAACAAGGGCCGATCCGTTTCAGGATTTTGTGCCAACATCTGGTCTTAATAATTTAATTGACTTGATCATATCTTATCTGACGTGTTTATGAGTACTGGCTATAGCTTCAGACTGTATCCGAATTATTTTACTGCGCACAAGGACAGGCAGCAAATTAAAAACAAAGCAATTGGTTGGAACAAAAACCAATACACAGATCGGCCCTCGAGGACCGGAGTTGTGTACCCCTGCTCTATGGAGAGACAGAGGAGCCTTTTGGAACCGTTTCTTCTGAGTGTGATTACATTGTGAATTATGCTGGTATTTGAC
The DNA here is from genome assembly GCF_963514075.1 of Conger conger. NCBI lineage: Eukaryota > Metazoa > Chordata > Actinopteri > Anguilliformes > Congridae > Conger > Conger conger. The sequence goes on from NC_083777.1 coordinate 11,204,926, forward strand.
ATTTCTGTGATCATGAGATTGTGCCCACAGACATTTATCTTTTTTTCGTACTGTTGATGAGCAGCCAGGAAAGGGTTAATCTTTTTTCAGGCAGACCAACGACATAAAATTGCATCAGCGAATTACTGGGTACTTTGACCAATCAGATGCCAGCCAAACCTTTGAAAATGTATCATCTGGCAGGTGATTTTATCAGAATTTTGACTCAAATTTAAAATAGCAGCAAGCCTCCTTATAGTGGGTGGAAAAATGTTTTCCGTAAAGCTAAACAGTTTACTTAAAGTGAGCTTATTTAACTTTCTATACTGTATATATTACACGGTTGGATCCTGGACCAAACATAAACCACTGCTCATCAAAAATGCCTGCACTGCTTTTCAAGTGTAATTTAGACAACTGGTGCTCTCTTAACATTAGCTTGTGTCCTTAAAAGAAGCTAATTCAGTTTGAAAATGTGTGTGGCCAAGATGTCTCGCTAGTGACGATGAAAAGCATGACCAATTTATTGAAAATAATACTTTATTGAATAGGAATCAGCGCGTGCAAATCTGCAATAACACTGATTGGATACAACGTAGATCCCTACACTGATTGGACCTGGACCAACTGAACATGTCAGTCCCCAACAATGAAACTTTTGTCTACCAATGCGATTACCCACTCAGGATGATGAGGGCTGTACATTAAGTGCCACAGGCTCGTGGCTCTTCTCATCTTCTCTTTGCTTCAAGGCCTCCGGCGCAGTGGAACTTTCTGGATGTACGCTCCAGAAGAGAGGTTTCCCTCTGACCACCATTTTCCGCAATGAGGTTTCACCAAAGACGGTATTAATAACAAAGCGGCTGACCTCTGATTGAACATTCATCAAGCCGGGAGCTTGGCTGCCAGACTCCTGTTAGCCAGCAAATCTGTACCACAGGGAGTCTGGGATACTGGAGGATCTGACAGCTGTGGTAGCTGGGCTCTGCCCTGTGTCACAGCTGTTCCTTAACTCCTGATGGTGACCAAAGGCACTAAATTACGGGGGAGGAAGTTTCCCCCAGCACAGTGAAACAAACTGACACATACTACTGGTAAGTTTGTTTCATTCGGTTATTTATGAAGTCCTTGTGTAATTTCCAGATTTTCCCCTATCTGATGCAGGCACACTCCAGTCCGCCTTCCCCCTGAGGACACGAGTTGCTGATTTCCAGATGAATCTACAACGGTGGACGCTTCTACAGGAGGATAAGTGATTACTATCTCTAAAGCGCTCTCGAATTCACAAGCTACACCTGTCTATTTAAGCTGAAGTTTTCAGCAGTGTACTGCAGGAGACATTCAGAAGGGAAATGTTTAAACTTTGACATGACTTTCCAGCTAACAGCCTTTTTTGTCTTTCATAGCTTCATTCCTATTAAATCTCCTCTCCAGGCGGTACTGAATTCACTCTATCCTCACTGAACAAACAGAGGACATTCTAGGGAAAAGTGCACTACACACTGCTTCTGGAACTGGACTTTGGCTGGGCTCCGTGAAACGTTATGCACCGATAAAATGCAGACAGCATTGTCTTTTTAAAACGGTCATTAAATTGTTTTGACTAGCAAATCCACACCAGGTGCAATATCATTCCAGTTAGACCTTTAGACTTGGAAACTAGTGGAGTGAACCAAACAGGTGTAATCCTCGTGCTGACTTCACATCCAGGAAACAATGGTTGGAAACTTGAATGCGTGCTGCAGCAAGCAGACGGGGTTTAACTACACTTGAAGGAAAACAGGTGCAATGAAATGCATAGGGAAGACGTTAGAAAACTTTCTTCACTTTATGTTGTAATTGGAGGTTTTTAAATACATTTTAGGTGTGGTTTCAATCAGTCAGTGCGACATTGCGTATTGTAGCAGCCTTGTCAGTATCTTTTACCTTTTGCAACATATAAGCCCTGCGATGGACTGCCGACCTGTCCAGGGTGTATTCCTGCCTTTCGCCCAGTGTATGCTGGGATAGGCTCCAGCCCCCCTGCGACCCTGTTCAGGATAAGCGGGTTAAGATAATGGATGGATGGGAACATGTAAGCCAATGAACTTATTGTTCTGATCTTAAATTTCAGTCGTGACATTCTCCCTTCATTAAAGCACCAATAAGCAAATATGATGAATTATTTACTTTAAAATGTTTGTATTCCTTCTTCCCCTCACAAATTTGGAATACGTAATTGTATATTTATAATTTCATAATTGTAACAACTATAACATCCTGTACTCCAGAACACAAACACAAACACAAACAGAGGTTTAATCCTGATCAGTAATTTGATTTGTATTTTCAGGAAAAAGGTAACAAACCAGGATGTAGTTTTGAGAAACTGAAGCCAGCACGAATGACAATGATTAGTTTTGTGTGTGCACATTTGGAAGGGTCAAGCAGAGGGCACAGTTTTTGTTTGTGGGAACATTAATATATTAGAACCAGTACCCAGGCTAAATAAACCCATCTTTATTTTTACATTTTTACCTTAAACAGACATGGATGCATCTTCGTTGGCCTTAGAGTGAAACGTGAAACTACACACATTCCCAGGGTACACAGATTGTTGTTGGCAGGAAGACTGAAACTAAGTAAAATGACCCCCCTCAGATTAACAATACAAGGCAAGCAGTCAAACACTACGACCCTCCAACGCAGCTGTCCGTTAAGACTGATCCTATTCTTGATTCCAGGAACCCCCACACTCTCCCGGTATGCAGGGAGTACAGAAAAACAAAAAAAAAATCCAAACTGAAAAAACTGGATGTAACACAACTGCCATCACTGGCCATCATCATTTTCCTTCTGCTCTAAGAAAAGGAGGGAAAAAAGTCTCCCATCCCACTTTGCTGAACAGTGTCCTTATCTGTGTGTCTTTTCCACCCGGCGGTAATTGGAGGTGGCGTCTGGCCAGTGAGAGTCTGAGGGGATGTGGGAAACGGGACGGAGAGAGGGCAGGCTCTCTCACGGCGGGGAAACATCTGCCGTGCTCAGCCTGCAGAAAGCCACCGTCTCCGCGGCTGCTTCGTGCAGTCATGCCCGCTGGCTCCCGCTGAGAGGAGGACCCGACTCCCGCTGCCCCCGCTCCGCGCGCGCTGCTCCAGGTGAGTGCGGGAGGCGCTGACCGCTCCTTCTGTGCTGTCGCAGGGACAGGGAATGCCTTTTTAGGGCTTGCTGGGGGGACTCGGGACAAGGTGGTCTCCCGGTGTGTTTGCGATGCAAATGCGACTCGACTGGTTTTATTGCATCCAGGACTGTAGCTGGGTGTTAACTGCTAGTTCTGACTATACTGTTGAGAGATCTTTTTTTCTTAATTTATGTTCCAAAATTTTGCTCTCTTGCCCTTCTTTTGAAATATTCTATATTTAATTTAATACAGAATGCAGCAGTGAAGCGTTTGCCTTCCAGAATGCAGATCATAACAATATTTTTGCAGTAAGTTTTATTTGTTGAGGCTTGTTACACAATTTAGCAGCGATTTTTAATTCTTGCATTGAAAACAGAAGAGCCGCTGTGGTACATGAGCTATATAATTTGGATCAAAGCCGTGGCACATCATAAAACTAACATACTGTATTCCCAGACACCGTGCACAGCGCACAGCCAACAGCGTGCTGTAGGAGCTCGGAGCTATCATTCCCCCCAGTTAGCACTGGTGTCACTCCCATGGAATGAATGGAATTATCACACTGCGTTTTGTCGAAGGTTCGGACCCTGCACGTAAAAAGGGGAGAGAAGCTTCTTATCCAGTCCTGAGATAAAACATCTAAAAATGTGCCAGGTGACAGTTTGGACAGATGTAGCCACTGGTTCAGTTGAACAGCGTTTCGAATTAAAGCTTTCATTCTATAGATGGTTCAGCCGAGTATCTCTGCACATGAACTGGCTCCTGTTCCAGCAGAGAAAATGTTTCTGCGCACTGGTTTATGGTTTTGATTATTTGAAGTTGATGGGGGAACTGATATAATGTTTTGGCCATTCGTATGATGCCTATGAAAGGGCTTGGCTGCTGTTCACTTTCCCCTTGCCTTGGCAAACTAATTGAACATGTTCACCAGCAGTTATTGATTTAGGGCTGGAATAACCTCCCTTGTTGCAACAGAAGATTGAATGCAACAAAAAGAAAAAGAAAAATGCAATTAAAAAAACAATGGTAGACTAGCATGGTGGTGCCTCAGGGTCTGACAGGGGGTGCCAGTCAGGAGACGTTTGGGTCCAGTGACTGCTTTGATAAATAACATACCCCCACTGGATGCAGTACAATACAGTTTTTGCTGAGTTATCCACATCTGCCTCTTCTGGAATATTCTAGGAACAAGCACTTCTTGTCTTAAACTGGACAAATCTACAGATAAGCCAAACAAACAAGCTGCTGAAGCAATTGACCCACCATCTGAAATGTAACAAATGGGAATACTATTCATTGTCCCTACACACACATATCCTACCACACACACATACTGTATACAGAACACACCACACATCACACACAAACCACAGACCACACACCACATATGCGCACACACACACATCACACCACACACACGCATACTGTACGCACAACACACCACACATCCTACACACACCAAAACCCACACAAGCACACACACGCACACACACAATGCAAAGAAGATTCACAGCCAGCTTTGCCACACACACACACACACACACACACATACAATGCAAGGAAAATTAACAGCCTGCTTTGCAGTCATTCTATTCTAAAAATGGGTTGACATTTGATGGTTAATAAGATTAATGATGTTGTTTCTGGCAAATGTGAATCTATGGTTTGGAAATGATGTTCAAAGAACTGCTTCCGACAAGTTTGTTTATTGCTGGCATGTTTTTAAGAAAAACAGGATGCCAATATCGCTGAAAGAGCGATAAGACATTTCTGATATCTTGTGTGCCAGAATAAATATGCAAAGCAAATTAAGTTGACTTTTTAATTTTGAACTAATTACTGTGCTCAGCATCAATGAACCTAAAAGTATAAACATGAACAAAAAAAACAAGTAAAACCAACAATGCCAAAGAACGAAAACCCGGAAATGGTTGAAATCCCTTAAAGGTGCAAGTGAAATTTTGTGAATACAATCCCTACAGTCATGTAAGGACGGGTTATTGGCTATTGGTTAATCCCTTCCCTGGAAAACTGAAATAAATGAAACATTGCTTCCGGACTCCCAGTTTCAACTGGACAGCATCCATAAGGCCAAAAAATAAATCTTGTTATAACTATTGCAACAAACGAGGGGGAATAACTCCAGGAGGAATCCCAAAGTGGGATTTCACAGTCATGTTTTTGGTTGAGCCCAAGGTGAAGCATTCTGCAGAATCTCAGTGTGAAAATACTTCCGGATGATTCTTTGCTGCAGTCCAGTGTCTCGCTGTTTCTATTTCCGGGTCACGCCGGCCTATAGGTGACAGCGCATAAAGAGCCCATGCTGCCTGAATGACTTCACAGGTCACAGAGTAGCGTAGGCGTGCTAAGAGATGCCATATGGTCAACGAGATCTGGCAACCTGAAACGGGGTGTTCTCCTCAAACGTCCATGGTTTCGAGGGTTTATCTGAAGTCCTTGTTCAGTTTCAAAACATGGCACCATGTTTTACCATGACCGCCCCTGAGGTCTTGAAAAGGCTGAGGCTTGTCGTCATGGCAAGTGCCTTGCCAAATTGGAAGCGGCCCCAGCGAGGCCAGCCCTGTCATGGTTTCGTCATGAGTACATGTGTTTGGTCACTGTCCAGGGCCTGGAATTTCACTGTCTGACGGAGCAAATGGATTCCATGTGGGATCAGCCAGGACATGTAGCCTGGGGAGGAGGAGAGGAGAGAAGAGGTGCCAACTGGCTAGAGCAGATGGAGTGTTTTCCACCCCCCGTCCCAAAACCCCCACCCTGCCCCCTGGGCTGAGAGCAGGAGTGCTGGAGCAAGTACCCCTCTGCAATGGCAGACTGCCTCCTTGCAGTTCTGTTTCAGTGCGGGGGCTCATGATTGGAAAAACACAGTCACGCTATCACCGGGACAACCAACTTACAGAAGGGGGTGGGGCTGGGGGGCTTGGGCGGGTGGGTGTGATTGTACGTACGTCCATAAACAAACGCATCCATCACAACGGGTTGTTCTCTCCCGAGAGGGAATCCAATCTCTAAGTGTTGTCAGATGGATAGACACACCTAAACACACACACACCCACACACGCACATATACAATACATGCACACACACATACACACACACGTGCGCATACAGACACACGCACATACACACACACACAAACAAGCTCACATGCACGTACACACGCACGCAAACACACATGTACATACATGCATACGTGCAAACACGAAAACCACCCAGCCTTCTTCTGTGCTTATTGTGGTCTTTTTACAGTGCCTGTATTCTCAATATACTTCTCACGCTGGAGAACTGCTATGATACGTCACATTGTCATACATTATGAAAAGTGAGGGTCACCACAGTGCCCATGTGGATTACATGGAGAAAGTCCTGTAAGCAGAACCAAGGTGCAGTTACAGTAGATCTAAAGTGCACACATGTCTACAGTGTATGGATCTAGATGGTGAAATCACTATTGACTTAAGCACTCAATAAAACAAAATATTTGACCATTAACTACTTTCATGGAACTGAAATATTTTTTTAACGATATTCTTCAGTGTGTTCTGAGTGGTCCTAACATTTTTATGTGTAGTCTACAGTGCCCTCCACGATGTTTGGCACAAAGACATGTTTTCTTTTCTTGATTTGGCTCTTTGGCTCTATACTCCCCAATTTTAGATTTATCATCAATACAGATGTGGTTAAAATACAAATTCTCAGCTTTTATGAAATGGTGGTTTTATAAATGTGGGTTTCACTATGTAGAAATTACAGCAGTTTTTATACATAGTCCCTCGTTTCAGAACACCAATAATGTTTGAGTCAAACAACTTCACATTTGTGTTTTTGATTCGTCAGGTGTGTTCAATTGTTTCCTTAATGCGGGTATAAGAGAGCTTTTGGTATCTAGTCTTGATTATAGGCTTTTGAGTGCCTTTTGAGTCTGTTATTGGCATTTTTCAACTCGAGGAAAAGAGTTGTTGCCAATGACAGTCAAGACATAATGGCTAACTATTATCAAGCTGAGAAAGAAGAAGAAAACAGTCAGAGTTACAGGCCAAATTTTAGGCTTCCCTAAACCAACTGTTTAGAACTTTAAAAAAAAGGAAAGGGAGCACTGATGAGTACAGGGACTGGAAGGCCAATAAAGGCCTCTACATTTGATGATGAATAATGAAGAAAACCCCCTAAAACAGATTAGGAAGACTCCTCAGGACGTAGGCGTGGAGTCAGTGACTAATGTCTGCAAAAGACATTACATAACTAAATAGGCTACAAGATGCAGGCCATGAATTAGCCACAAGTACCTAGAAGAGCCTGCTGAGTTCTGGTAAAATATCAAGATTTGCTTGTATCAGAATGATAGCAAGAGAAAAGTGTGAATGTCAAAAGGAACTGCCCATGATCCAAAGCATACCACCTAATCTGTGTTATGATTTGGGCATGTATGGCTCCCACAGGTACTAACCTGTCCTCATTGATGACGTAATTGCTGATAGCAGTGTGTAGTATAAAGAAACCTATTGGCTCAAGTTCAAGCAAATTCCTCCAAACTCATTGGACAATGACCCCATACTACTAAAGCAAGTTTTGCAAAAACTGGAAAATTCTTGATTTGCCAAGTCTGTCACCTGATCTGAATCCAATTGAACATGCATTTCATATGCTGAAGAGAAAACTTTAGGCAACAAAACAAGCAGGAGCTGAAGATGGCTGCACTACAGGCCTGGCAGAACATCACCAGAACATATGCAGCACCTGGCAATGGGTCACTAGCTTCAAGCAGCCTTGTTCAATTATAAATCTAAAATTACAAAGTACAGCGCCAAAATCTATCTGGAGAGCACTATAAATGTGTGTGTGTGCCTGTGTGTGTGTTTTGTTTGTGTGTTTGTTTCCCCATAAGTACTGTAAATATATATTTGCGCTTAGTTTAAAATGTCAGTTTAACTCTCTTCTATAAAATGAGACTACTGTATGTGTATCTGTTCTTTTGGCTGAGTGTCACACCGGTGTTGTGCAGGTGTAACTGGCGCAGGGTTCTTCCACGCCATGGCCCCCAGAATGAAGAACAGATGTCTGACTCTCCAAGCCTTCGCCCTCCTGCTTCTGCTCTCTCTCTGCACAGCCCAGCCGGAGGACATGAGATCCAGTAAGGCCGCCACCGTCATGTAAACACCGAGCGAGCGCTAGCATGTGACTGCTAGTCTCGTGTGTCTTCAGCCGGCACTAATGTCCAAAGCCTGACCTAAATTACATAAATAGCGAGAGTGCTAGCACATCTCCTAAGTTTCTAACATTTCTATATGCAGACCGTTTACCATTTAATGTTTTTTATTCTTCATCAATGAAAAACATTGTTTCCATGTTCCATCCCATTTCATCATCTGACTAATCTGTACCTCCAATACATTTGGCAAGCATTTTATTCAAAGACTTGATAGTGACATATTGATAGTGAAATAACAGGAGATAACATAAGAAGTGAACCTTTTAATACAACTTATCAGTACAGTAAGAATAGAATTAACTTTAATTGAATAGATGAAAGCTATGCTTGTAGCTGCACTTACAAACTTGATTCCCATGGGTGCTATGCATATGTTCATCTAAGAACTCAGAAAATCCAAACCAAATATTCTAAACCCTGCACTTAGTGAATTAGCAGAGAATTACCCCAAGACATGTTAGTGGAAGGAGAAGCATATTATAGCCAAAGCAGTGATTTCACTCCTCTGTATAGATAGCTAGTCCTGCAAGTGACTTTTCTGGTAATCCAAAAATAAGCACACAACATATCTCTGAATGAAAGATAACATCCCCAGGGATATATCTTACAAAAATGTATGATGTATGATCTATAATTTTCAAACATAACATAATGTTCCTGTGAAGCTATTTATGATCAGTCTCTCATCTCTTTCTCATTCTCTCTTTCTCTCTCTCCCCTTCTCAGGTTGCAGAACCGCTCCTAGCGATTTAGTGTTTATTCTAGATGGTTCTTGGAGTGTGGCCGACACTAACTTTGAAATAGTCAAGCGGTGGCTGGTGAACATCACTACCCACTTCAACATCGGGCAGAAGTTCACGCAGGTGGGCGTGATCCAGTACAGCGATGAACCCCACTTGCACATCCCTCTGGGGAATCACTACTCCGGCGAAGACCTGATCGAGGCCATGGAGGCCATCGAGTACATGGGCGGCAACACCAACACGGGGAAGGCCATTCAGTTCGCCAGCGACCGGCTCTTCGCCACTTCCGAGCGCGCGCCCAACGGCGTGACGAAAATCGCCGTGGTCCTCACGGACGGGAAGTCGCAGGACGAGGTGGCGGCGGCGGCCGAGGAAGTGCGGAAAACGGGCGTGATCCTGTTCGCCATCGGGGTGGGCGAAGAGGCGGAAGAGTGGCAGCTGAAAGCCATCGCCAACAAGCCGGCCTCCACTTACGTCTTCTACGTGGAGGACTACATCGCCATCTCCAAAATCCGCGAGGTGATTCGACAAAAGCTGTGTGAAGGTACGGACAAAAGGACACTGTGTTTGTGTACTTTTCCCACTTTCGCCAAAGCACGTTACCGTACTGCCAGACGTACTGTACACCCTGATAAAAACAATAAATTACACACGGTTTTTGGCATTTAACTGAGAACAGGTGTTACAACAGCATACCTCATTTCACCTTTAGACCTGAAAGCAGACGGATTCATGTAGACCCTTTAGCGTGACCTGCACGCGTAATTTAGTGAGGATCACTTGATAGAACATATCAGCTTCCAGATTTATTTTATCAGATTTATTTCCCTTGACAATTGAGCGCTGCCTCCATATATTATGCCACAGTGTCAAATTATAGCTGTTGGAAATGTTTTAGTAATTTCCTGTCTATGGTAGTCATTTCCAACTTTGAAATAAACCCTCAAAATAGATGTGACATTGAAGAGAGGGGGTTCCCAAGCTTTTTTATTGAATGGGTCCATAAAATGAGCCGGTTGCAGAAAATGCTGGTCTCAGTAAAATGACTGACTTTGGACACACTTCCTATACTTAGCCTTTCCACATCCTACTCTGCCTTCAGTGGATAACACAATAGTGCTTGGAAACATGTCTAAGTCATTGTATCATTATAAACCTACTGTATATAAGACACATGACTAATTTGTGAAATGCAAATATAATTACTGTATTTTGGCCACAATATTAGCAATGATTGTCTGAAAGTCTAAAATGTGCAATTCATTAAATGTATTCTTAGAAGGAGTAAATATGTACATATTCTTTAAATATTCCAGTTTCCTCCAGAGTTTGGGAAGACCATTGAAAATGCAGATCTTTATTTGATGTTTTCAGAGTATGTGCTATTCCAAAGACATTCACGACATGTGATCGCCTCATATGCTCCAAATTTCTTCCAGTTTAGCATAGCAATGGCACACCCAGGATTTTATAAAGTGCTCTGTGTTTATCGACCAACACTGAATATGAGTATTGTATAAATCAGATGAATTAGAACATTATTCCTTCTGGAAAAAAATATTTAACAAAAATAGAGCAGACATTCAGTCTGGAAATCCCTTTGATGTGAGTAATTAGTCATCCCTATTATACAATTATCCACGGATGGTCACACAAAGGCCTAAATACTACGCATCATTTTTGATTGTGGCATGGCTAATCTATGCTGAAAACTTATTGGCTCTGTCAGATGGGGGTGTGGTTTTGGCTGCACCCAACTTTCAGCTGTCTCCTGACAAGTATTAACAGACTGACTACAGACTGACCAATGGGGGCAACTGCTTAACCGCACATTAGCAGAATATGAAATAATTTCCAAGACGGTTTATTGCAGTGTTCTAAGGCATATGAGAAGGAAAAACAGATGACTTTCAATGTTCCCCTCATATAGCATACATTACTATTGTGTATTTCTAAAGCAACACTGCTGAATAATGAGGCTATAAGTGTAATGGCTTGCATTTTAATAGCTCAGTAAATAGTGCAAGTTTCTGTCATTAAGTTAAAATGCTTTGTTACAAAGTAGCTTACTGTACTCCTGAAGTGGTTTCCAAATGTTCCTAGCTGGTGAGTCACTTAAGGAGAAATTGTAACTCAGCATTAAAAGTTATAAAATGTACAATTATTTGCATCAAAAGTATAATTAGAATGTGCTCCTGCTCTGAATGCGAGTGGTAGAATAATATTTCAAGTAAGATATCTCTACCGTTATCTTTGGACATGAAGGAAGGAAGAATACGTTATATGTGTTTTTTGGGCAGAGGATACGTTTTGTCTGGTTTATACAATGGGGGAGATACGACCATGAGTGGATGCTTCCAGCTTTCCAGCGTTTTTTTAACACAGACTCTTCATTTCACCTTTACAGCCAACTGAAATAAATTCTCGAATTCTTGGACTGCTTAGTCCTAAATATGCCTACTCACTGACCATATGAAATACATTCAAAACAAGGGGGTACTGTATTACTTTACAGAGAACATATTTATCTTCTTTAAACAAAATTAATTAAACATTATCTGATATTTATATGCATATAAATATCTATGCATAAATAAAACTGAATACACCTGACATAAACCTGTTCAAGGATCTCTAACAAATATTAATGAATGCACTCATGACTGATATTATCAATTGCACACAAGATACACAACTTTGACTAAACTACTTTCAACAGATGGTAAAACATGATGACAAAAACATACCACTTGTTAGACGTGCAGGATGTAAATCAAAATGTAAATATGTTTCATACCATCCATGTGCTTTTGATTTTCCATGTTGAATTTGAAAGTGTATTTATACATTTCGATCTGAATGCACTGGCTAATAGTGAAAAAGGTTACTACAGTACATGCAAGTAATTATACATGACATAGTTTATGTATTGCATCATTGTACAGCTTGCAGTATCACAGTAATTTTTGGAAAGATCTGAGTCTGTCTTTCTCTCTCTCTGTCTCTTTTTCTCTCTACTTTGCTCTGTTACGATAGAAATTGTTTGCCCGGTAAGGATCCCTGTAAACAGTCGCGATGAGAAAGGCTTCGATATGTTGCTACATTTGAACTTGGCCAAAAAAGCGAAAAAGACTCAAGGATCTTTCTATGGGACCAAAGCTTACCAGGTCACATCACATGTTGACTTGAGCGAAAGCACAAGGTAAGGCCAGCTTGAGCCTGGGCTCGCCCCGGTCACACAGAACCTTTAAAATCTCTCGCCATATCAGCAGTAACCTCCAAAGACCATTCTCACATCTGCAGGTCTTTGTTTCCTGACGGTCTACCTCCCTCCTACGTCTTTGTGGCCACGCTGAAGTACAAGGGCTCGGTTACCATGGAGGAGTGGGATTTGTGGAGGGTACAGACCAAAGGAGGGAGGCCACAGATGGCCGTCACGCTGAACGGACTCTCCCGCACGGTCGTGTTCACCACCACCTCCAGCTCTTCGGCTGATGCCACCCAGACAGTGGTGTTCACACAGTCTCCAGCCAAGGTAACCAGTGCGAACTTTCAACCCTTTCAACCCTTAAACCAGAATAGGCCCTTCATTCAGAACCAGTGGACAGAGTAAACGGAATTTTAGTAGCAGAATTAAAATTTCAAGAATGACATCTGCAGACTAGTCAGCCAACAGAGGCTGTGGAAATCTACATGATTACACTTTAAGCTTTATGTATGCACTTGTGTGGTTCTGGATAAGGAAATCAGCTAAAGGCCAAAATGGAACAAATATTTTTTACCTGGTGAACTCATCTTTTCATAGTCTTCCTGACTGGCGGCCATTTTTGAAAATGGAAACTGGCAAGTTTATCAGACCTCATACCACACTTTTCAGAAGGGAATGCATTGGATATGTCATGTTTTATTGATGCTCATTACATTATACTGATGTACCCAGACTCAGTTTATAATCTCTACAATTCTATAATATAGTAAACTGTTTCTTTGGGAACAGTTAAATTGTAGGCCTTCAGGCTTTAGTGCTGAAAAATGGGTATGCAATCAGAACTGCTGTTGTTCTTGACAAGAAATAGATTCCAATGGAAATGCTTATGTGAATAGCTTGATGAGTATTCTTTCAAATGAGATGGATCACAAGCTTGTTTTGTGAAGGGACAAAAACGGTTTACTGAATCTGGTTTATTCTTTTTTTTATTTTTATGATCATGAATAAAATGATAGACAATAGAGTAACAAGTATTTGAAACAGGGATACAAACTGCAGGCAAAAGCCAAGAGTACATTCAACCACTAGGATTTTATCATTTTGTTACTTATTTGTTTTAAAGGGAGCAACCTCAAAGTGTTAAACAAATAAAACAGGAAAATGTGCAGACATCACATGAGGTCATACTCTGGTCAGCTGTTGGTTTAAGGACAGGGAGGATGCATTTGTTATGTCTGGTCTTGTGTACACAAATTTACTTTATTAGCGTTACAATTGAAAACTTGAAATCATAACAGAAGGTGATTGAAGTTGGCAGACAGCTGCTGCCACAATTAATTTTAATACATTCAATTAAATGAAAGACCAAGACAGTGTGTAGCCTGAGATTGCTTGATATTTTTAACTATTTATAAAATTACAATAGTTTCTGCTTTTTTAATTTGTGGTCAGAGACTCTTTGATGAGCAGTGGCACCAGATGCGCCTTCTGGTCACAGAACAAGATGTCACGCTTTACGTTGATGATTTGGAGATCCAAACTATGGCTCTACGGGATGTTCCTGATGGTATCTTCGTTAATGGGAAGACACAAGTCGGAAAATATGTCAGCAAAGAAACAACTGTACCGGTAAGTTGGAGAGCGAATACTTATTTTTGGTCCAAGAATCCTACACCTAGCTTTTAGCACAAACATCATTTACGTGGTCCAGAGGAATTTCTTTACAAGCTGCACAGCTGGGAGTCAAAAATAATTTTAAAATTATGTGATAAGGTTACCATTTTTATAAACTGAAAAAGACTTCATTGCATTACTTATTGGTTTGCATATTTTTATTAGTAGTAAATGTTTACATTCCAAAATTTAAATAATGCAGTAACATACGTAAACTAAGCTATAATTCTATATATATATTTGCTTTACTGCGTGTGCTGGGGCCAGCTTTTTTTTGCATTGACAGTGCTCCGGCATACAGTATACCCATCCATCTCATTCTGTTTAATTTAATTCTGTGTTTCACTGTGCCAATTTACTGATGCCTAACTCTCTCTTCTCTAGGCAAGGCCAATGGCCACAAATACAACCTGCTCTAAGGCAGACAAATATATGGTCCTGAAACTATTTTGGCCCCAAAAGAGATACCACAGCAATGCAATGTTCAACAAGTGATAAAATATACCAGAGAAAAAATAAAATAATGACTTGTAAAGCTGTGTTTATTATTTTTAGATCTGTAAATATTCAAGGATAAGATGTTTTGCTTTATACAGAGAAAATAATTATGGTGCTCATATAAATACTGGAAAACTATGTTGACAGAACTAACAGGGAATTACACCAAAGTACAGATGATACAAAAAAAAAATTCTTACTGCGTATTTTTATTATTCTAAAAAACGTTTCAAGAATGTTAATGTTTGCGACATCTATGCCACAGAACAATCCACGAGGAGAGCAGAGTTTTCCATTTATTGTGAAGTGTGTCATGTTAAAGAAGCATTTTCGTGATGTTGATGACCAGGTCTAGTGTCAGCTGTTCTTGTTGCATGAGCTTCTGCAGTCATCTTCCCGAGGTTCAAGATGTTTACATTTTCAATTAGCTGATGTCACATATAAAAAGTAGAAAAGGAAAACAATGAGAAACAGGCTATATGATTCTGTTTTACACACATAGCTATAATTGATTGATTCCATTGATAACAATCAGATAATACTGTGCCACATTTAGAGCTGATTCATCACTGCCCTGTCTCTCTGATAGTTTGAGATCCAGAAACTGAGAATCTATTGCGATCCTGAGCAGAATTCCCGGGAGACAGCCTGCGAGATCCCTGGAGTTGTGAGTATTCAAGGCTACTCGGGTGGCATTCTGATTCATTTCTGATGTGTTCAGTGTTTTAACCCCATTTCCCACTGGCAACATGTTCCTTGTTCCTCATGTCCATTTTTAACCAATGAGGAGCAAAGATTCAGTGTTGTCACAATGAGAATTGTGGCATGTACATTTAATGACCAGTTGATTTGGGATCTTCTAAAACAAGCAGAAATTTTCTTTTTAAAATGTGTTTTTTGTTTGTTTTGGTGTGTGTTCCAGCATATAATCCCAGAGCAGAAAAGAAAACTTCCATTCCTTTAATCTGCGAGACCCAGACCTTTAACTGAAACCAAAATGTTGAAATGAAAATTAGGAGGTTTTGCTGACAGTATGGAATCTACTAAAGTAATCCAGGAAGATTTAAACATAATCCAAAAGTGGGCAGAAACCTGGCAAAGGAAATTCAATACAACTAAATGTAAAGGCCAACTGGATGCTAGGATAAATAGCCAGGAGTATTGAATAAGTCTGAGGAAGTTATACTCATCTTATACAATACTCTTATTAGACCACACTTGGAGTACTGTGTGCGGTTCTGGGGACTGCACTATAAGAAAGATATAGAGGCACTGGAAAAGGTTCAGAGAAGTGCAATCAGATTGATTCCATGTATAAAAGATAAGTGAGTTATGAGGTTAGACTGCCTAATCTATTTAAGCTTAGTGAGATTTAGGGGGGATTTGATTAGGCTTTTAAATTCATAAAAGGGATTAACAAAGTGAATTATAGGCATTTCTTCGGGGGGGATTTCGCTTAGCAGAATGAGTGGGCACAAGTGGAAATTGGCAAAGGAGAAATTCCATAGAGATATTAGGAAATATATTTTCACACAGCGAGTGGTTAATGTGTGGAATAGCTTGCCAGTATATGTAGTGGAGGCAAAAACACTAGGGGCTTTCAAGACCAGACCTGATACAGTGTTAGGTACTATTTAGCTTTTAGGCAAACTAGGCAGTAGGTACACTTAGGGGTCGGAAAAGGCCAGCATTGCTGGGCTGAATGGCCTGTTCTCGCCATTACCTTATGTTATGTTATGTTATGTTATGTTATAACTGATATTTGGTCAAAATGGTGTCTCTAGAGTGGCTAAAAAGAAATGCATTTTTGCAACACTGGGTCTCATCGGGTTAACCTGGTCAGTACTGGTCATGTTTCTTCTCACTTCCCCTGTCTGAGCTCCACCATGCTTTCGGCCTGTAAAGGAGGGTCTCGCCTGCACCCTGCCTTTTAAACACATTTTCCAGCCTTTCAGCAGATAGCTCTGAAAGCACAGTGTAAAGTAAAGGCCAGACACAGCTTTGGCTCGAACGTGCCTTTTGCTCAGAGTGTGCCAGAGGCAGCACGTTGCTTCCAATCTTGGTCGTCTGCCTGGTGACAGAGGGGTGGAGGAGACGTGGTGGTGGGGGGGGAGGGAGGAATGACTGCCATGACTGTGGTGGTCTGGGCTCTTCTGCATGTTCAGAGACTTCCTTGGTAATGCTCTTAATGCTTTGTGATTGGTGCTGGCCAGCTCTTAATGCTTTGTGATTGGTCCTGGCAAGGTTTGCATGTATGACATCATTCCCCTCCTGTTGTTTCCAGGACGGTGAGGTATGTATCATGGCCCAATGGCTGTGCGCATTCTCCAAGCAGCTTCTCCTTTCTTTTCTCATTTTCTGAGGTAAGACTGCATCTTCTTTTGAAAGGTCTCCGCAAAATTCTCCCGGCATTTGCGTGTGCCTGTCGGTAAATATCAGGACTTTTCACAGATCCATTAGCCCAGGCTAGCTCCTACTCACTGAGCCTGGAACATGAACATGTTTAGAAACCATTCAATTTCACTGGAACATGAACATATTTAGAAACCATGCAATTTTACTGGAACATGGCACTGTCTCTTAGACATAACAAACTAGCAAGACCAATTACCAATGAGATATTTTGTATTTTCATATCAGGTATTTCAAAACTGTTCTTGTTCTTTTTCTTTAAACTGCTCTTACAGTACACTTACGGTGTAACACTTTCTACAGCTAGCTATCTCTCCCCCTACCCCTGCTGGTGTGTGTGTGTGTGTGTGTGTGTATATATGCGTGTGTGCGTGTGTGTGTGTGTGTGTGCATGTACGTGTGTGTGTGTGTGTGTGTACATATGCGTGTGTGCGTGTGTGTGTGTGTGCATGCATGTACGTGTGTGTGTGTGTGTGCACATTGTATCTGTCTCTGTGGTCTGACAGTGTGTGTGTGGCTACTGCCAAATGGGTGAATGATAAAGACTGAGTGAGTGAGGAAGGAATGCGCTCTCTTTACATATCTGAGCTGCTCAAGTTGGTTCCACAGATATAATTGATATGTGAGTGTGTGCGGGTACTTTTAAGGCTAGTGGCTGAGTGAAGTGTGTGGGTACACTTTATAAGTGATATATCTCTGTCACAGTGTCTCAACGGGCCTGGAGACGTTGAATTGGACCCCACACCAGAACCCTGCGCCTGCCCCCCTGGGCCTCCAGGACAGCAAGGCCTTGCGGTAAACCAATTAGCATTTTCAATGATTTACATATGTGCAATCATAATGGTGGAGCCTTTCTCTGTTTGCAAAGAGGCACAAAGAGGTATAAACCATGCAGAGATGAGCAACTTGTGTGAGGAGAAACAAGTATGTTTGAGGGCTTAAGGGAAAGGGAGGGGTTTTTTTTGCCTCAAAGCCAAGCAGTGATGGTTTATGCCATAGATTTTATAGGCTAAGTAAATTGTGAGTTCCATAACGTTGACATAATGTTCTGTTCCTCTCCCTTTGAAGCAGCAACATTCCAGCTTGACGCACCAGGGAAGCCATGAAGGGATGAGATCAGGGAAAATACCATGGCAATGTTGTTCTGTCCTTAGCCGTTGCTCATCAGGACAGGATTCACCTGAAGACAGGAAATAGAAAGATGAAATGGAGGGCAGGAAGCTACCCTGGGTAGCCTGTAGAATCTATGTTCATACCTACAAAGAGAAGTTGGTTTTTTAAGATATAAGGTGAAGTTAAGCAAAGAATAGGCGTACATCACAATTTTTGAGTGGGTGAAAGGGAAAAGATCTGTCAGGTTTATTTCTAAAGGGGGATTTGAGACTTGTATAGGCTTGTAAAAGAGAGTGTGTGGAGCCTGGACAACAGCACCTTGAAGGCTGGTTACTTCCTGCCTGTCTCTGGAGTGAGGTCCGCTAACGCGGTGCTATGTAGAATCTTTTGATTCACCCAAACTGACTGCACTTGAAAAGTTATTTAAGTTCTCAAAGACTCTTTTTGTGATTTGCTGTTGCAGTAGACACATTCCTGAGGGTCCCTATAAGCGGCTCCATAGTCATTGTAGTGAAAGATTAGGAAACAGAACCCTGGAGTAAACCGACAAGAAAAAGACATGGGATGGGACTAGATGTCTCGTAACCAAGCATGCTGTACCTGACCCTATTAGCCCAGCTCATTGCTTCATTAAAAAGGGGTCGGTCACAGGCTTGCTTGTGTTTATGAAGTCAAATCCACTCAGCGGAATAAACTGAGAATGTCAGCAGCAGGCTAAAGGGAATAAGCTCCCACACGGTTCCAAGAAAACAGCAAGTCTGGCTTCTGTCCACACGTTTGTTACAGTCCACCGTCTCTCTGTCTCTCTGTCTCTGCCTCTGCCTCTGCCTCTGTCTCTGTTCTCTCTCTGCCTCTGTCTCTCTCTCTCTCTCTCTCTCTCTTTCTCTCTCTGTCTCTCACTCTCTCTCTCTCTGCCTCTCTCTCTCTCTCTCTCTCTCTCTCTCTATTGCAGTATTACTGGCCAATAATACTGCACCCCCTAGCTGCCAAGAATTTGTCTCAGTAAATAAATAAATAAATAAATACATAAATACAAAGAGGAAACTTCACACTGTAAGAAAACGTAATTAAGTATAGCATTACCTGCACTTTCAGCAGGGTCTGAAGGCTCACTAGCTGGACTAGTGCATTTTTGGAGCCATGAATGAACTGTATGAACATTTCAGGAAATTTCAGTTTTTATAGCAGCAGGCAAAACAACTTATGCTAACTATCTCTGACACATGCTAATTTGCCAACCTTTGCTACATGCATCAATGGAATGCTTCCAAGGTGTTTTTCATTCAGGACTCTTGTGTTTTGCTTTTTTGTAAAGTCAATATTACTAAATTAGACATTTTTTTCCCTTAAGGATTTGTCAAACTTTCAAAAGGATCATAAAATCCACATGGAAACATTTGCTTCCCATTTTCAGACATGTGCCGGAAAATTATAAAAATAACTTTGCAAAAAAACGGTCGTTAAAAACATAATTGTGTTCTACAGTGTTTAAGTGATTGCTTCACAATGTACCTACAGCCAAAAGACTTTGTATATTGGTAATGCACAACATAAAAATGCATTACCATAAATATTTAATCCTTTACAAATGTTAGTAATTATGTTTGCATATGTTACATGATTTGTTGAAGCCACAGACATACAAGTCATAAAATACTTGAAAGTGTTTCTCGAAAGCAATAAAACTGAAATACCATCAAATGTCTAACTAGAGTAATTCTTAGATTTTTTTATTAGCCACCATATAATTTACTAAATGTTATGGTTATGCAAAATAATGTACATTGTGCATTTCAGTTGGCAGCAAAAAAAAAAAAATAATATATAGATATTACAATACATCTCCAGTTGTTTATCGGGGTTGAACTGGAGTAGTCTTGGAGTAGGCACCATGTCTGTTAGCTAATGCCTCTTTCTTTCAGCTGCCCATATAGGCCTTGGAAAGGTGTGTAGACCTTTCTGCCAATTAATGACTTAAATTAATTACTGGAAACATACCAGCCATGGTGGCCATTCCGGACTACTTTGTGAATTCAATGCCCTGATAAACAACTTGACATGGATTGTAACTTTGGGAGCTAGGCATCTCTCTTTATTTACATGAAACCATTAATTACTATGCCAGCATGCAGTATTTATCATCTGAACTGTGGTAGTGTTTGCCAAACCTGTCTGCATCAGAGCAGAATATAAATTTTCATCATTGAAATATAAAAAGTCATGTTACATGATTTGTTGTGTTATTAAAGTGTCTTCTCATTGGCCTCCACTGGCTTCCTATTGCCGCACGCATCCGTTTCAAGGCCCTAGTGTTGGCATTTCAGGCTGCTAAGGGGACTGCCCCACCTTACATACAATCCCTGATCACTCCCTACTCCCCAGCTAGATCACTCCGGTCTGCCAGCTCTGGTCGCCTTACCTACCTTGCCTACCACTGTCAGAACAGCAGAATCCCTCCCCCTATTTCGACGCAGACTCAAAACCCACCTTTTCAAACTCTACCTTAGTCCTCCCTCCTGATTTCCCCTGCCCCTCCTTTCTGATATCCCTATCCTTGTCTAAAATGCACTTCTGATGACAACTATGTTTAGAACAGCATTTCATGTGTATTTTGCTAGTTTCTGGATGTGATGCTTTGACTTATGGTAGAACCTATGCACTTGTAAGTCGCTTTGGATTAAAAGCGTCTGCCAAATGACTAAAATGTAAAAAAATGTTTAAAAAAATGGTAAACCACTGTAATAACACAATGTCTATAATGTCTGCAGTCTGTAATATATTTATTTCTTGATTTGGCTCTCTAATCCACAATTTTGGGTTCATAATCAAACAATTCACATGTGACAAAACTGCACATTCTAATCTTTTATTTAAGGGTATGATTCTACACTTAGGTTTCACCATAATGTTTGGGACAAATGCCTGACAGGTGTTCCTGATTTGTCAAGTGTGTTTGGTTGTTTCCTTTGTGCAGGTATAAGAGAGCTTTCAGCATTATGGAACTCACTGTATATTAATTTCATATTGTATACCAAAGGGTTGAGAGACATACGTTTTATTTATTCATGTAAAGTTGCCTTATTCTCGCTACTTTCTTTTTTCAATAGGGGAAAGCAGGAATAATTGGAAACCCAGGCCACCCAGGTCCTCCTGGTGCTGAGGGTAAGCCTGTGAGTACTACATAGTTTAATATACAAGCACACACACACACACGCAACTGTACTTGCAAGTGCATACACACACATGCAAGGCAAAAATATTGTACTTGCAAGCATATACACACACTATCACAAACACATGATAAAATAGTAGAAGTGATAGTAAAAGTAAACCGAGTAACTGTAAAAAATAAGGCACTTTGTAAGGGCTACAGCAATTGCTACTTGCGGTACTCTTTGAATTAAACAGATAAACTTATCAAACAACCATACCAAGATTAAGGTTTAAATGGTGATATGCAGTGTAACTTTGAGGAATTGGTTTTTTCGGCATTAGCAGGTTGCAGGATTGAATCGTTATTTTGTCACTGCAGTTGTAATATTTATGAAAATGATAAGCTACTCCGCTACTTCAATAAATATCCACTGCTGAAAATGAATTATATGTGCATATTCTGTGTGACCTGCACTGGACATGATGCACAATAATATATAATAGGTTGAATGTGTGATCAGAGCCATTATGTCCAGTGAAATTTCCTGTGGGACGATAATATGGTGAATCCCCAATGGTGAATCCCCAGTGGTGTTTAAATCCATGGACTTGGTATGAATAAAGTAATATTGTCATGACATGAGAGTAGCTGCAACAAGTCGATGCCCCACAAAAAGGGTATTGCTAACTAACAAAGACAACTGACCTAGCCACGTAATATGAAACTGGATCAATTGTGGTTCTAATAGGTGACCACAAGGATGCTGAGCTCCAAACTCCACCCTCCATTGCTGCCCACTAATTGTACCAAAATGGTGAACTAACTAAAAAGACACGAAACAAAATTTGGAGGATGACTGATGGTGATGCCCCCTTACCACCAAGCAAAGACCAGCAACAAACAGGCCCATAAAATGTAATTCTGAAGAGCCTGGCCATAGGTGTTGAGCACCAGCTGAAGCATTGAGGGATACTGCAGCTAGAGCCCATATATCCCAGGTGAGAAGGGCCAAATTTCACCAGTTGGGAGAAAAAGAACAGAGTGTCCCTCTCAGGGTGTTCACACTTCGCCTGAAGTCAAAATCAAAAGTCAAACCGATCTTGAGAGAGGAATAAACAACCCAGACCATAACAAAGAGGGACAGCCCCCAGCATGACATGCAATAAACCATCAAAGGACAGATATTAGGTGAGTGAGGATGGTATAGACAGAGACAAATCACTTCTTTTCAAAGATACATTTGTGCGCCGAAGAGGGTTTTAACAACATGTTTACATTTGCATTAATGTTTCACGTTCATATTTCTGATGCTTTATTCTGTGGTAGAGTGTGGGTTGTAATTCATAGTTCAAATATCCATCCTTCAAAGGAAAGACTGGCTCCAGTGTTTTCACAGTAATTACGGTGGTTTCCCAGAGAGCGCTATTAAAAAAAGGGGTTTATTGTTCCTGGCAGCATGGTAACAGTGTACTATTCCACAGACAGATGGAGGTGATTTTTGTCTTTATTGTTACCAAATACTTTAGCTCCATTGACAAACAGCATGCATACTCTAGGTCAGATCCATCTCTACAATGTCTATGGCAAATCACCCAGACTTGTGCTTGAAGAGAATGACAGAAGCTGGTTGGCAAGCTAACAGCTAATGAAAACTGTACATAACTCAATTTGACCTTTATTTAACGAGGAAGACCTTAATGAGGTGTAGGGTAATGGTGCAAAGATAAAAGTATATTGATCTATTGATCCGTTTTCTGATTGGGCTGGTGAACCCGGAACTGAATCTTCTTGTGCTCTTCCCTATGTCATTAATGAAATGCTGACTCATTCTGTAGAAAAGCAGAGAGAACTGCAAGCCTAAAGATGTTGACAAAGGCAGTTTTATATTCCTTGGGGATTCCCCATATTACCGTCCCACAGGAAATTTCACTGGACATAATGGCTCTGATCGCACATTCAACCTATTATACATTATTGTGCTTCAGGTCCAGTGCAGCTCGCACAGAATATGTAAATATTATTAATTCGCAGCAGTGGATATGTATTGAAGTAGCGGAGTAGCTTATCACATTAATAAATATCACAACTGAAGTGACAAAATAACGATTAAATCCTGCAAACCGCTGATGCCGACAAGACCAATTCCTCAACTTCAAAGTCACTCTGCATATTACTATTTAAACCTGAAACATTTGCTAGTTGTTTGCTAAGTTCGTCTGTTTGATACATGCAGAGAGTACCGCCAGTAGCAATAGTTTCAAGTCTTTACAAAGAGCCTTCCTTTTTACGGTTTCTCAGTCTACTTTTACTTCTACTACTTCATTATCATATGCATTCCAAAACGTTTTTTTCCAAATATACACTCAGGAATTGAGGCCGTGGTCTGTGATTTTCCGAGGCTGTCTCTATAAATAGGAGGAATCATTATTCTGGCAATCCGCATGGCATTTAAACTTTGGCAAGTGGATACGCAGCCTGACCTCTCGACCCTGTGCAATAAACCGTGCATCACAGCAGCCCTTTCACAAAAGTCAAGGGCACTATTGTTTTAAACAACCGGGGGGGACATTAAATGTGGAAGGTTAACATTCTCAGATTCTGCATTTTCTACAGATGAGTAAGAAAAACAATGCCATCTTCCTCCACAGGCTAGGACAGCTGTGACCAGCATACTGTAGACCTCACATCCTGTATGTGGGCAGTTCCACGATTTCAAGACGTTTATGTGGCTACAAAATATGATCGCTTACAAAATATGATCGCTTTCTCACTAAATGGCTCTAGTGGGTTTATTTAACTGTGTAATAAAACTCCATAATTATACAGAAAATAATGATCTTAATATGGAGCTAACAATGTTCAACAGCCTTCTCTTTTATGACTGTGTTTGGCAGTAGGCTAGCTCTGAGTATAAGCACATGTTTTCATGTCCAGTTATCTCAGGGCATTGCATAATAATATACAATGTCCCTGGCTTTAGCAACAAGGATCCTTTATTAGCAGAACCCAAGTTTTATACTGCTGCCTGTTGTGTTCTTATTGGCTGATTACAGCAGTAGAGTTTAAGCATCTTCTTGCAAATCTACACTCTTTGTATTTATTATGGTGGTCCTGAAGTGCAAAGTAAGATAAGGTAACACTCTACAATAAGGTTACATTAATTGTATCATTCTCAGCAAGTGTAGCTGTCCATACTTTGGGGCCTGTGCTTCCCTGTTCTGTCGCAGCAGTGGAACAAAGGCTCTCATGCTCATTAATTAATATGGCATATTTTCATGTGTTTACTTGATATTTTAAGTTATGAGGCAGCTTGAACTTGGCGATGGCATGATTATAAAAGTACGGTCTGTAAGCACCACATCAAAGCAATGGAAGAATTTCTTTGCTCACTACTAGTGCACATAAACGGGAAAGTCAAAGAAGCTACTTGTGGTCCGAGCAACATAATTCACTTAAATAGGATTAAAGAACAAACCCTGAACTAAGTACAGAAGTGAAAAAAGAATGCAGATATAGTACCTTATTCACCATACTTTAAGTGACCCTGGACAGTGCAAAGACCAATGATATGAAACTTCTTATGATAACTCCATTTACATATGTCATTTTATTCTCATAAGCATATTGTTAAAATTAAAGTGGAAATGAACTCCCAGAAAGCCCAGCATTAACAGATGTTCGCATTACCCAATGTTTTATTTTTATTTTTTATTGATTAATTCCTCAGCTCCCTCATTGCAAATTACTCTGAATCAAACTCTCTACTGTGTGTGAATACATACTGTGGACTATTGTAGTCCACAAGGGGGAGGGCATTCAACATTTCAGGGCATAGATGTGTGCATATCCATGCTGTTTGAGCTACAGTCATGGTATTCTCAGTATCAGAAACATTTTTGTTTCCTCCCCCCATACCCCCTGGATTGACCACGCTGCTCCCCAAAAGCCAACACTTCCTCTGTTTTACCACTAGATGGTAAACAACCCCTGAAACAGCAGCTGTTTGTTGAAGTAGAACATCATCGTTGTTCATAGTTTGTCATGGTGAAATATTTATTCATGCGTATTTATATTTTTATGTATTCTTTTTTTCTGCAGGGAATCCCTGGTGGAAGAGGCAGTCCTGGTCTCCAGGGTCTACCAGGCGTACAGGTATAACACTGTTGGAGGTTTTGAGGTGGTAGTAATGTTGTTCTCTGGAGTCCATAGAGTCCTTGTGAGCACACCATGTGACCTTTCCTTTCAGGGCCAGCGAGGAGAGCCTGGCTTCCCTGGTGAAACGGGAGGGACTGGTGACTCGGTAGGAAGGCTGAAAAGTAAATTAATTTTGAGGTGTAATAAATATGTGAAACACATTTATTACACCGGCAAATATGTTCAAACACACTAGACTACTCGCATGAAATACTGATAATAATGTGCATAATAATTCAGGAAATACTTTTAATAATCTTAGCATACTGTATACAAAAATACCTACTGTACAGCATTTCCACATGCTTTAGATATCAGCTGTGTCATGCAGATAAATATTTTTTCCATGTGTTTTGGAAAATTGGCAAATTTCCAACACTCTACGAATTTATATTTTTTGGAAGATTCACCACTGCCTCAATCTTACATGACACTGTAAGCTGCTTTGTACAAAGCAAGATTTAAGTATGCCTTTTGGGATATCATCATACTTACAGTTTTGAACATTTGAATCCACTTTCATGTTTTTGGTTGTTTTCTTTTAATCCTTTAGACATTACATGAAATCAATTGCTGTAACTGTTGCTTTAATACTTATTCACTCTTTTTTTTTTAGGGAAAGCCAGGTGTTCCTGGGTTACCTGGGCCCCAGGGACCTCCAGGTGAAAAGGTACGGCATGCCTAGTTAATTTCATATCCCACAAATGTCTTAAATGGTTGTAACTTTACTGCAGGTAAATTAGCATGTCTATGTTCATTTATCATGCACAGTTGCAGAATGATGTATAATTATGGCAAAATGAAAACTGAATAAATTGAATCTTCTGAGTGGATAAAAGCAGACAAGCGTTTCCAAGACTAATCCAGCAATAATAATGTACTGTCTGCAGTAAATCCAGGGGAATTACCCTGTATCCTTCCAAAGAAAAACAGCACAGTACAACAAAATATCCTGTCCCTAATTGTACTTACAGTACAGAACAGTTCAGTAAAATTATAGCCATTCGGGTGTAGGCATTGAGCAACACTGGTCTTTACATGACGGAATATGGTGAAGTAATTCAGTCCACTTACGATTTATGTGCCATAGATACTTTAAAAAAGGAGGGGCACTATTTCTTGATGTTTAGGGAGGGTCTGATATCCAACCTCTTTATATTTAACTCCTGTTTTTGTCCTGTATTGCCTGCCTGTGCCTGCTCTTGCAACCCCCTCTGTCAGTTTTGGAGCTAAAACAGCATGCACTCCCCTTGCAAACGTGATGTTGGGTGTACACTGTAATAATAGATAATAAACTATCTCTATGTATCGATTGATCGATCGATCACGTAATCACAGGTACTTTGAGCTTGCCTTCTAAGCCTTCCATTATTTTAATTCCCTGGTACTATTCAGTTGGTTACTTAGCAGCTAGTATTGATCTGTGATATTGAGGAATAAAGGCCACAGGACTGGCTAGTGCTATTCTTTGTGAGCATTGGTGGAGAAAACTACTTACACTAAACTTTTCTCTCACAAATGATAGAGAGGAAGACTAGATATTTTAACTGGGTTAAAAATGCTATATCCTTATTCAAATTTCAAATGTTTTATAAAGTCTAATGAATATGTTTGAAATGTTTCAGGGATCTATTGGCCTTCGAGGTGATCAAGGATTTCCAGGCAAAGCAGGAAAGAATGTCAGTATGGAATAAAACCGTAACATAAAACATTACATAACATTATAACATACTGACACCTACATGTTCACTGCTGGTGAAATTACTTGCCACTTGCAGTACAGAAATGAAATTCAAGCTTCAATTCAAGCCAGATAGTGCTTAGCAACTGTTTTCTAATGCATTTGAGGAAGCAGTAGACTTTAGTTCTGACATAAATACATAATACTCAATCATTAACATTTTACATAACACAAAACATTATGTAGGCAGACATTCTATGGTGGTGTGTTTTATTTATGTGTTGGTGTTTTTTTGGTCTTGTTACGTGTTGCTATGACAACAGGGTGAAAAAGGAAGCAGAGGACTCGCAGGAACACCTGGCTATCCTGGCCCACGCGTATGTATAGTATGACATTCTGTGACAGGTTTCCTGGGAATCGCCGGTAATGAAGATGTGAAAACCTCTCAATCGTTCTTCTTGTTCTCTTCTTCTCTTCTCCCTCAGGGACACCCTGGGCTTGATGGGAAGGATGGAGTGCCAGGAAGCCACGGCCGGAAGGTTTGTCCTGAGTTTGATAAATCTTTCGAAAGATCATGAGCGAGGCTTTACCAAGTCTTCCAGAACTTCCGGAAATGTCTGTTAAAAAATCTAGGCTTTGAGGGCCAGGCTCGGAAGCCCACTCGTAGATCTGGCGCAGGGGTCCGCACACTTTGTTTGGCAGAAGCCCAACAGCAGACACGCAGGTAGCGCTTAGCGCTAGCCCACCTGTGGATACAGCTGCTGCAGCGGGCCAACCCCATTTGTTTCCTGTGCTTCCTGTTCAGCTAAGTTACAATAGCTGTTTCCAGGTCTTTCCCAACCGCTGGCCCTTGTTACTTGTTTCCTTGGGCTGTTCATGACCATTTGATTTGATCCTCTGTTTTATATAAGATCTTTCAAAAGTAATGAAATGAACAGTTTTAAATATTGAAAAATTGATTAAAAAGAGTGGTGACCCACCTGTCTTTAAAACCATACCAGTCCACTTAGGTACCTGTGTACTGTCCTGTGTTATGAGAAAATCAGCTGGTAGGTTGCACCAAACACATTGGAGAACTTCTGCAGACTTTGGCTGCCTTGTTAGCTTTTCAGGTAATCCCAGAGAGCCTCAATAAAGTGTTTTAAAAATATATATTTATTTATTTATTTATCTTTTGATGCAAAAATGTCACTGTCACATTTTTTTGGGGAAAATAAATGTTAATAAATAAATATAATTTGTTAAACAACCAAATTGGTGCCACTGACCAGTGGATTTTATTAAGTTCTTCCCACTTAACAATAATATAAGTAATAACTGTATTTATAATGCACCTTTTATACAGTTGTTGAAGCACAAACTGCATACAGTAGAACAAACAATAAATGATTCATGAAAGCTTTAAAAAAAAACAACAACACAACATCTGCATAAAATCTAAAACAGTAGAAGAATACATCAAATTACAATGACAAAATTGATGCTACATAGGGACTGTCCTTTTGTACAACTTCAGTTTATCAGAATACACTGAGGGGGGCCTACATGAAGAATATGTATGGTGAATATGTACCAGATGGAGTTTTGTTAATGCTTGCCTTCTCTGCCATGTTTGTCATGCCAGGGAGAAGCTGGGACGCCTGGCAACCCTGGTATGGAAGGGCGGGAGGGACTTCCAGTAAGTGTTTTCATACATTTCTGCTCGCACAGCAACCTATTTCATAAAGATTATGAAACCAAATGTTGAATTGAAGTAGCCTAAGGATTACAAAATGCAATATTTTAAAAAAGTAATTTCTTCAGTCTTAATGAATTCAGCATGCTTCTCCATTCCTGTTACACACACTCTCTCTCCTCTTACTCATCAATTTCACAGAGTGCACTGTCTATCTCCTCCTACTCATCAGTTCCCCAGAGTGCACTGTCTCACCCCACTTACTCATCAGTTCCACAGAGTGTTGATATTTGGTTTGCTTGAGCAGGAGCAGCACACAAATCTGTTGCATTTCACACAGTTGTCTTGATGTATCATCGTAATGTAGTAGATTTAGAGTAAATTCAAAGCAAAACCAAAAATATGTTGGTGGCAGTATCTCCATGGACTTATAATCCTATAATTTCTATAACTACAATGTCCGCAATTATTCATCCCCAACTACAGTCTTTATAATCTTCATCTTTCAAATGCAATGAAGTAGTCTTGTTTGGTTATAGTCTGTGCAAAAATAGCTTGTATAGTGATTGCTTGTGCAATTCACATAAAGGCATTCATTCAGTTGCTGAATAGTTTGCTGGAAGAGAGCACTTCACACACATCTGGGTACCAGTACCTGTGCCTGTTAGCTGGCTGGGGAATTTTTATGAACTGTCTGTATTTACCGATTGACTTACTGACTTATTTTGAGCCCAACTATTCAGGACGTAATGGAAGGAAGAGGGTATTGCATTTATGGCGTTTTAGTCATTTTAATTTTAAATTCCAAATGCCCAATGGCATCAGCTCTGGTATTTCTAGTGTTAAGTTATGGTACATCTCCCATTAGACCAAGAAGGAAAGTGGCTCTTTATTTTTTTAATCACAAACAGCAAACATCTGGATGAAGTCAGTTGTCACATTACACAATGGTGGAAACTATTTTTCCACTCTCTTTGATCTCATTGGCAATGATATATTATGAATGCCCTATGGAACCATTGCTAAGTAGTGATCACAACACATGATACATATATTATATAGATCATATTCAATAAAATAAATGCATAATTACTATACTATATAAGCATTGTATAGAGCCAGCTATACTCACTATAATTGCACTAATACTGTATAGGCTGCCGGTATCATATGAGTATATTACAGTAGCTATGGAGAGCTTGCAGAACTACAATACCCACAGTGCACCACACTCAACCAATCAATTTACAGCTTCTCACTCCAACACTTTGAAAGGTGACTCTGACTTTGGAGAATTCAGCTGTCTCTGATGCCAGATAGGAGAGCTCTGAATTCCCAGACAGCAGTTTGGATTACAGATGGCTAGTGCATGCTTGGTGAATCATAGATGCTTCATTTCAGTTTGATTGATACAGTTGTTTCTTGAATTATTGGTTTTTCTGTTGCTAGGTGGCAAGGGGGTTCCCAGCTAACTCCAGTCTAATCTGTGTACTGTTAGATTGCCATGGTGAGTGTGTGGCTGTAGAGCTGTGGCTAATGCTCATCTAAACATACAGTGGAAGAGGTCATTTGAAAGGTTGAATTGTTGCTATGGACATTTTGCTTACTGTACATACAGTACATAATTAATTTTGTCTCACCTGGATCTTCATTTGCAAGTATGTGCCTCACTGGCTGGGCACACTAGAGGTCAGACAGGCGATATGATGCATACTTTTGTTTCTGAAAGCTGATATATGGCTTTTCACATAAATGCCCCCGATTTTTCATTCTTTTGCATTTGTCGTGATGTGATTGCAGAAAGGCAGGCAGTATTTGAAGGAATTTGTTGTACATTTATTGGCACATTCAGAAATGAACATCTGTGTCTATTTACTTTTGGAAACAAAGCCAAGTGACAAAACTGTCACTTACACACTTGGAGAGCACTCTTCACCCTTGACAGCTTGCTTTGATACAATAGTTTTTATTTCAGTCAGCACAGACTCATTAGTTAGCATGCACAGTGTGAAGTTACTAATATTGAGAAAAGTAAAGATGTAGAGTTATGACAGGGAAACAGCTGCATGTATGCTAGTTTTAGTTCAGAGCTGCAGAGGCCAATTTGTGTGAGCCAAGAACAAATGGCATCTTTAAATCCAATCCAAGTAGCTATTCTCTAATTTGCCACATCTTATTTAAATGAAATTCTCATGCAGATGAAGTACAATATGTAATATTGATTCCATGGATTTTCTTTTGCAAGGAACAGTCAAAACAATATTTATATGGAGTTGATTCTTTCTATGAATAATTTCCCAGTAATCTAGGAAAAAGTTTCTCAGTGTAATCTAAGTGTCCAAAAAAATATCAGAAATGGTAAAAGCAGATTGAGTGGAAAAGAATGGAGAGTTATTTGTTGACACTGCTTTCCTACAGCACAAATGTGGAGTCACCATCTCCATTTTAGTCTGGACAGTATTAAACGTTTCTTCCACCCAGTGGCACCTGTGGAGTTATTTTAGGAAAGCACAGATGTGGTGGACCTCTTTCATTTGTAAAAGTTGTAATCTTTCATGTGATTCAGGTTCTTCGATCAGAGGTCAGAGGAATAGCTTTTAATTTGTTCCAAGCAGACTGAGTGAAGATTTAGAAACTTAAGTCGAGTTATTTTACATGATGTTCCATACTTTTTTAAGGGTCCCTCGGGAAAGAAACCCTTTGAATTGCCAAACATCTGTGTCACATTATCATTATTAGCAGATAAATTGCACCGACTCCAGGTGGTTTAGCTAAATACGCTAAATACATTAATTCAGTTAAATACAATTACGTTTTATTTGCATTCTGCTTTTTACAGAGGTGCTCAGAAAGATGCTTTACAATGAGAATACAAAATAAAATCTGAAAAAAAGCTAGGACTGAATGCACAACAAGTGAGCAATTGAAGCAAAAACTGGTGTAATTGTAAAGATACAGTACACTCAGTGATCACTTTATTAGGTAGACCTGTACACTTGCTTGTTAATATAAATATTGAATCAGCCAATCATGGGGCAGCAGCTAAATGCATAAAAGCATGCAGATGTGGTCAAGAGGCTCAGCTGTTGTTCAGCTGACCAAATGTCTGAATGGGGAATTAATGTGATATAAGTGACTTTGATTGTAGAATGATTGTTGGTGCCAGACAGGGTGGTTTGAGCATCTCAGAAACTGCGATTTGAGTATCTCCTGTGATTTTTTGTAATATTGAATTCAGAGTGGTGTGATGATCTACGCCTCCAGTTAGCATCACTGCCAGGACGCTCTTATTTTCTTGTACACGCTTGGAAAAGTAGCTTCACCTAGCCTTGCATAACTCTCGCTAGCTTTGGAAAGACTACGCTTACAAGCCACAAAGACTCGTTCCAGGTCAAACAGTACATTATGTTTATTTACACAAATGTCTGTATTGTAAACAAATTACTTTAATATTTAGTTCCATTTGAATGATCTGACATATCTATGTCCCTGTGATGCACAATGCAATATTTCCCAAAGAAAACTGAGGGACTAGTTTCTGAGGGACAAGAGATCAATGTATGCGTCAGTGATACACACTTATTTAAGGACACATTCCCACATACTGCCCTGATGCTATGTCCTATTTAAATTCCTCAATAAATGAAATTCAGAGCTTAATATTTCCCTCAACAATAATATATTATCTACATAAAGTAAACTGATATAGGGGGTGCCAAGATTAGATGCTTCCAAAAGCACCAACATTCCTTTTGAATATCACCTACCTCACAATGAGGTAATTCTTTGTTAAGGTCTACACTGAGATGCACTCATAATAAACAGTCGATAGATCCTTATTTCTTGTGAATGCTGTCCATGTTGGCACAAAATTGGGCTGAAAGCCCGGTGAAGTTACTGTGCACTCTAATACATCTCAGCAGGAACACGTCCATCAGGTCTTTCCACTGAAGCTGTAGCTTCCAGTAAAAGCAAATGCATTGCTATATGATGTCATTTTAATTCTCACTTCCTTCTCACTCTAAAAGCCTGCATTGTTCATTATGTTCCTAATTAACTTGAATTCAGTAATTGTGTTGAGTACCTAACAATCACATGAAGAGGGAAGAACACACATCCAGAAAAACACAATAATATATTCCACACAATATATTGCTCCCAAGACGAGGTACCCATCAGTCACCCAGAGTTTATCCCCACACATTTTTCTATTTTTGTGTTCTTCCAACAAAATAAAAAACTTACTTTATTCATGGTATCCAGTATCATTGAAGACATGTGCTTATGAGGATGGGATGCAGGGAGATAATGCATTCAGATGGATTTCACGGGGCTTTTTTCTTTAAACGGGCCTGCCAAGAGCACTCGTATGTATCAACGAATCTGGTTTGATTCTGATGCTTCGTGTAGTAATTTATGTTCCCTGTGGGAATACCGCTCACATCCTCCCTCTTTCAGCCCTAATGCATGTTTTTAATCCAGGGCTTCACTTTATACACTCATGTCTGAGAGGAGCGGAAATGTTTCAGCTCCCATTTTCATCTTCAACTTTGTTCAACACCATGATTCCCCATAAAAGGTGTCATCCATGGGAATCTTTTCAAAGAGAATGGAAATAAATCTGAATACCAGGACAGATTTTAAACAATGTTTAGCTATTGCCGAAAGCTAACGTAGTCGTTCACAGTGGTGTATATATTTTTTA
Organism: Conger conger; assembly: GCF_963514075.1. NCBI lineage: Eukaryota > Metazoa > Chordata > Actinopteri > Anguilliformes > Congridae > Conger > Conger conger. The sequence continues at coordinate 11,238,346 of NC_083777.1, forward strand.
AGTGTAGCCTACTTGATTAAACTGAATTTTTATCAATTTAATTTACCACTTACTCTCCCTAACATGCTGTGAAGAAGCTGGGTGTTACTTGGCAATTGATTAGTCAGATTGTTGTCACACTCATTAATCAAGGAAATGAAATGAAACCAACCATCAGTTTAAAGGTTTCTGCCCCACCAATTATCAACTCACCAACCACTCCTGCCACGACCACTAACAGCTCTGACACTCACACAAAAAAACAAGGTTTTTAGGCCTTGGGGATCGAACATACAGCCCCCTAGCAATTATGCCGGTTCTGAAATGAAGACTTTCCCACTCTTCAGCTGTTAAACACTGGATTTCAGCTGCGGTTCTTTCCCACATTAACAACTTTGTGCCACTGGTGAGTGATTCCATAACCCACTTATACTGTTCTCAAGGACCTAATCCTATTCCTATTTTTTAGACTGATTTTTACGTACAGTAAGGCAAACCATTCGCAACACGCAACCGTTTCAAATAATAAAGAGAAATACATGTGGCCTTTCTTTGTAGTGAAAAACATTGCACAATATTGCAACTTTGAGAGTTTTAAATACTTTAGGAATGTCAATGGATTGACAAACACAGTATGTGTACAGATATGTATTGCAGTGCAATTGGAGCCCCTTATGAACATTTAAAAATGGCAGACTTTGGCAAAAACAAATGTGATTTGCAGCTATACTTAACTTTCACAGGAAAACAGCTGTTACACCATCATAAATTATCAGTTTTTAAATACATATATTCAGTATCACTGAGGGGAGTAGTCCTGGCCTTTCCACTTTCCACACATTCATAAATTTGACATTCAACATTTGTGCGCACATTGCTTTCTCCTCCCTTTGTTGTCACTAATGGACTGCTTCACAATTTTCCGTCATAAGAGTTGAGTTTACATGCAAAAATCGATATACAAACAAAGATTATTGTCATGTTTTACTTGAACTAGAGCCCAATCCAGCAGGCACTAAAGCAAATATACAAGCCGTGGGTAGACTTTTTTGGGTAGAGTGGGTCTGTGTTTTTCAGGGCTGCTGGATCAGGAGGCTCAGATAGGAAGTACACATTCATAAGCATTGGGTTTTTCCTAGTTTTTATTTTAATCTTCTGCATGTAAACAATATCTTAAGTCTTTGTCAAATTTAATATTTTTCTTTGAAAGACTGAATCCTCTGGATGCTTTTAATTAAATACCAACATACATTTAAGGATATTAGAACTGCTTTCTCTCTCTAGAACCAAAAACAACATGTGTTTTTCTTTTACTTTATTGTATGGCTGCATGCAGTAGTACACTATTATGCAATTGTGCTCTAAGTCACTGGCATCATGGTAATGGAATTTGGTGTAACCCTCACTCTGTTTGTACAACTTTACAGAAATCTGACATTTCCAGAGTACTTAAAAGAATTACATCACTTTAAATGCCCATTAATTATTCCACAGTATCTTTTGGTGTTATTTGGCCTCTTGGTGGAAATTGGCCCAATCTGTATTGAGATGGAACCCTTTACCACACCCACTATTCCAACCCCCCCCAACCCCACCCCTCGGGGAAGCCAAAGCAAACTGTTAGGTCTGGTTCTCATTAGGTTGAGTGGATATGTCAAAGTAAAACATGCCAAATGCTTTCTAGACGTAGAAGACAGAACCAATAATTAGGCAACCTATTTTTTTAAACTATAACCTTCCTTTCAATTCTTTTTCCAGATTTACATTTTATGGATAACATTCAGTACGGTACCATTGCACAGATAAATGTTGACATGAAGGGAAATTAACAATGAAAATGTACTCGCTGCCACATATGCCAAATGCATTGGAGTATGTTGTTGAATGTGCATGTTAGGATCTACAGTATACAGGAAAATACTGTATGTGTTCTGATGTAAAGAGAGGTTCTATGTTGTCTTGAAATCAATATTGCAACTGGCCCTGCTTAGAAAGGGCATGCTTGTGCTGGCAGCCCAGCAGAATGTTTTTTGACTAAGTTTCCACTATTGTAGAATAGAGCTGCATTTCCATTGAAACGCCATAGCTATACTGTATATCAGAAGTGTTTTTGTAGGTCTGCTATACTGAAGGTGTTCTGAAGATGTTACTACAGAGAAAGTGATCCTCAAAGCTGACAATTATCCAGTTCCAGGAATAAAAATAGATTCAGCTTGGTTTTGGTTTAGTGGTGATTATCCTCTTTCAAGTACTACAGCAACAGCCTTCGAGCACGTTTCTAATATTCCGCATTCCTGTTTATTCTCCCCTTGCTCCTCATGCTGAATTGCATTTGCAAGACTCTGATGCATCCTTCATAAATTCAGTGGATGTGCATGTGAAAGAGCGTCTGCCAAATGTCAATAATGTAATGTAATGAAACATATGAATCCAGCTGATACTCTTTTTCCATTCTCAGGGCATATTTATGGTATAGCTGCATGAACATATGTTATAGCTGGATACCTGGAACATGTATTGAAGTAAAATGAGCTATTTTACTTTGTGCAGTTATCTGGCTAACTCCTTAATCATGCTTCATGAAACAGGCCCTAGAAGACTAAAAGAGGGGAATCTGGGCTGGCTGAAGCCCCTCACACTTGCTGGTTCTATGGCTAGTTAGGGTGCTCGCCTGTGGGATCATGGTGGAATTCCAGACTGAAGGGTGCATTGCTGTATAGAGGGTCAGCGCTTTAGTCAGATTTGACCCCAATCCACCACTTAAATGCTCAAGTGTTCGGCTACCCTGCTGGAGCTGCCCTATCCCAAAACCTAACCCTAATCCTAACCCTAACCCTAACCATAGTCCTAACCCTGAAATGCTCAATTTCTCCTCCTCTCTCAGTTACATGGTCTCTTTCGGTCACATTCGAGCGTGTGGCTCCTCGGCTGCAGGGCACATTCCTGTACACTCAGCACCAGCGCTCACAGTCCTCAAAAACGGGAAGAGCAAAACCACAAACATCAGGACTCATTTCTTTCAAGTGGTTCTTTCAAAACAGTGACTATTATGCTAATTGTCCTGTCTACAATGAATAACCAATGCACTTAATGATGTTTTGAATAGTGATGTTTTTCAGAAGCCTTTTCAAAATGTATCCCCACATCACTATATCAGCAAATATGTATTGCAACCCCCTTATCGGGATTATATATTGTAGCATTAGGAACCTGGCAATACCCTTTCCTCCAGCATCTAGTAAATGAATGCATTGTTACTAGAGGAGAGCTCATGGAAAAATCATCATTGCAATGAACAGCTCAATAAAGGTCTTCAGATCAAGTGCTTTTGCAACAGGTCCTGATTGTGCTTGTTGAATGCTTGTTTATACCCGATACCCTACAGACCATTTCCAGGGGGAGGGTGGACGGGGAGGGGTTGAAATGTATCAAAGATTGTTGCAAAATACATCTGTAGAAAATATTTGCTTGTTTGAAATTGGAATGAGTCAAATTATCTCACCTCATTAGCATTATTTTTGTTTTATTTAGCAAAGAAATTCATCAAAATAAAATTGTCTAAGTCTAAACACAGTATGAGACTAAAATACTTGCTCAGATTGACGTATGTTTTGGTTTTTGTAGTGCAAGATTAGTTGGTGTGGCTGCATTCACGTGTTCCTAATGATTGGTTGATGGATTTTGTGGGAATGCTCCTCATTGGTGTAAAGCCTGGTTGGCCGTGCTCTCTCTGCTTGTTTCTAGGGAATGCGTGGCATGCCGGGGAATGAGGGCCGGACTGGACTCAAGGTGAGATCCGTTTTCTCCCACGATCCTTTGGCTCCTCAGCATCACTGTGTTATTGTGACCAATCTGTGCATGTGTGTGTATGTGTGTGAATGTGTGTGTATGTGTGTGAATGTGTGTGTGTGTGCATTTAACTGTGGCAGTAGTCTTTACTGCTCTCTGCTTAATATTTAATTCCATTTTTGTTTAGGTAACAGTTCATAATGGACAATGTGAGGCACATCTTTTGGTGCCTAAAAAAGTATTATTATTATTATGATGGCAATGAAACCAAAAGAAACCTCTTAATAATGATATAATAATTACACCTAGATTTATTACCCAGTCAAGTACAGACCACATCTTCGTATATAAAAAAATGCTGCTATAGGTGGAACTACAGTATGGACAGTGGTACCTTAAGTTTTGTCTGATGTTTTCTTTCTGAAGGGTGAGCCTGGTTTGCCCGGAGAAAAGGGATCCAGGGGTGCAGCAGGCTCATCGGTAAGTGCTTTTGTAATTTTGTAACCATTTTCCATTCCTTTTTAAATTCTCAGAGTTTGAATTGTATATGTCTGCCAGCCGGGCTCATCGCTGCAGTCGTCTGTAGAAGTTGGGGGGAAAGCACACATGCATGTGCTGATGCTGACCATCACTTCAGCCCGCAGCGCTCATGATGGTATTTAAAGGCATTCTATGCAGGATCTTTTAGCTTTGCTCTGGTCCTGTGCTTAGAAGGTGAAAGTTGACCTTTCACCAGGTCACAGCCTTCCGGTTATCAACACAGACCGACTTCAGACTCCATGCACAGTAATGTCCAGTGTTAATTCTTCTCTGTATGGTCCTATGCTGGACCAGAGCAGAACCATATGTATGCAGAACCAAGTGTTGATTTAACACTTTTTACTGTCTGTGAAGGTTCATGGAGCCAGTTTTTCCAGCTATTTCTTAATATGTTATTTCTTATGCTATTTCTTAAATGAATCAACACATTGTAGTACATTACTAATCTCAATTAATCATACATTTAGCACAAATGATGTGTGTGTTGCAATGCAGTGGACTACTCAGCAGGTGGAGCTACATACATGTAAGATGGATGCATGTGGATTCATTTTCAACTACTGCGATCAAGTATCTGTTGACACCACTATAGAATATATCATGCATGGGGCATATTGCAGTTATTTGGAATTGCTAACAAGCATTTTTTTTATACCAAGTTTACTTCACAACTCTTCCCACGGTGATTTTTACATTCCTTTTGGCATTCAATGGACAATTTATTTCTCAGTCAGGCTCAACCACCAAAAAGACTGCATTTCTACGGCCCAGTTTGCAAATGTTTGCACACACTGTTTCAAAACTGATAACACTCAAGTTGTAACATACTGTATGTGGATGGCGGTGACTGCTACAACAGCGCTCCAGAAAAAGGCCTTGCGCCAGCCTTGTTCCCAAACTGACAGAATGCATAGAAATGGCATTAAGCAGTCCCAATTTTGAGAAGTGTAAAAATATTGGTGTTTAAAAAAGTTGTATTAAAAGAATGTATTATTGTGTTCTTATTGCTAAAGGGTGAGAGGGGAGTTCCTGGGGAGTCAGGGACACATGGACAACCTGGATTGAAGGTCAGTATTGTTTTCTTAACAATGATTTAACTTTTTGTAATTGCTAAAAGTTAGCTTGGCTGTGTTCTGACTCCTTTCTGAATGACACAAGTTCGGAGTGGAAAATTATTTTGGTAGATGACAAGTCTAAAATGATTTAATTCTCTGAGGATTTGAATGAAATGAAATCCCCGGTCGTGTGACCTTTGTCCATTCATCGCTGCAATTTGGAAATCAAAAACCGCCTTGTTGTGACTTTCTGTCTCCCAATCACTGTTTAGAACGGGATCCCTTTTTTGGCTGAATATTGGCCGCTTGGTTTTGGACCACTTCCTTAAGAAGAAAAAACTTTGGACATTTTCTTCTCTGGAGATTCTCTCGATATGCTCTACTGTATGATGTATTCACAATGTTTTCTTGTTGAAATGATGATTCATCTCAAATGGAATAATTTATACAATGGCAGTCTATATCCAAAAAGAAAGGCGCTGTTCTGTACTGTTGCATTGTATTGGCATTTACTGTTCTTTATCACATGCATTCAATTATCCATTTCACATGTAGTGTCCATGCTTTTATGTCACTGTGACATATGATTACTGATTGTGGTCACACATGCTTACTGATTGCGTTCAGACATATTAATGATTACGGTCATGTGTGTTTACTGATTCTGGTCACACTTAGTTACAGATTGTGGTCACACATTTTCATTTATTGTGGTTTCACTTGTTTACTGTTTGTAGTCACACTTGTTTACTGATTGCGGTCACACATGTTCACTGATTGTGGTCAAACTTGTTTACTAATTGTGGTCAGACATGTTCACTGATTGTCGTCACACATGTTCACTGATTGTGGTAACATGTTTCCTGATTGCGGATTGTGTTTACACGTTCACTGTTCGTGGTCACACGCATTTAATGATTGCAGGCACACTTGTTTACTGATTGCAGTCACACAGGTTTGCTAATTGTGGTCAAACTTGTTTACTAATTGTGGTCAGACATGTTCACTGATTGTCGTCACACATGTTCACTGATTGGGGTCACACGTGTCCTGATTGCAGACACACTTGTTTACTGATTTCAGTCACACAGATTTGTTCATTTGTTTACAAGACATGTTCACTGGTTGTTGTCACACATGATCATGGTCACACGCATTTAATGATTGCAGACATACTTCTATACTGATTGTCGTCATGTTTACTGACTGGACTCTTTCTTGTCTCCTGCTCCTCTAAATGAAAGGGAAGTAAAGGCGATCGTGGTGAATCAGGGCAGGCCGGCCTCCCGGGAACAGAGGTAAAGTCATGAATTCCTCCCAGAATGTGTTTTTTTCTTGTGTTTTTTTTAAAGTGAAAAATCATTTTGCATACTCGGTGAGAATTTTAATCTTAAATAAATGCTCAATAAAAACGAAACCTTTCGAAACCTTTCGAAACGAAAGCCACACTGACCTGTTAGCCTAAAATATGTGGGAAATGTCCTGTTACTATGGTAACTACTGTGCCCTTTTGATTGGTCTGGCTATTTCAAGGGAAAACCAGGTGACCCAGGAATGGCAGGCGAGCCAGGAATCTCAGGCAGGCCAGGGATGGAAGGACTTAAGGTGGGTATGACCTACTACTAGATGATGGATTCCTTTTACAGCTACATTATTGTTAAATAACCTGAGACCAGGAACAATGCCGCATCAGAGTATTTATAGCAAAAACGAAGCTGTATTCCAGTGTTGGTCACGGACATACAGCACTTCTGTCAGATATAGAATAAAATAATTTGACCTAATTGATAATACTGAGATAATACACCATTATGTTGTTGTTATGTTACTCTACATGTACAGCCTGGTACCTACCAAAGCAACACTTTCAGGTTTCAAATGATTAAATTCTTAGGATGAAGTGTTTGTTAAAACAAAAGGATGTTTTAGGCGAGCATTATTTATATTAATGTTACTTTTTGAAATTAATGACTTAATAATTGACAAAACAACAAATTCAATATATGTCTGACTAAACAATTCTCCAAATTTATCCTCCACATTTCATGGTAAATTGTGAAAATGTGGAGGCCTACCACAAGGATAAATTTCGAGAATTGTTTAGTGCAATGCTTTTGCTTTTGTTTTGGGTCTCGTGAAATATTATACATTATTCATCTACATCTTTGATTCATTACAGCGGTTGCATCATGAACACATTTTTTTTTTAACAGTAAAACAAAATTCAATCATAATTACATTTGTATATTGTAATGACAAAGTGGAAAATCACACAGACATTACATTGTAATTCATCTTAAGAGCTGAAGCCAACCTTACGCTGAGCTGTCTTTCCAAATCTACATCTATTTACTTCAGTAGTAAAATAATAACATATACAAATAGTCATTCATGAAGTGGAAAAAACACATTAAAAAACCCATAGGTTAGTATTCATGTCCTGCAACGAAGATCAGACATTTTAAAAAGCGACTAATTAAATGTATTGTTTGTAATTTCTGACAAAGATGCATGCCCCACAGGTTTCCACCACTTACAGCCCCCTTGTTCTGTTAGATCATTTGGTGATGTCATGAGAAATGCTTAATGCCCACCTGCATTTAAGGTCCTTGCAATTATGATGTAGCAACTAAGTCATGCTGTGCTGTCACAATGTACCTCAGGCCAGTGTTTTACACAACATTAACATTTAGGCCAAGGAATTTTATCTACATAACCTAACAAAACAAGAGCGTAGTAGACAAATGTAGATTGTAAGCCCTTTGATCCTTTAAGATCTTGCAGAAGGACTCGTCTCTTGAGGCAACAACAGATTTTTTAAGTTAATTATCTTCTGAGTTTACTATGTTGACTCTGTTTACTGCATCTAACAAACGCTTGAATTTAACCATTTCCAGAGCTTTTCTGGAGCCAATTTCCAATGCACACAGCAGAGATCAATGCACACTGTCTAAAGTAGTAAAGAGTCCTTGAAAGCATTCACCATGCCAATGGCCTTTAAAAAGATTCATTAATAAATGTTTTATATATATCGTTTTCGATGGCATGGCTACGCCTGTCTAATTAAACCAAGTATTCTTTTTATTATTCTTTAAGCCTCAGACTTTTTAAGTCTCAGCCACTTGAAAATTGTGTTTTTGTCTTGTGCTGTGTCCCCATTAAAGGTTTTCAAAATGGGCGCTAACCACAGTAGTCCATGATGTACAAAAAAGCAGACCTAATTCCAGTGCTGGCTTTAGCTTAAAGACAATACAGTAAAGCTGTCAGGCTACACGGGAGATGCCGTCTCTCCAGGGGCGTGTATCTATGCTGACTAACCTAAGCCCAAATTATACTTTCCATTTCCTCCAAACTCCCTTTCCTGAGTTGAAGCAAAAAAAGAAATACACATGTTAACTTCAGAAGGATGGCTGGGGTTGGCTCGGGCGTGGCTTGCTGAGTGACTGCACTGTAAGCATTTTCCATTTGGATGTTCTCATTTTCTCTTGAGCTGCACAATGTCCAGATTTCCCTGACCCATTCCACAGTGTGAAATCTGTTCATACCTTCAAAGGTACATGGTACTTCTGTCCAAAATTTTTATTACCATTGCATTATTTTTTTTCCAGGGAGACCAGGGTGACCAGGGCCAGGTGGGAATTCAGGTATTTATGATCTCTTATAATAACAGGTCATTTATAGTAATAAGTGTTAATTTATAATAAGTGCGTATCTTAAAACTCAGAACAATGAATGATTCATTGTGAAAACCTGCACAGCATTATTGCAATGCTGTTTAAAGGTCATGTATTTAATTAATAGAAGTTGACATTCTAGTCATAAAACTTACTAAGCTTTCCCATGGGCGATCTCCAAAGAAATGTGGAAAATATCAGCGAAAGGCAACTATGTTAATACCTCAATGAGTTCTGTCTACTGGTGGTCAGGCCCTGGAACATCAAATCTGATTGACATGCGACTCCTTGCTAGCCTTTCACTAGCTTAACATTCAGCTTCAATGAACTCGTCTGTTCAGGGAGAGGAAAATAAAGACTGCAGACAAGAGACTAAGTAGCACATGTTTGAATATAAGTCAGGGGTTTCCTTTGAGTCTGGTGTGCAGGCTTTCTCAAGATGAAACAGACATGCTCTGCATGATATTAAAGCTGGTCAGACAATCAGCAGGCTGCCAGTACTTTCCATCTGAGGAGGTAGGCTGACTCTAGTTTACCCCCAGCCCCCATTGGTAACCCCAGTTAATACATTCTGCACATTTCTTAATAATATTGCATAATAATCAACTGGGTGACAGCTCCAGTAGATGATGCCCAATTGTCGCTTGAATCATCCAAGTTATATTAACTCACGAGGTGGGGACACCAGCTCTATCGAGATGTAAACACTGCAGTATCTTTATCTGTATAATATACTTTAAATTCTGACTGTTTATTTAAACAATTAATTCATATACAGCAAAGAAGCAGTGTGGTGTAGTAGTTGGTAAGTGTAGCGGTCATGGTACTTGGTTTGTTAAGTTTGCTTGTTGGGATCCTAGATCAGACTCTCAAGCTTAAAATTCTGATAAAATACCAGAGCCAAATAAACCTAACCACCCAGCTAATGTGTGGAGAAAGTTCCAGCACAAAACAGCAGCGTAATGCGTTGAGCTCCATAAAAGGAAAAATTTAATCAATTATTAATAATAATTGTTATTGTTTTGGGTTAGCAAATCCCCTTCCTGATAGTGTTTGCCTGTTGTTGATTTAAGGGGGAAAAAGATGTGCTGGAACCTAATTTGGCATCTTTCTTTCCAATGTCGTGGGACATGGCAGCTCTCGCAGTTTGATGTGGTGTTTCAAGCACCATGTGGAACCACTGTCAATGCCATGGGAAAGCAGATGTGTGAGGGAGAGCTGTTGCCTATTCTGAATAGAAAACACCGGCAACAGAATGGATTAATCAACTGAAAGAGTTTTAACCTTTAATGGAACTCACTAAAACTTCCAGTTCTCTTGTAAGGGTAGTAAATGACCACAGGAGTACTAATTTTGTAAACTTCAGTCTTTCTTATATCATTGGATCTCATTTCTGCCTTTGACACTGCTGGCCATACTGTTCTTAGACAGGAAAAATTGGTGGCTGTAATAGACACTACTAGCTTTTCAGATAATGGTGTCCCTCAAGGATCAATTCTAGGACCATTCTAACTTAATTCTAACCTTTCTTAGCTACTTCTGGGAGGTGTTATTAGGAGGCACAGGATACAATTTTATAGCTATGCTGATGAGACACATATTCATGTCCCCCAATTGTAAACATGCATTAAGCATTGTTACAGTTAAATCAATGCAATATTTTTCATGGGTTGAAAAACCCAAAGAGGTTTTAAGAAGGAGCTCAAGACATACCTTTTAACTCAAATCGAGGAGGCAGAAAATATTCCCTTAATTAATTATTGGTCTTGACCTGTTTTCAATCATTTTCCTTGATTAACAATGTGATTAAGTCACAAAGTGTTGGTACTATCAGGTGTAGCCACTTTACTCAATTAAGTAAAACATAAATAAAACTCTTTATTTATGCACATTTCAATTGACATTATTCAGAATTGTTGATACATGTAGCTACTCTGTTCTCCGCACTCGTACTGCGAGTTGATGTAACTATCAATATGCAAATTGTGTAATTGATATGCATATGTATACATTTAATTACATAGTGCAGACATTGTAGCAACAAAGTGTCTGAAATGTAGTCAATTCATCTCTCTAATATGGCATGAAGTGTTTACCTGCCAGCAGTTTACCTTCCCATCATTGGCAAACTTGTTAATCAAGGGAAATGATTGAAAGCAGCTCAAGACCAATAACTATTTAGAGGTAGTATTTTCTGCCTTCTCGATTTTGAGCCCAGGAGCTGCCACTGCCTTTTTCTGTTCTAGTTTAACTGATCCTATTTATTTTATTGATTTATTATATTATTTATTTTGTACTTGCTGTTTAATGGTATCCTGTTATTTATCTGTTCTTTTATTTTCTGTAATGTTAGGGAAGAAAGGATTAAGTACAGTATGCTTAATTACTAAATCCAATTAAGCAATTTCTGACAGTCAATGTCATTATTAAGGTGTTCAGCACTGAATGAAATTGGTATTGTGTATATTTATTTAGTTTAAATATTATAGAAAGGACAGTCATCAATTGAATTGCCAAATTAATTGAAAGTTCAGTCGAGCAGTAACCTGATAGAATCAAGCAACAAGTCAGTCAAACTCTATATCAGGTCTTAATAAAAACAGTCAAGTAGAATATTGAATAGAAATCATACATTCCTTATTGAATGCCGCCTCACTACTTATAATTTACAAAACAGAAGACATTAAACCAGATGTTCATTTGAATTTAACATCAACAAAGAGAGAGACTGATAAGAGACTTTGCCAGAGTACTACGCTCCTTCGGTTTCAGTGAAGCGAGAATAAAAGGAAGCAGGCTCAGAAAAACTCAGAGTGTGTGATCACATAATCGAGGAACCACCACCAAAAAAAAAAAAAAAAACCTTTGTAGTATTCAGCCTGGGGAGGCAGATTTGTCTCGGCCACACCTACCTGTGGAGAGAGGACATGCACCTGGGTTGTGTTAACTAATCAGGCCAGGTGCTTAAAGGTGTGCTCCTCCCCACAGCATGGGGCTCATACTAGAGTATGCACTGAGAGACTGAATTTCGTATTTCAGTTTTTGTTTTGCACGCACAGCCGAAAAGGCTGAACACAGAGCTGCAGCTCAGAGCACCGGTTTGTTTTTGTCTTTGTTTTAGGTTTTTTAGTTATATTGGTTGTATACGGAACACATAAAGGGAAAGGGCAAAGGCTTTAAAAAAAAAAAAAAAAGTCTGGTGTGGGTGCACTCCATGTGGTAAATGATGGTGTAAACCCGGAACTGCCACATCACCCTTCCCTTTTTCAAATGCTCCAAAAACCAAATGCAAACTTTCCTCCAGTCACCTTAAATACCTTAGGGCTTGAGGATGCTTGCCCTGACTGGGCGATTCCGAGTTAAGGTGTAGAAAGTGAGGTTCATTCATGACAAAAACCAAGTCTACTTCTTAAAGTGACCTTATGTTGTTGAAAGCAGGCCTATGTTGGGTAATTCAATTCAGCTATTGAATCCCTCTATAAGATGGACATATACTCTTCCACATGGTGATGATGGTAGGGCCATGTGACAAGGCCAGTTGCCTTGAAAATTAAAATTACAAACTGTAAGACCCAGTGGAGGCTGGTGACTTCCAGAATTGAGGAGGCCATTTTTTTCCGCTTGCTCACTTCACTCGCGATGGAATGTTCCCTGTTCTCTTATCTGTCTTTGTGCTGGCCAAAGGCATACTATTTGGAGTGTAAGCTACAGTCAGAAAGTTCTGGCTGATGAAATTCATTGTGCAGAGCTTAGCCTTGTGCCTTCCTGAAGAAATGACATTGCTGTAAGTCTATGAGCCTGCCTGATAATTAAGCTGAGAAATGACATTTGGATGTAATATAAATGCCAAGTGAACATGTGTAAAAGGCAGGAATTTTAATTATGTAGTTAAAAACAATTTTGTTTAGCTTACATTTTTCATTCTTCTACAGCTTCAACATGTAATCACCAATTTAATCAAGTTTAGCATATAAAAAAGATATGATAACACTTTCTTTATCATATGTAGTTTTATTCAATATATTTAATATAAAATATGTAAAAATATGGTTCCAGTTGGCTTTATCTAACGTTAACGTTATCCACTAGAGGGCAGCACTCTATTCGTATTTAGAGTGAATTTCCTCACAGAGCAACAATTCGGTAATTTGATATGGAAGATTATTAAATTGACTTGTAATAAAACGAAATGGACTACATTAAAAATAAAACTGTTCAATAAATCCCAAATGGTGTCTAACATGACCTATTGAATGTCATTCTCACTCCCTAGTATCTGGAATCTGCATATCTCCAGGCCAAGATCTCAAATTGCGCTAGAATCTCGCCGACTTCCGAGGTAGTTTTAAGCAAAAGTGTTTGGCCAAATGAGCTATAAACTCCAGGGATGATAGCCAGGGGTGTTCCCTAAATTTCCTGAAAAGCACAAGTTGATAGGACACTATGGCGAGTGTTTGTTTGACTGAAGTGACTAGCGAATTCTCAAAATGGCTTCTGTGTTGAATAGGAAAGGAAAGGATAGTTGATTCCAAATGAACCAGTAGCATGTGATTGGACGAACAAAATGTCAATCTTTCAGCCCTGGACACAATGCATGGTGAGGCCAGGCCTCCGTTGCCCACGTTAATTTTTGATCAATTAAAGCAGTTAATTACACAGTTAACTCACCTCACCTGGTTTCTTGTGTCTGAATTGGTTGCTGATACTAAGGTGAAACCAAACACTGTGCTGTATAGAGGTTGGATGATTGATTCAACGGCAGCACAGCCCTGAAATAATGCTGACGAAACTGTTGTTTAGGCTCTGTCTCAGACAGTGTTCATCATTCTCCTGTACCTATAACATACTCCACCACTATGTTAATCAAAAGCCACAATAACCAACATCCGCTAGAATAATCCAGCACATTTTTCTGCTTGTGTGTTTGTGAGGTTTTCAACAAAAGCATCACAATAAACCGCCAATAGTGTTTTATAAGATCGGCTGGTGTGATTTTAGTATCATATACATAAGGAAGGGTAAAGTTGCTATAGTATGACTTGTTCATGAATCTTTCAAAGTCATCCTATGAGAAAATACTTGTGCACCGAGCAGGCGTTGCTATGCAGTAGCACTTCCTATATATGCTGTAGGTCGTGAGGGCCATTCACTTCTGTTTCAGTTTGTTCCTCATCTATCTGCCTTAAGCACCTGTTAAGTTTACTTGTTGCACCTCAAAAATATCATCACAATACAGCTCTGTGAAAGAGCATAAGGGACAGAAATGTGTACAGTAAAAGTGAATGCAGCCCTACTCTTAAAATGACTTATACAGCCATAATTATAAAACCAAAAATAACAGGACAAAAAAATGCCAATGTCAAAAGTTAAAGTACTAGAACAAGGCCAATCAGGACTTCACACTCCACTGAAGGCCATCTTTAAACAATAATTGAACAGAACAAGTTAGTCTCCTCACTACAGTGGAAGCGGATGGGATTCCCGCAGTCTGCTGGACTTCCATCAATGGAAAAACTCATTTAAACCACATTAAGGTAATTCAACTGCTGTTAAAATAAACAAAATGTATTGCTTGTTAGCAGGGAATATATTCCATTTGCTCACTGTCAACCAAGTGTATACCAGTGGAGAAGTTAGGTTTCTCTGCTCAGGATTGATGCCAGTAAAAACCACATCTTTTGGAGAGGAGTTTCCCCTTAGGTCAACACTATAATCAGAGAGAACGCTCATTACAATCAACATGAGCGCAGAATCCATCCATCTCAGAATGTCTATTGTGCTCATAGAGCATAACTGAAATCCTTGCATATCTGAATGCAAATGAATTGTAAAGTAGGGCATCCAAGATTTTTTCAAGAATGTTTTGTTAGTGCTTGGATGAGAAATTCTTGATATTGAAAACATAATCCATGCATGTGTCCAGGTTTCGTCTTCAAGGCAAGAGTAAATGAGATTATCTGCCTCAACATGACTGCTGAACATGTCAAAATGGCTTACTCATAAACATGAGGAATTGCTTAGGGAAATGGGCATTAGAGCACCAAACATTTTTCCATTTGCTACAGACTGTTCCATGCATAATGGGACACATTATTTACCACAGCCTTCCAGAAGTGGGTGATTTAATTCTGCTGAGCTGGAATCGTGTTGAACAAAAACTGATGGTAAACGTGGATGGGTATGGAGAGCGGGTCGAATCAAACAACGGGGCTGTTTGGAGTCAGTCACAGCCAGGCTCCTTTTAAGGCACTTATTTCAATTATTGGTGCTGCTCTTTCAAAGCTATTACACAAGGGTTTGGGCCAGCCTGTAGCATAGTGGATAAGGTACATGACTGTGACCTGTAAGGTTGGTGGTTTGATCCCCAGTGTAGCCACAATAAGATCCGCACAACGGTTGGTTCCCTTGAGCAAGGCCCTTAACCCCACATTGCTCCAGGGGGACTGTCTCCTGCTTAGTTTAATCAACTGTAAGTTGATTTGGATAAAAGCGTGAGTCTAATTTGTCAATGATACCAAGAGTGATTATTGGTTCCATATCAGTGCACCCCGGAAGTGATTAATAGAACTATTACCTCCATTTAGAAAGACCCAGCACTTACACACACACGTACACACACACAGGAGATTGGTCAGCTTCTGTGGTCAACACTTATGCTGCACTTGCCTCAGCATTGACTGTGCAGGAAAAGAACTTGCTTAGAAGTTGGTAGAATCCGTCCCAGGCATTCAAAGTAATATAAGATCAAGCACTAAGGGTTTTATGTGGGTTTCAACAGGGGTCCAAAGGTGACAAAGGAGACCACGGCCAGCCAGGGGGTCAGGTAAGCTCCTATTCATTAGGTTCAGAGAACCGCTGCACAATGCAGATGTCATTCTTACCTGGCTTAAATACAGTTTGCATACAGGCATCTCCTGTTACAGCCATATTGAATTACTGACAGACTTTGCATTGTGTTTAACTCACAGGGATCCACCGGTCTTCCTGGGCAGAAAGGAGAGGTGCGTATGTCTTTGTGCGAGTAAATCGTGGGCGCATAACAGAGAACGAGTTCAGCAGTTGACACACGATTCTTCTGGAAAAATGTTTTGGTCTAGGAGTGGACTCTGGGGTCATATCGAATAGCGGTCAAATGGTCACCAGAGTGAAAAACATCTATGGGCTGATGACACAAAGATGAGCAAAGCAAAAATGTAAAGATGAGCTTAGTTGTTTTTTTCTGACAGAGTAGCTTACAGTATGACCAAATATTCATACAGTCAGGGCCAGAAATATTGGCAATAAATATGCACAAAACAATAAGACCATTATTGACAAACTTTTCTTTCCAATAGTGTGCTTTATTACTGAATCAATGGCATTAACCAAAGTCTTTTTTAAATAAATACAAATATTTAGACAAAAAAAAACAGGTTCCACAATTATTGGTACCCCTGGTTTAATACTGCAAAGATTGAAATATTTAATGCAAAGATAACAGTTTGAGTTTGGATTTTGACCATTCCTCCATACAGAAAATTTCATGATCATTGATACGTAGGGTTTGCAGTTGTGGACTGCCCTCTTCAGTTCAGACCACAGGTTTTTTTTATTGGAATTTTAATTCTGGAGACTGAGATGGCCATTGCAGATGGCAGATGGATGTTTTCATTTAACTATTTCTGTGGGGATTTTGAAGAATATTTGGAGTCATTGCCTGCAGGAAAATCCAACTATGACCAATTCTCAGATTCCGAGCAGAGACAACCAGATTTACCCCCCAAATTTCCTGATACTTTGTTCAATTCATTAAGATATTGATCTTAAATAATGCCCCGGGACCATTGGTAGCAAAACATAATAAAAACATAAATGGCCAACCTGCATATTTGAGGCTATATTTATTCCAGGAGGTATGAGCCGATTCTCCTTGTATGAATTCCTCTTATGCTGCCAAACGTGTCGATGGTTTGTATGGCCAAACCATTCAGTTTTGGTCTCCTCTGTCCATAGCACTCTCTTCCAGTCATAATTCCAATGACACTTGGCAAACTCCAGAAGCTGGTTTTGTTTATTGTTAGGGTTGTCTTCATGTCACCCTTCTCAAGTGTTTGGTGTCCTTTTTGAGACTTGGTGACCTCAAGATGCTACCAATCTGCAGTTCTTAAACCGTGATGCTTGGATTCTTTATGACCTCCCTCACTATCTATGTTTGAACATAATATATGTAGATTATTATCCTTTTTATTATATTCAGCCTTTTTTCTTCATTTTATCAAGGGTGCCAATAATTGACTGTATTTCTGTCAAAATATGATACATATGAAACTCTTCATCTAAAACATTCTGACCCAGTGACCAAATGAAGATAGAATTCCTGACCTTTTTTAACGAGTAGTTGTCATCAGTTGTGACCCTAGCTCTAGCCTGTCAGTGAAGGAATGCAGTAGTCTGAAGTGCATAGTCTTCATAGCTAATTATCTTAATGGGCATACAAGCAGGGGTCTCAACTTACTGAAGAATGTCACACAAGGAGCAGAAAATGCGAAATCAGCCTACTATTGATCTTTTTGTGTAAAATATACCCTGTAGTCTGTAATAGTCTGTAATGTCAGCAAAAACACCTGAAAAATGTCATAGCGAAGATTTTCTTTAAAATAAATACTGTAAAATGAGTACCACTTGAGCATATGTCTGAGACCATTGAATCACTGGCGATTCCCAATTCACACGGCAAATTTAAGTCAGATATTAATCTAGCTGCTAATGCTTGGACTTTCCGTGGATATTACATAAGAACATTTCATGATAATTAAATGTTCTTTTTGGATGGCACCTACACCAGCATAAGATTTTAAAACGGGTTCAAAACAAAACTTTAGAACTTTACTGTACAATAGTGTTTGGCTTGCTAGGATTGCTGTTGTAGGATTGAAATGGATTGTAAAAGCAGGTTGAAAATTATGATCCAGAGTGTAAGACTATAGTATTAAAGAGGGATGTTTAATCAGTATGCTGTCTTGACGTCCCCCATATTCTCTGCTATGGCTCTGTTATGGTTGTTTGTCTACGGCAGAAAGGGCCCCCTGGAGAGGCAGGTCTGAGGGGCCAAGGTGGGCACCAGGGCTCCCCTGGGATGCCAGGGCAGGTGGGCCCTTCTGGTCTCCGGGGACCGAGTGGACAAGTTGGCCCAGTGGGCCCGACTGGACCAACGGGGAGACCCGTAGGTATCCTGGTCACATCAACTTGTTTGCGCCCTCTTCTGGTCATCTGGAGTAATGAAAGCATTTCAGATGATGTGGTCAGATAATTCAATGTCATCACCAGTGGACAAGCAAACCTCAGCAGTATTGGTACCATCCCATGCAGAAAGAACTTCAGAAGAACATATCATGAACAGTGTTATCCAGTTAAATTAAATGCTTTCATGTTTTTAATCAAAGCTCTTTGGTGCTCTGTCACATTATGCACAACTTAAAATATAGAAGGTTTGACGGCCAAACACAATTGGTGCTTTACCCTTGCAGGGTAGAGAGATGTCGGAACAGCAGATTCGGCAGATTTGTCGCGAAGTTCTGAGGAGTGAGTCTTTCTGCATGTGTGTATGTTAGTCTTGTGTCTAGAGCTTCTAAGATCTGAGTCTCTCAGCATGTGTGTATGTTTGTCTTGCATCAAGAGCTTCTGAGGGCCAAGTTTATCTGCATGTGTGTGTGTTTGTCTTGTATCTAGAGATTCTAAGAACTGAGTCTCTCCTTATGTGTGTATGTTTGGCTTGTGTATAGAGCTTCTAAGGACCAAGTTTCTGGTAAGGACTGAGATCTGCACGTGCATATGTTTGTCTTTGTATATAGAGCGTATGAGGACTGTGGCTGCATGCTCTTGCGCAATGGGGTGAAGAATCCTCAATGAATCCTCAATCCTCAATCCTTCACCCAGTCTCTCCTCTGTTCTGCTCCAGCGGAGATCCCATCTCTTTTAGGATTCAGCCAGTCCAGAGGCTGTGACCGCTGCCAGTCCCGAGCTGGGGCCCCGGGCCCCCAAGGCCAGCCAGGCTCTACCGGACCCCGGGGACTGAGGGGGTTCCCTGGGATGCCAGGCGGGGATGGTCTGCGGGGGCATCGAGGTCTACCAGGGCAGCCGGCTCCCCCAGGGATGAAAGGTGGTGATGCGTGGTCTGCATGCTGAGGGCCGTCTTTCTGTACTTACCAGGAGAAGTAGGAATTGCTCCGTTAATTGCAGTAGTACATACTCAGTAGTGCAGTTGTACTGTTCTAGCCAGTGAGAGGTACAAGACTGCACATCAGTGATTATGAGAGCAGGTGAAGTAGGCTGCATCAAATATGAAAAATACTCTTCCTCATAATGCATTTCATACTCTTACTCATCTATTATCATCCAACATCAAATTGAAACCCTACGCTAGTACATGTAGTTGCTTTTGCATACGGAATGTTAGTCAACGTTTAAATCGCACATTTGGACAAACGGTATTCACAGAAAACGTAAGTGAATATTAAGTGTGTCCTGGCTGCACAAATTTGAGAAACGCTCTTCTGGATTTTGAAAAGAAATTTTACCTTTAGCCTGTCTGTTTGCATCTGCAGGGGACCCAGGAGAGAGAGGTGAAAAGGGAAGTCCAGGTCGGACACATTTTGGGGATCCAGGACCTCCTGGTCCACAAGGTAAATGATCCTGGCTTTTATGGTAGTTACGCTTCAGTGCCATATGGCACTCTTGGGACTGAAAGGGTTAACTGAATCACTACTACAGTCGAGTAATAGACCTGAAAAAATCACTAGATCCTGACACCTAATCTGTTCTACCCCACAAGGTCCAACGGGCCCCCCAGGGACCGGAAAACCAGGCTACCCTGGAAAGCCAGGCCCCCCGGGTCTGAACGGCAGTGAGGGAAAACCGGGCTACCCGGGGGGTCCAGGCCAGCCCGGTGTGTGTCACCCCTCCTTCTGCTACGGTGCAATGGTCCGACAAGACCCCTTCAGGAAGGGCCCAAACTATTGAGGGACCGACAGACAAAACCAGCTAGAAACCCCCCCCCCCCCCCCCCCTCCACCCTTACATGGTGCTTTACTAACGAGAACAGGACAAATCAATCTTTCCCATCTCAGGAAGATCACCTTATAGAAATATCTTCGCTCTACTCGTTGGGGACAAGTACCTCTTTTTGTGTATTCAAAAAATGATGTGGAAACAGAAGCAGAAATAGCAGTGCATCCATGGGAGTTTTTCTGTAAATGTGGAATTGCTGAGAGTGGAGGCTTCTTCCCTTCTGCAGCCATCTCTCGCTGGGGCGTGAGAGTTTCTGGGTCTCCACAGTAAGGCTGTGACGATGGGCGCACTGCAAAAAGCAAAAAACGAGTCAATCTCAACAAGTATTTTAGTCTTATATAGAGACTTAAAATCTTATTTCTATTATTTTCTATTATCCATTTTTGCTAAATAAGACAAGACCGATTGCCAATGAGGTAAGACTGTTTGAGATCTGCCAATGGGGTAAGAATTTCACAAAAGAATAGTGTCACTTGTCAAGCAAGCAGTAACTTAAAACAAGCTAAGAGAGAAACTTGAGAGAAAAAGATAAGATCTTAACTCTTATTACAAGACTAAAATGCTAAGACAATTATTTTGCAGTGAGACCTGCCACAGACAAACTACAAGCTTTTGGTTGTACACATGAAACCAGATAGTTGATCATTTGAATGGTGATCACTTATGGGCTACTTGAATTTGTATTCAGGTGCTTGACAACAGAAATTAGAATGAAAAAAGACCTTCTCATCAATAGAGATGAGTTTCTTCCCAACATTCATGAAGAGTCTTTCATGAAATTACACTCCATGAAGGAGAGCCGTTCATTAAAAAAAGCATAATAACATTGATAATATTACTTATTAATTCCATGTGTGAGTGAATGCATTGATGTCATTATTTAAGCAGCAGAAATGGGAGTTTCATACAGTGTTTGGCAGAGAGAGAAGCAGGACTCAGTTATTCAAATATTCGGTGTCACCGCCAGATATTCTGTGAAGAAAATGCAGCTCAATAAATGATAGGCAGATGTCATCCCTGCTATTCATCGCGGTTCATAAGGCTCTGTTCCTGGGGTAACTTCCCCTTCAGCCTCCAGCAATGCTGCACCTTCAGCATTCACCCCCCTCTCTGCTGCCCCCAGTGGCCACTCTCCCATTTACATTACAGATATTTAGCCGACACGTTTACCCAGAGTGACTTACAGTTGATTAGACTAAACCAATCCCCCCTGGAGTAATATGGGGTTTTAAGGGCCCGTCAGCTGCACAGACCTTACTGTGGCTGCATTGGGACTTCCTGGTCCCAGTCAAGCACCTCAGCCGCAAGGCTATAGGCTGCCCTTTAGTCAGACTGATCATTGCTAGCTGGCTTATACAAAAATGCAACTGCAAAGCAACAGCCATTTCAATTTCACGTGGGCCTTGCTAGATTCTGCATAAACTGAACAAGCTACCAGGAGCAGATTCATTTCCAGAGGATTTTCTTTTTTTGCATAATTTAGTGATGAAATTGCATAATCTGCTGTAGATCCATTCATTCATTCATTTGTTCATTCTGTCAGCTTGCTTCTGTGAATGCTCTCGCCATTGCTATGAACCTCAATACATTTCAAATGCAAAATTATAGAAATAATAGTTTCTTGGCAAAAATATTGTTGCAACAGGAGGATTCCTGGAATAATGTTAACTAATCTGTGATTAATGTTTAGAAATAGCTTCCTTTTTTGTAAAAGGTGTGCATTTTTAGGGATTTCATTTGTACCGTGTAACGATATTTTTAAAGACCTTTTTTGTCCCCATTTGTGCTGATCACGTCTTTCTGACATGGTATGCTTTATAAAAATGTGCCTGTGAGCTGGCCATGCTGTCCATTATTATTTTTATTGTTATTTATAGAAGTGAAATTATTGTGTACCGAGGAGCTCTATCAGTGAATGCAGCCTCCTGGTTTCCATGTCTAATTTTATTAAGTTGTTTTGCGTTTACGTGACTTTTGTATTGCTTTTGTGGCATCATTAATAAATAATTTTTTAATGAAACACTTTTTAATGACTTGTGCTTTTTATTCTTAAATCTCCCAAAAAAAGTATCAAAACAACTGCCTCCCTCAACTAATCACACACTATCGGTAGCTGACAATGACTGAGAAGCTGAAGTTGATGGACACAACTGCCTTTAACCCCTTAAGTAACAGCCCCTTTTCTTAACACAAGCTTGAACATGACATACGCAAAATAAAATGGCTATGTTCTTGAAACTGGCAAAAGGGTTCAATAATAGGGGGTTGTTTTCCAAGAGTCTTAATTACTCTAAATATTACTAAAACAAAGTTACAGAAGCTCAAACACAGTGGAAGTGGAAGCTTTTTAACCCTTTGATGCTCTGCAAAGATATAGAAAATAAGAATTCAGTCCGGTCACTTTTGACCCATGTTGTGCATCTAGGGGTTAAATGGATACATGAAACCTTTCAATTTAATATTTTTTTGTAATCAAAAATGAGCACTATGTATTGCTTTCTCTAAGCGATGTCTAGGCAGGTTTCCAAAAAGGCCATTTGGAGACTCAAAAAGGACACAGGGTAACAGATGATATTATGGGATGATATAACTGTACTGTATGGTGTGAAATACCATACATTGCATTCTACAGTAAATTATCCTGGAACAAGTGTCCTGAAATGTACCTAAAAAGTGTTCTCACTTCCCCCCTGCCCCAGTTACCCTCTCCCTACCTCTCCCTCTCAACCTCCCTGTTCTTGCTCTTCCCTCTGGCAGCAGAAGAAAACTACAATAATTACATGGATGGTGCAGTGGGTAGCACAGGTCCTGGGTTCAAATCCCTGTCGGCCGGGGCATCTCTGTGTGGAGTTTGCATGTTCTCCCTGTGTTTGCGTGGGTTTCCTCCAGGTACTCCAGTTTCCTCCCACAGTCCAAAGACATGCAGGTTAGGCTGATTGGAGAGTCTAAATTGCCGTGGGTATGAGCATGTGAATGAATGGTGAGTGTGCCCTGCGATGGACTGGCGACCTGTCCAGGGTGTATTCCTGCCTTTTGCCCAATGTATGCTGGGGTAGGCTCCAGCCCCCCTGCGACCCTGTTCAGGATAACCGGGTTAAGATAATGGATGGATGGATGGATATATATGTTCACTCAGACCAGTGATTTCTTGGAAGTCCTTCAAAGTCCTCGAATTAAAATTATTTATTTTTTTTGTACAACATCAACATTTTTTGGCAAAGTCTCAACAACTGTTTTTGCCAGTTCATATCGGTCTCCGCAATTTTAAGGTTTGTTTACACAGGCGTAACTGAAAATATTTTTTTAAATCGGTTGTCACTTCAATGTTTCTCCACATTTGCATATTTTTGGATTTAAAAACTACTGGTTCCTTGGACCCTTGCTATGATAAGGATACCAAACTTCCTGTGATTTGTCGTCTGGGGATTTCCAAAAGGCATAGAAGGTGAGGTCCCCCCAAACTTGTTTTGCCAACCCACTTCTTACAAAATGTTTTCACAAATAGAACCATGAGTTTGTTCATGCTTTCAAACCGTACATCCTATGGCGATATTGATGGAAAATTTCACCATACTCAAGGTAGTGTCACACCATATGACCCAATAGAATATCTTTGATTATTCCCAAGAGACGATGACCAGATGTGCTGTATGGCCACAGAACCTGCTTTAGAATTACCAGATCGTAGTATAGACTGTATGTAGCATCAGGCATGTGCCACTGCCTGCCATATTGCTCCTGCGGTGTACTTGTCTTAAACAATGACTGGTTCCCGGCAGACCAATAGGATAGCTGGAAATATACACATTGGAGACCATACATTTTCATGTCAGCTAGTGTGAGCTCCCTGGAATTGACAATGTTGCAGTAATTGAGTGAGGTTTTCATATGATTTGGTATTCCAAATGTGGTTAGAAAAATGGAATACATTTTTAAATTTTAAGTTTGAATGGTTCTCTCTTTCCAACAGTGTAATGGCACTGATTGGCAGCCATTACCCAAAGAGGAGGATATCTTCACTGCCCCCATTATCTCTACTGCCCTGGCCTCTTAAACACTGCAGGCAGGTTGCATGCATCTGTTTACAGGGTATGGTTTCTACATTCTTCAAATTTGGTTCTTGGATGAAG
The DNA here is from genome assembly GCF_963514075.1 of Conger conger. Lineage (NCBI taxonomy): Eukaryota > Metazoa > Chordata > Actinopteri > Anguilliformes > Congridae > Conger > Conger conger. Next base: position 11,262,559 of record NC_083777.1, read on the forward strand.
TTTGTATTCAATTAGTACCGCCCTAAAGGCATTGTGCAACACAATTTTTTTTTAGTTTTCCAAAAAGCGAGGTCCAAATATAAGATGGCCATTTTCATATGCATGCTTCAGGGTGTGTGGCAGTCAATCATGGTACAAAAGGACCCATTTAATGGGTTAGCAATTATGGGAAAGTAGGGTTTAGGCTATGGCAAGATCCATGAGGACAAGTTAAAGAGGGAAAGTGGGTGGTCTGCTACTGCAACCGTATTAACCTTTTGACCTTGCTTCAAGGTAGGAATTTTTGGGAGAGATGGAGTATAATTTTTATGCTCTGGGTAATGTAAGTGAACAAGGGCTTTAATTGTAACGGGAATCTATGAACTCAGATGCTACCAAGCATCCATTTTTCACTGAATACTGCAAGTTGAGTATTCCTCTGGTGTCCTCTAGTGGTCCAAAATATACATAAGGACTGCAAGAGCTAAAAGGATATGAGGCCGTAATGTAAAAAGAAGGTGGTGCAAGCTTTCATTTTCAGCAGGTAATATTTATTTTTTTTGTAGTTGAAAATGTTGAGCACTATTTGAATTTTGCTTGAGAGTGCCCCCAAGTGGGCAAGTCACCAATTTTTGGTTTGTTTACCATTTTTGGAGGTGTAGCAATTGGTAGCTTAGCTGTCTCCTATACTTTCTGTAAATGTTCATTTTTATTCTTTATCATACAGTATAAATCCCCCAGCCCTCTATCCAAAGTCTTAAATTAAAAAACTGCACAGCCTCTTCAAAATGTTTCTTGAAATCAGTTATTTAATTATATTTTATGAGCCCATAATGCACCACATGATTGACACAACTGTAAAAAGTCTTGAGTCTAGAATCTGTAGTGCAATAGAATAGGAAAAAGTTATTTATACAGTTGATCCTTTATTTTAATCAAAGGTAGAGCTTAAAATCCTGCAAGGCATAATTTGACTTAGGCAAAACATAACATAATGACGATTCAGCCCAGCAATGTTCACCTTTTCCTACCCCTAAAGTGTATCTAATGCTTAGTTCCCCTAAAAGATAGATAGCATGAAAACAGAAATAGTTTATGCATGCACTCAAGTGCTGTAATGATATGAACACTTCCCCTAACAAATTACATATGAATTATTAGGATTCTCATTTTGTGACTAAAATAAATGGTCTAATTTTGAATGTTACTGTACTGTTTTTTACAATTAAGCAAAAGCTCCATCCTCTTCTATGTATACACCTTCAACAGAACTATAGCACTATGTGCTGGAAGTTGAGTCTGTTTGCTTATGATGTACAAGCAAATTCAACACTTAATGTGTGACACAAACAAGATCATTTATGTGATCACTTGTGAGTTTGCATGCATGTTTATAACTCCTGTGCAGTGATATGTTCAGTGTCAAATCAACTCTTAAAGTGTACAGATGATCTCTGTAGGACAGGTGTACATTTTACTGTGTGCCAACAGGATAGGTGTCCCAAAAATGTTTAGATTCCATTTTGTATATTTGACACGAAGAAGAAATTTTGGCGCTGAGGGTGGTGGGAAGTATTCAACCTGCCAAGATGCCATAATAATTACATAACTGCCCTGCATCGTATCAAAAGTTCCTTATCTTCAACTTTTGTAAAGGTGGATGAAACCAACACGTGGCGTTGAATGCAAGCTATACTCTAGATGGCGCTATGGACCCTTCACATCTAAAGTGAACCAGCGTGGTCAAATCATGCTGTAACCTTCGCTCTCGGAACTCAAAATGTGCGTTTCTGAGCCCAACAAACCTGCGCTTTGGGGGTTGTATCCCCACAACGTCGCAGCCCTGACATTGTAATTAGTAGGTAGGCGGAGGGTGTGGCGCAAGAATTCAATTACACTTTGAAGTGGTATTTGCCTGTTCCTTGTACTGACAGGCATTTGGGTGTATTCATTAAAACGCAGCGCTTATTTTCAATCTTCAGTAATCTTATTTAGAACATTTTTGCGTTTTATTTCGCGTTAAACATTTCGCATGCTTATTACACACAACTCACAATGCCAGGTGAAATCAGTAGTACTTGAACCATTTTCTGTAAACCACTGCCGTCCGGATAATTTCATTTTGCGAACATATCAACCCGTGATTTAAGACAGCAAATACAGCCATGTAATTGGTGTATGGCAATGCGTGGGACAAAGGTCTTTATTAACACACAAACAATCAGAAATACTGGTCTCCTAACCAACAAAAATGTAACGGAGTCGGTGAGCATAAACTCGGCTTGTTTTGATGTAATGATGTAATTGCGTCCAACTATGCACGTGCCCTCGGGAAACACAGGTGTCAGTAAGGCATTATTCACAGGTTGCAGCGCACAAAAGGCACACCAATTGCCTTTTTCTCTGGGATTCACATACATTTTATGTTGGCTATTCTTACTGAAAAAACAACAGTAGCAGTAAGAACAAACTCATAAATTCATAATATTCGTAATGAAACAGGTAATATAACCCCTCCAGGTTTATGTATTCGTATATTTATGTTGTTGTTATTGTTATTATTATTATTATTATTATTATTATTATTATTATTATTATTATTACTGTTGGTGGTGGTATTAGCAGTAGTAGTCATAGTAAGCCCCAATAGTTGCAGTATAAACTGCTTATATCATTTAAAATAACATTTTTTATTAAACAATGCCAAATAATTTATTACATTTAAATGAAATTACCCGACATGTATATTTTCTACACGAATATGACCGTATATTTGTATTTCGTTATAGTTTCATTAGCACGCTCTTGTCAAACATATATGTATTATTATTATTATTATTATTATTATTATTATTATTATTATTATTATTTACGGTCACCAATACTCACACATAGTTTAAATGCATAGGCTACTTGAATACATGGAACTTGCAGCCTTCGGTAGAAGTAATTAAATGCTCGTGTAGTTTCTCTTTGACTTGTTAAGGGTCGTTTCAAATTACAAGTATATCCTTTTTCACATCAGAGTTGCGCCATATTCATCTTAATGTCGGTGGAGTTTTGGTGCCGTCACTAGAGGTGGACGCTATACTCCCGGGTTGGGTGGGATGGACTTCTACAAACTACTGTTTTCGACACATTCCTCGGCAATACTTAAAGTTTGCCGTTAAGGTCTGAGCTGCGAATGCAAGATTTTCACAATATAAAATTGTACCTCTTCAATATTTACCTGTGTAAACCTGCCGTATTTGAACGTTGAACTCACAGGCTACCTGTTTCTGTATTTCAACGAAGATATGTGAAGAGGAAACTTTTTTTGCTAGTTTTGCAACACTTCATGAACGGCTTATCTACTCAGCACGGGATGGGATCTCGGCTAAAAGGCAGGAGCTAACTTCGACAAGGTGTAGCATTAAATATGAGAATTTGAGTAACAGGAAGCCTACACTCTTGCATGACTTCGAGGACAAAGGAGGCGCGGCGCTTACTGAAGAGGAACATTTTTATTAGAATACAGGTAGTTGAAATAATCAGACTAAGGTGCATCGCCACAGTGATGTGACTTACTGCAAGTACTGAGGTTAACGCAAGGATAAGACACTTTGGAGAAGTGATTTGTGGGACTTCCACTGGCATGGAAACCTGAAATATTGCTCTACAATTGTAGCCTATAGTTCTAACGTACTGAGATGAGGCCGTTAAAGCTTTTTGGTCCAACTGCATTTGGACTTTTGTGGAGTTGCTGGGGGTTTCTACAATGCGTTCAGTGTGGTTTGGGAGACAACCATGTGCATTCTAGTTTCATTTACAGGAGGTTGCGTAACCATGAACGGAGAGAGATTCAGAGAGAGATCCTTTCTATTTTGGGTTTACCGCACCGTCCCAGGCCATTTTCTCCGGGAAAACAAGCATCATCGGCCCCTCTGTTTATGCTGGACCTATACAATGCCATGTCGACAGAGGAGGAAGACGCGACACTGGAAGGGACCGGGAAAGGGTCCCCAGGAAAGACCCCGGGAAGTTCGCGTAAAGGGTTCTACGGCTCTCCACATGGATACTCCCGCGCGGCTCAGCCGTATCGCTCTGCCCCTCTTACTAGTCAAAGTCCCCCACTGGCTACCTCACACGACACAAACTTTCTCAACGACGCCGACATGGTTATGAGCTTTGTCAACTTGGGTATGTATACATTTGAGAGATGGTTTCAGTGCTCCCTGGATGTCGGCTCTCGTGCGTCTTTCGCTGCTTCTGCGCTGCACTGGACACAGCAGCTATGAACGTTCAGCGTGAATAATTAATAGGCTGGAGCACAAACGTTTTTAAATACAAACCATACAAGGCCATTGTCTCGAAAAAGCAAAACAAAATAATATTTAGTTTTCGTATATTTTATATATTATTAATCGTATAACCTATACCTTGTAGCCTATGCATGCCACTGTATTGATTGGCCCTTTGTAGATTATCAACACGTTTTATTTGTGTGCTTTCATTCCTTATCAAACGTTTCTACGTAGCTAGGCCTACAGCATTCTTTGAAAGCTTCCATTCATTATTTTAAGTTGGGATCCCTGAAGGTGGAATAACAATATAATTGGTTTTTACACGTGTTATTTCTTGTTTCTACGTTTCAAGTCCGGGATATGAATAGGCTACCATTTACAATTTTTTATGTGCACATGAAAGTGAACTAAACAATTGTAATGCTTAATCGGTTAGTCATTGTAGTGTTCAGACTGATTACAAGAACAAATTGAAATTGAAATTAACTTAACCAGGCTTTGACTGGTCACATCATTCATAGCCTTCCATAAAATACTTCACTATGTGGGTAACAGGTGTGCTAGCCGAAAGGGTAAATTCAGCAACAGGCTATTATAGGCTAATTAGAACACATTTCTGAGACAAACCAGTTAGAATATGGGCAGTTTATCTCGCTGCAGAAGGCTGGGGTGATTTATTAAAAAGCCAACTTAATATTTGGTCTTCAGAAACGAAAATCAATTTAGATAATATAAGTCATAGCGTAAAAGCGACCATACTGCAACGTGACTGGGACTTAACACATTTTGCGTAATTAACGTAACGGATTTGCGTTCCCCATTGATTCTCCCGGACTGTTTTAAAAAAGAACCGACTCGGGTCATACCATGCCCGTCTTTCGCTTATTGTTTATTTCAAAACTACAGTCATTACCGTGCTGTTTGCGCTTTCATAGTTTTTTAATTAAAACAATGTTCACCAGTCTTGAGTAATAACCACCCATCACAAAGCTTTTGCTTCAAGCCACCAAACAGGCGGTTTTGGAGGTAAACAAACACCCGCCACTGCAGTAACTAATATAAACTATTTATGGATGTTCATAGGCTAGGCCTTATTATAATATTAGCTTAATATTTGCCTACTAACTACAAATAGCGCGTTATTATTATGATATGAATATGATATTCGTAGTTAGCTTATAACAAATGTCAAATTGTTCTGGTAGCCTGTTTGTTACTTTAAGAATTAAAATGATTGAAATATTCCATATATGGTTAAAATACGAAGTTTGCTTTGGCCTATCATTTTCATAGAAAGCATAATAACTAAGTTTATGGAATCCATTATTTCCAGGTTTACCATTTGAAACCTTTCAGACGAATGAGAAGAATCCAGAAAGTGCGCGTGATGTAAACTGGCATTGGGTCAGTGCCTTATAATTATCTTTTCTTTCGCTTTGACGTTCTCGCACTTCTTAAGGGGGCCTCCCCGTGGAAAAAAGACGCATTCCACTTAACTGTCTGATTATGATCTACAAAGTCTTCTAAGCATTTCTTCGTAGTTATAGTTCAACGTGTACAGAACATGGATGGGCTTCATCCTTATCTGGATAGTGAAACCATAAAAAATATCGCATATGTCATGTGGTCGCAAATAATCAAAAAAAGGAACTGAAATCTCTTGCCTGTTCTTCGATGTGCCTCATTTCTCTCGAGAAAACAATCAAATGTGAAGTTCAGTTTAGAGGTCGTAATGCAAATGACTGCACGTGTGAGCTGTTGTAATAGGCTTTTGAACTGATATTTTGGGGGAAGATAATAAGGATGATTAGTACTATATTGCTCAGTAGCCATGACCTTTCACCCCACTGTTCATACAAACTTATCAGATGACTGTCTGACCTGGGGGATAATTGGGTTTAATTACTTCCTGTTGTTAAAGAGAGGAAAGAGGTTGAGTGAGGTCTGTTTTTCTGAAAGGGATTTTTTTTCACATTAATGGTAGCAGCTTTTGAGGGGCGAATGGGATTAAACACTTCAACATGCTATTTTTTCATTCCATAGCGTGCTCTACTACACAAACACACCTTACAAGTGTGGCCCTGTAGCTGTCATCTCTTAAACTGCATTATTCTCCACTCCAAAGCTGGCTATGACTTCATGCTTTCATGCCTGCGGCAGGTCTAAGAAACCCTGACCGAAGACTGCGCTCTGTGAAAACATACGTTCAGTTTGCCTAACCCACGCTCTCAAGAATGCCCCCAAACAAAACTTACTTCCACAACAGGACAGCGGAGACAGGGCTTTGCTGATAGAAGCCCACTGCTATAGTGTCAGAAGGGTTCTCTCTCCAGCTGCCCTGAGAGCAACCCAGGGGGGTAGAATCACGTCTCATCTCCCATCTGTTTCCACTTGAGACCGGTGGTACTTCGCTGTGTGCCTTCCACCCAAGGAGCTCTCCCTCTCCAATTTTGAGTCGTTGAGCGGCCCATGTATTTGTCACTGACTGTAAACTACATTCCAACATTGTGCCGGTTGGTTCTCTCCGCCATACTTAGCAATGCATCTATTGCCACTGTTGTAAATATTGAGGTTTCTGAGGAATATTTCTGGTTTTCATAGAATGGGTTCAGGAGAATTACTGTAATTTTAGTGTCATGTCAAGGAGACAGGTTGGTTAAGGCTGTTTTTTTTTAAGAGCTCACTGTTTGGCCGAGGCAGACTGACACGCTGTTGGTTTTGTTTGGAGAACTCCCCCACATGTATACCCGTGTTTGTGTTCTGTTTGTGTCACAGAGGTCAGGGCAGACGCTCGGAGACAGATGTCTGAAAAGTCGTTTTATCATCCGTGAGCTCCAGAATGAGAAACACTGCAGTTCGGCTCCCCAGCATGTTTATTCTGTTTTCCCAGCGGAATGTGTAAAAGCAACGGCACCAGCAGGAGCTATGCAACTACCCGGGAACACTGTGCTTAAAATTCCAATAATACCCTCCGTTCCATTAAGCAATATATATAGCACTTAAAGTTGTACACAACCAATTTCAAATTTGAATATTAGGGAATGACTGAAATATCAAGTAGTGTATTGCATTTAAAATACATTTTGTCAAAATAGAATGCATTTGAAAATCCACTGATTTAGTTTATTCAATATGCATCTTACCAGAAAAAGTCAAAAACAAATTTGCCTTTTTTCACGTTATTTAGTTTTGGACATCAAGTACTGGTGCTAGAATACGTTTATTTGATTTAATGTAAATTTTTGAAATCCATGTTTTGGGCACTTGGTTGGGAAATCGCTTGGCTGAGGCCTACATGGTGCTACTAAAGAAAACTAGGAACTGTTCTGCCCTTATAGTTAATTTTAGAACAATTCAGCGATGTATGCTCAGTACACTAATTCTGTACTGTATATTCAGATAATGCACATCTTTTAAGTATATATTATGGAAGGGTATTCTGCTTTTACTTTCAACATCGACTATAGATTTAGTAGAATTATAAATCCATATCTATAATCTATCATTTTATTAAATTCAGTCATTCAGTATATATGCCATCCTGTCTTACAGAATATTGTCAGCATTGTTGTAGCATGTCTCATTCCTGCAACCAAGTACCTGATAATTACACACCCTGAGGGAAATGTTTGTAATATTGCTCTTAAAGGCCATTATTAGACATTGCGAAGAAATTGGTGACAGAGTAATTAGGTTTTTTTAGATCATATTTTGAAACCATCACCTGATATGAAAGACAGTATAATAGAATGATATGGCTCTTTAGAAATCTGTATGTCAGTGAATGTGCATATGTTGTACAAGATATCTCATAATAATTGTTATGCATTAAATTGACAGCGAAAGGTTTTTGATATACTTCTTTCATCACAGTATTTTGGTTTGTTATTTGGTGCGATACTATGATATGCTACACAGTAGTTGTTTCCTTGATAACATCATCCTGTAGTGTATGACTGGCTGTACATGAGATGGTAGAATTTAGAAAAATGGAATAAAGATGGCGATTCATATAACATAAATATAATATCAGCATGGCCGTTTTTGGAGTGATTGTATTTTTTTGGGATAACTGAAACTGAATAGGGATTGGTGAAATTGAGGGCTCATTCTAACAGGGTTTCTTGTTGGACAGTAGCAGAGGGGCGAGTGGGGGGCAGGGGGTAATGGCATGCCACCCCTGACCCCTGACCCCAGTGTGTCTTCTCACATCCCCCATTAATCTGCCGCTATCTGTGGGCTGGACGTGTTTGATATCCCCCACCTCTGCTTTCAGTTAACTGCCACCGCAGGCCCGGGACGAGCCCTGGCCGCTCCACTCCCCAGTGACCTCTGACCTCCCCGGTGCTAAGTAACCGCAGGCCCTTGCTGCAGATAAACTATCAGAGGAAAAGTGCGGTATTGTTCCTGTGAGGAACACAAACAGGCCCAAGCTTGCCGCTTTCGCCGCACTTGATATGCTCACTGAGGTGCTATCCGTCTTCTGTCAAACTCCCATCAGCTTGAAAAGGACTTGTTGGGGCCTACAACAATGATGCTTATGCTTATTCTTAAGGCGTGCTGACCGCATCATCCTTAACCTGTGTCCTTGAAAGGGATACGTGCTGAAGAACAGGAGTTGTGGTCCTGAAGTTCACTGCACGCTTTACCAGATGAACTGCACAGTATTCCTAAAGGCTAACTGGCTAACGCCGGCATTTCCACAGTGTGAATGCTAATCCACTGCATGTCTAACATATCTGGCATTCCGCTGTGGAAGGAAACCGATAGCTGTATTTCACACCCAATGCTAGATTACTTTGGCATCTCCCCAGTACTTCCGCTGGGCTTCTGCTGTACTGCGGCAAAGAGACGGATTGTAATGTAGCATGTCAATGCCTCTGTCATAGTAATGGGAGATATTCCACACTGAATGGAAGCAGGGAGCTGGGAGTTTGTTTCCAGAACTAGGTGAAAACGGTTCTGGAAGCCTTGCTGAAGAATTCTTTCTTTTGTTTTTTTTTTCTGTCAAAATGACAGACCCAGAGAAAGTCTTTCATTGAAATAGGCCTGTTTTTCTGAGCTGACAGGCCATCCATCATGAGAGAGAATACTGGAGAAAGAGCAGCTGGCTGAGAATGGCTACCTGAGTTATAAACTGGAAAGGGTTTCTGCTGGTAGTCAGAATATTTGAATTGGGTTTGGAATGCAAAATATTTCAGAAAGTACTTTATTTCCTGAAACCAACTGCTAACACGGTTAACTATTATTTTCAGGACAGAATTTTTGAACATTACTGTCCAACAAGCATTTCATAAACCCAACAGTGAATTTCTGCTTGACCCCAGCCCCCCCCCCCCCCCCCCCCAAAGAAAAAAAACGAATTGTGAAATGAATAAGGACATTTCTTGCCTGACCCCAGAAATAAAAATCTTGTTTCTTTCTCTCCTGGTGTTTTTCTTGACCTAGTGGAGAGAGATAAGGATTTCTCCCCCCAGCGGAGACACTTCAAAGAGTTTCGCTTCGACCTCACTCAGATACCTGATGGAGAGGCCGTCACTGCGGCCGAGTTTCGCATCTATAAGGACCGCAGCCACGCCCGCTACGAGAACATCACCCTGAAAGTCAGCATATACCAGGTCATCAAGGAGCATCAAAACAAGTGAGTACAGGACGCACAGTTTTAAATATATGAAACAACATTTGAGTCCAATGCCCAATGTTTTCTGCAGTTGTGTATCTCCAGGGTGTTCTGTATTTGTTGTTAGGATTTCCTATGAAACCAGCAAGCTTTTTTTAAAAGTTTTGCTGTGAATTATTCATCCATTTTCTTTATGTTCTACCGTGACATCTAACTGACAATATAAGCATTATACAGCTTCTATACTCTCCTGCTGAAATGAAATTCCTGTACCTGGGGGGCTGCGGGTTTCTACTGAGGTATACATGGTTGAAGGCTCCTTGAAAATGGGAAGGACCATTGTTGAGATGATTGCAATTTATCACTCAATGGTTTTATGAGTCTCGGATTCTCCTACAAAAAAAAGAAAAAAGAAAAAGCTCTCATATTCTTTTCAAACTGAGGGGAGCCAAGGGTCTCAAATGTCCTTTGTTTATTGTCGATCAGGCGTACCGAGTCACTGAATATGCGGGGTGTTCCATACATGGAGAATGAGTCTTACACATTCTGAAAGTTGAACACAGCTTAAATGGGAAATGGGTGTAGAGTTCTGGCTGCATTTTGAATACTTAATCTTTGATGAGGCCGGTTTTTGATAACACCGGCGAGAGGTAAGCGTCTGAAAAAGAAAAGAAAGACTGAAAAAAAAAAACGCTCCTCTCCCCTAGTCCACTTGTATCAGTCTTCTTCAACCAAATATATATATTTTTTTTTAAACAACTCTTCAGCACGGCTCTGTTCTGTGAAACACTTTAGGCGGGCAGTTGGGTAGAAAATAAAAGCACATCCTGTTTACATTAGCATGCTTCTGGAACGTTCCCGGGATTCCTACTCTTCTTGTGGTCATTAAACCATTTGTTTCAGGAAGTTTCAAGTGTGTTGTAGAATTTATCATCGCCATCACCACATCCAGGATAGTCTGAAACTACATGCAAATATTTCCCATATCATATTTATAAATCATGGACAAGCTGTTAAAACAATATGTGACCACTGGTATGTGATATTAACCCAGTGTATTATTATTCAGTTCTTGGAATTTGAACCTTCCCATTTATATCTTACTGGTCTTTTCAGACACTAAATGATTATTTTCCTCATATTTTGTAGAATAAATGTTCTTAAAATAATAAACTACACGCAGTATAAACAGTTGTTTGACCTCCTGTACTGTACAAGTTTGAAGAAAACTCTTCTTGTTTTTCTTGAAACACTGTACGGAACTGGTTGCCACAAGTGAGGCTCACGCACAGCTCGATCCAAACATCGAGAGGAGCGGCACGTTTTAACACTTTCACTTCCAGAGCACCCATCTTTCCCAAATAGAGCTCTGATAATCAGCTTCTAATAGCACAATTTCTAAAGAATTTGTCTCAATACACACTATGTAACCAAACACCTTGATTTTACACCTTAAAAAGTGAGAAATTAATAGATTTTTAATGAAAATATGAACACTTTAAGACTTTTTAAGGTGGGGAATTTGTCCTTTTTTTTTCAAGAAATTAAATTCATATTAAAGGTACAATAGGTAAGATTTCTGTGTTAAAACATTGTTACAAGACCTTTGTAAATCCCTTCCTATCATTGAAAAAGGCTCACTGACATGTTGACTCACCCTGTGCCTGTGTTTATAGTCCTTAAATTCTGGTTTCAATATGTTCAGTTGATGGGCCGACACTCTGTACCAAAATATTGTACAGCTGTACAATAATTAAAAATTAGTTCAAATTGCCACAGCCAATGGTGTGGGGGGGGTTTCAACTTCAGTGTGTTCAGAGAAGGGGGAGGAATAAACGGTTTTCTGGTTTGAGGGTGTTGAGGACAATCCATGTGTGATCATGCCAAGGAAAACCTCCCTCTCTGACATTTTGGTGTCTTACATGTGCACAAGGGCCGATCCGTTTCAGGATTTTGTGCCAACTTCTGGTCTTAAGATATAATTGTCAATTAAATAATTATCTGACATGTGTATGAGTACTGGCTACAGCTGCAGACTGCAAGTGTATCCTAATGATTATACTGTGCTCAAGTACAGGCTTGAACCAGGGTCATTTATAGAGCTGTCAGCCAATTAAAAACAAGGCAATTGGTTCGAACAAAAACCAGTACGCGGATCAGCCCTCAAATGTTATAGATTCATCCAGTCAGGCTGACTTTTTCCATGGCAGATTTTGTTGCTTTTTTGGCTGGTTCCTGTCAACCTAGACATCACACAATGAACCACTGTGGCTGGGCTCAATGGTTTGAACACATTTGATATATATTACTTTGAAAAATATATGCATGAGGTTTTTCCATGGCAGATTTGTTTTTAATCATCGTTGAAAATCAATAATAGAAGTGATTCTATTCTCTAAACTCTCAAAATTATTTGTTAAAACTGAAATATTTTGTATTTAGTGGTAAAACATTGAGCGTTGTTTTGAATTAATTTAGGACTATGTAACAGGGCAAGAGTTACATCAGCAAGAAATGGGTGGAAATTGACTCCTCTAAGAACAGAATATTTGTAAAATACAGTAAATTTGTTCAGAGCATTTGAATCCTCATCAAATGTATGACTATGTCTGTCTGCATGGATGTAATCTTTATCCCCTCGTTCAGTAAGATAAGAGCTTTATGTCCATCATTGTTTTCTTAACCACAAGTCCCCCAGGGCTGGGAGGTAGGTGCTGGAGTCCTTATCTGACCACATACTTCACAAACAATGAAAAATCCCCCCACACAAAGGCATGCTTAGAACCAGGGATAACTGCATTTATTAAAGAAAGAACAGCATGAACCATCATAAAAAGCATATGTACCTCATTAGGTGTAAGCCACCCAACACACACATACACCCATGCATGCGCGCCCGGATACAAACACACACATACATGCAAACATGCACACGAATACACACAATATGCGCACAAATACACACGCACGCACACATACATGCACGCATTATCTCATTTTCTCATTAAAGAGAAAAAGGAGTCTTCATACCATTGCGAACATGCAGTACTGACCGCTGAATTCCAGGTCCAAAATACTCATTTGTTGATGTAAATGGAGCTCGTTTGTTGGCTTAAGCTGAAATAAGAAAAAAAGAAAAGAACATTTCAGATGCCTATTAAACAGTCAATAGCGCAGTATTCCTTATTTAAGCACAAATGTGGAAGTCTCGAGGCTTTTTGAGAAGGTTTCAAGACTCAGGGCTCCGTTTTACTGGCACTAACACAGCACTTCAACAAAGTGGTGCTGTTCATGAACCGGCAGGAGAAAAAAAAGAAAACATTTTAAAAGTTTAACTCAGTGAAATTATTGTGACCTGCTGTGCCTGCCCCTTTCTGTAGAGCGGGATACAGTGTCAGGACTTTCACAAGGATTTTCACAATGGAGGGAGAGGGTTTACGGCATCATGGGGGGTCCAGGCCTTCCTTAATACGCACCCAGAGAGCCGCGGAAGCCCCGGACTGAAAGGGAACGATAGTGTAACTTTTACATGTTACAATGCCGCGCTCAAAGTGGTGAATGGGGCTTAGTGAATGGGGTTTGGTGAATGGGGTTTAGTTTACACATCTTTCTACAGAACGCACAGAGCACAAGGGCCTGGTCTTGGTTATATCAGGTGGACACAGAGGAGATGAATGCAGCATTTTACCTTTAAACCAACTTCTGCCCACTGCCTGTTTCCTTTTATTCTTCCTTACAATAGCCAATCAAGCAATTAATTAGGTGAATAACCCATATAAATCAGTCACGCTTCGAATCAGTTATAATTTTTAGTGTTATAATTCAGTGTTATCTTGTTGTAGCATTGTTTCTCCTACGCCTACACATGCTGTACCTCACAGAATGTGCAACGTGTATTCATTAGAATGGTTAACTTGTGGATGCAAAAAAGAAAAAAAAGGATTTTTGTCTTATATTGAGACTTAAAATTATGGAAAAAGAAGACTTCACTTGTCAAGCAAATCTAATTTCAAGATTTCCCAATGTAATAAGAAAATGTATCTTGTCAAGCAAACATTAACTTAAAAGAAGCGCATATTTCCTAACACTAAAGATAAAACATTTTTTCATCTCAAGTCTTATTACGAGAAATATTCTTGTTAAGACGGTCACTGTGCACGCTCCTACAGTGCGTATTGAGAACGCAAAGATTTATTCGCCTGCACAGCTTCTGCAGTTTAAATGCGGGTGAATTCACGAGCCCACCTGCGTCCGTTAACGATGTTCCCGAAACCCCTGACATAGCTGAACACACAGGGGCGTACTTAACCGGGGCCCCACACTCGTGCGCCGAGTTCGTGCGCGGATGACCGCCGTGGAAACACTGCCTCCCACCAACCCCCAATAAACTCTTCGGTTGGAGGCTCCCTGCCGAGCGCTGACTGCACTAGCCCGTAAAGCTCCATCTCAGGCCTCCAGTAAAATCACTCAGGCCCGGCCAAGATGCTGGCGGCCAAAACATCACCGCCTCGGCAACGTATGGAGTCAGTGTATCGTAGCCTGAAAAATCACGATCGATCCGCGGAAACGATCGCTAATAGTTGTTAAGCTTCTCCCAGAAAAACAATTAACCTTTTTGATCAACCCCATCCTGTACAGTGACATGAAAGAGGGCAGGGCTATTTTTCTTACCAGCTCACATGTTATAGCACTTAGCTGGAAAAAACACAAATAAGGGCCAAGCAAGAGAGCCCGATAGATAGAAAGCCAGTTTGAAAATGACCCATTTGGAAACATTTTGCAAATTATGTAGAGTGCAACAGGGTGACTGAAAAAGATCGGCACCACATGTAGGGTGTACTGGCTACCGCCTCATACACCCATAGTGCGACCAATCTGATAAATTGAGGCATGGCCTCAGACCTGGCTGAAGGCAACAGCAGTGGTGATTTTTGCCTGCTGAAGGTGAAGCAGGGGATTTCTCAGTCCCTGTCTGAAACATCAGACTCAGGAAGCAGTGCAGTGAGGAATCTGCAAGAGAATCAGAGACCTTGACAGTGGGCAGTACATCCTTTCCAAAGGCCGGGATCTAAAACGCAAATCCCGCTGGGCTGCAGCGTCTGCTGGATTTCAGCATGTTCCCTCTTTGAAAAGCAGTAAAATAAACTTCTTCTTCGTTTTTTTAGTATTGCGGTGTTGTTGTCAAGGGTAAAGGTAATGGCGTTTGTGCTTGCGTGTTGGATTTGGACCGAGAAGATACTGTAAGACTTGTTTTGTTGCGTATACATATTGTCGCTGTATAGATTACTGTATGCTTCAATAACCGCTGGAAAATAAATACAATAGCGTTATCTGGAAATACGATCCTGCTGTTGATCCGTTTGGGGCAGACGCGTATTCCGTCTGTCCCTTGATTTCTTACACTTGTGAAAACAGTCGTTAAGCCAGCCAGTGAGGCAGCATTCTCTCTACCGACATGGGAACGCGCATTTCAGGACGTGACACTTGGGGACAAATGACAACAAACGAAAGGTAGTGAGACGCTTGCTCTGAGCCACATTTTTTTGGCATGGATCCGAAGGCTGTGGTGTTGGAGAACGGCATCCATTAGCCGGCGGTGCCTTGTTTATGCAGTTGCTTCCGAGGCGGTGGGTTGAGTAGGCCTCCCGAAATTTCATATTGTTTCCATGTTGGAGTCACCGAGGGGAAGCATGTGCCCTCTCCTTGTGTGGCCAAACTAAGGGTTTAAACCACAATCCAAGTGGATTAACGGGAAGTACTTGATTGTGAATTGTTCTTGAGTTTACAATGTGTACAGCAGGGCTAGGTGGGGGGAGGTTGGGGGGGGGGAGGCACGTTAATCACAACGTCTTTACGCTTAATGTAGTTTCCCTCCAAATGTCTCCCGTCTTCTTCTCTCGTACTCTATTGTGTGTGACAAGCCCAATTTTAGCCAATCATGGCAGCAGTTCATTATTCAAAGTGCAGTGAGCTGCTAAAACCGTTTTTCCTGTAGAATGTCCCGTGCTAACGCTAAACGCTAGTGCGTGCTATGCAGCCCACCTGCTATGGAAGCCCAGCCTGGGGGGGGGTGGGAAACATTTGAACTGCTGGAAGGTGAGGCTTGCTTCTCTTTACTTCCGCAGGGACGCTGAGACGTTCTTGTTGGACTCGAAAAAACTGAGGGCATCTGATGGAGGCTGGCTGGTATTTGACATCACAGCCACCAGTAACCATTGGGTGCTGAACCCTCAGCAGAACATGGGCCTACAGCTCTCCGTGGAGACCATGGACGGTAAGATACTCGCCTACTTAACTGAAGCTTCTGACCCATCTCGACCTGACTGTATGCATTGCACTGCTGCCACACAATTGGCTGATTAAATAATCGCATGAATAAGTAGGTGTAATAAAGTTCCTAATAAAGTGCTCGGTGAGTGTACCTCACTCAAGTATGCAACAGCCCAACTACTGCATCCCTCTTGGGAATTAAACTGATAACCTTATAGTTCTGAACCATGCTGCTAAATCACTATGCCACACTGCCAGGCAGACAGCTGCTGCAATGCTTAGACAGAGGGATACTGAGATTGATTGAGGTCAAGGGTTGGGCGGCCATGTCATGAAACCACCCACCCCTTCCTCTCTCTCTCTCTCTCTGTTAATTATTTTCGTGGGTCATTTTGTTTTTACTGTTGCTGGGAGTTTATTGTGAAAACAGGAAAGTGATTCACCGGTAATCTGTGTATCCACAAGGAGCTTCATTAACACAGTATTTATGGTGACCCCGCAGGCCTGGGAGACTTTAAAAGTTCAAGCTTTTAACACGCCATTTAACACCTCTCACTGTTGCTCAGTACAACCAACGCGAGTCTTGAAGTCTTTAACTTTAACTGTAAAAGCTCCCATTTCTGGTATCCGGAGTGAGTACGGATAGCTGCAATCACCACAAGCTTAGGTAGGGCACCCTAACCTAGACAGTGCAGGTTCAAGCTTGTACTGCATCATTAGCCTATGACTGTTAGTTTGCACGTTTATGTCGGCAAGGTTACTGCTGCAGTAGCGCCTCCAATCGAAATGCCAGGCCGCCACAGGCAAGCAATCTGTGTTACTGAGAGGAAGAACTTGTCTGATAACCCTGTGCTGACCCTCTTCTCGGGCAGCTTGTGCTTCGGCTGCAGTTCAGTTTAATCCAGTGAAATTTTAGTTCTGTAGCGCTTTATACAGAGGTGCTATCACAAAGATGTTTTATAAGAAAATGGGAAATGAAGAACTTTGCTGCATTTACATTAGAAGGCTACTGTGGATCACTACAAAGAAATGTTTTTTTTTATGCTTGGAAAAATGACCATGAGTTTCCACACTTCTGTATGTTAAAAGCATCTCTACCACAGGTAGAGTCTAGGAAGAGGTGTTTTGATTTGTCTGGTTATTTCTAACATGAATTTTCTCTATTTCTAAACTTGCATAGCTAAATTCACACTGATAGAAACTACTAGCCTACTCAATCAACATTTCTCCTTCGATTTTCATTCATGATTAAAGTGCACGCAGTTTGGCAAGATCGCTTCAGCGATTGCCCCTCTCGCCACACGGTGTTTCTGAAACAAAAAATAACACTTTTCAAGTCAAAGCTAAGAACAAATGTTGATTGAATGCAGCCCACAGTATTTTATATGAGGGGGTGAGGTGTTCAGTGGAAGAGTTGTAGTGTGGGTCTCTATTGGCCTTTGTGCTAAGTGTGGACCCGTTTCACCTCTCTGTGTTCCTGTGAACCGGTATTTGCTTTTCTTGTGAGGAAGTGTAAAAGAACGCCACACTACAGTCCACTGGCCCTTAAAAGTTAAATAAACCTTTCCACACAAGGTTGGAAATATCTGGTTCTATTTTCTTTAAGTTAAGGAGTCTCTGGGGAGATTCTTTAAAACCCGAAAAAAAAAAAAGAAAATACAATGTTTTGTGTCAGAAATTGCTGGAGAAATAATCTGTGTTTTAAAAGATATAATTAAAATACCATGTATTTCCACAAAGAAACCTTCACTTGTGCCAAGGAATCTCAAGGCTATATTGCTATAATACTTAAAATCAACTTTTTCATATAATTGCGTGTTGTAGTAATTAGGGAATTAGATCAGTGTGGCTTCTGATTTCACTATGAAAATGTTAACACAATCCTGGGTGACAGAACAGGCTCCACATCTGCACATGCATGTTAAACGTGTGCAAAAGACCACAGCTGAATAAACATGCATTAAACATGTTTGGATATAGAAATGGGCCACTCTTACTCACGCATTTGGGCTGATGTTTCTCCCAGTGAAGTCCTGGTATAGGAGGGGGAATCTGATTTGATTTGCTAAGCAGTAGAAGGGGAAACAAGCCTCAGTCATTCTGTCTGGTCCAGTTTTCACTCGCTGTTTTTGGGGAAGTAAAATCTGATAAAAGCGCAGTTTAGCCAGTCATTTATTTAACACACAGTTTGTAGCCGCTACAACAGTTTAAAGGTTCTTGCAGAATAAAAAGCTCCCAATTGGTGGCGTCTAACCCCTGGATTCAGTCAATATTTTGTTTAAACTTAACATCAGGACTTTAATAATTTATTCAGATGTTTGCAGAACTTGCCAAAATATGTCCTGAAGAATTCAAGTAATGATTTTCAGTTTCATTCAATTCAATAAACAGGCAGTTATCTTGGCCACTCAGCTACTGTTTACAGACTGTTAAATGTGTGAGGAGGTCACTGGATGCTAGTGTTTAAAGGTCACTGGATGCTGGTGTTTAAATGTTGAATGTTAAATGTTAAATGATATTCAGTCACATCCATTAAAATTGTAATTGCATGCCAATAATATCATTGTACTATTATGCATATCATGTAACTGTATAGTCTCAGTTTGTCCATTTACAGTGGACTCCACCCTTGAAAATAATAACCAAAAAGGTTTGTATGAAATAAACAAATTAGGTAATAAGCAGCAGAAGTGGGAAATTCATGTTATGTCATGTTATACTAACACAGTTGGACAGGGAAATAATCATGAATTTGTATGATCACTAATCTCATAAAGATGAATCATTAGTTTTATTTTTGTGAATGGAGGGTGTACAAGGTACTAAAACATTATTATTGCTAGTTGAAAAAATATATTTTTGGGTTTTTAGAGTCCAGTGTAGGTAGCAAACCTATGCAGAGTATCAGAATTGCTGTAGTATTTCAACACTGCATAAAACAGCTGTCACTTCTGGCTGTACGGCATAGAAATTTCGCTTTGTGTGGTAAAACGAGAAAAACATTTGGGAACATTTGGCCATTTTATCAGTTGCAATGATTCAACTATAAAGCAAGGAAAACTTGTATTTTTTAAAGCTAAAGACACTGATGAACTACTTGGGTGCAGGATAATATATGCATCTGGGGCATTGCTTAATGGCATGTGACCATAAAACATCTGCATGCATTCGGAAGCATTTTGCCTCGTTTGAACGGGTCTGTTGCTCAAATGGAAAGGCCTGCCCTGCCATCAGTCTATACAAAATGTGTGACATGTCCCCTACAATCACCAGTACATCCTTCATTAAAATTCAATATTTTATTCAGAAAAACTTTTTTAGAAAAAAAAGAAAAAAGAAAGCTTGGCTCTACTGCAGTAGAGTAGTCTGGCCAGACCTGTGGTAGGGTAGCTTTATAATTTGTGTTTAAAGTGTCTTAAAAGAACCTAAAAAGCAAATTTTAGGCAAAAAGAAACGTTAAATATTTTGCCTGGAACATCACAGGCACAGATTAAAAATACATGGTAGAAAAATGTGACTTAATACCAATGAAATAAAGTCTCGCTCTGATTGTTTTTGTTAAGTCTCTTTGGCTTATTAGAAATGTAGTTGGCAGGTGTAGGACAGCAGAAAAGTTGGCTATTTTAACAATACAGCAAAAAAATGCACAAAACAGCATACATTCCTAGAAATAATTCAAAGCAACAGATGATAAAGAATTCCTGTTAAACGTGGCTGAACAATAAGGCATTTACTGCAGCTTCAGGGACCGAAATAAAACCTGCAATGTTCTACAGTCTAGTGTGTATTTAAAATGTGTGGCCTTGTGTGCATTGTGTCAAACTATCTTCATTTGAAAGTCCCCTATAATAACATCCCTGTGCTTGATAGACTTTTGACAGTTGTACTCATCAGCCATAAATCTCCACATGTGAATGGTAAATATAGCGTTTATATAGCGCCTTTATCCAAAGGACTGTACAATTGATGCTTCTTATTCACCCATTCATACACAAACTCACACACCAACAGCGATTGGCTGCCATGCAAGGCACCGACCAGCTCGTCAGGAGCATTTGAGAGTTTGGTGTCTTGCTCAGGGACACTTCGACACACCCAGAGCAGGATCGAACGGGCAACCCTCTAAGTGGCAGACAACTGCTCTTACCGCCATGTGTGGATGATAAAGTTTTTCTAATCTAATCTAAAATATGTCATTTCTAAAATGTGAAAATATAAACAAAACTTTCTTCAAAGGGAAATTATGTTCTGTTTTACGGAGGGCCCCTGGATTCGGGGGCCCCTGTGCAGAACATGGAGGGGCCGGGCCGCGGCGCGCTCTCACGTGCTCACCAGCTGTCCCCTCACAGGGCGCAGCATCAACATGAAGTCGGCGGGCATCGTGGGCAGGAACGGCCCGCAGGCCAAGCAGCCCTTCCTGGTGGCCTTCTTCAAGGCCAGCGAGGTCCTGCTGCGCTCGGTCCGAGCCGCCGGGGGCAAGCGCAAGAACCAGAACCGCAACAAGTCCGGAGGGCAGCAGGACACCTCGCGTGTCCAAAAAGGAGGAGGTGGGCCAGTCGACCTGGGGCTTGTTCCGCCGAGCGCATTTACTGAGTTAGCTGGGTAACTGCACTGAGTATAATCCCATCCAAATCCGGAACATGGACTGAAGTGAAAATAACTGCTCCGGGTTTTACTCTGCTGATTTGTCGAAGCTTTTCTACAGTAAACTGCTCTTATGGATAATGAGAAATGTGACACCCCAATTGTCTGGTCTAAATATGCTCGGCCATTATTACGCATAGTTCTTTTTTTATGTTTTATTGGACATAGCAAAAGCCCACAGCCCATTAGCCTACAATAGGATTGATCATGTGATGAAAACACAGTTTACGCATTAATATTTCATCAGTTGAGGAGCCATGGCAAAACATCTAAGTACAGGATGTTTTGCCTGTTCGGCCAGCTTGCCGTTGTCCTTAATTGGTTTATGTCCCGGCCCTGCCCCACCCCTCACTCCTAAAATCCAAACATGTATGATGTCATCAGTGGCTTTAATCAGTGCCCTCTGTCTGAGGAGTTTTATTTTAGAGTAACTCATTCCCACCCAGCTCTGGACTTCATGACTGCATGTTCCTCTCCCTTCTTCCTCCTTTCCTCATCCCACGCTCTCCTAACCCCCATCCATACTTACATTCTTCCATCATCACTTGTTTTTCTCCTCCTTTCACGTATGCCTCTGGCTCCTCTTCCTCTGGCTCTACAGTGACTCTGCTGTCATGTGTGTATAAGCATGTCTTTCACAAACAATACTCTGTAAGAGGATCACAGAACTAGTTTGTCCACCCAGCTTATGAGGTAATGGCATTTCCAGAATGCAGTGCAATCCAAAATTGTTGTTGCTTAACCACTAGAAAAGTAGAGGCATACCTGTAAACTTTAGACAAAGCTCAACATTGAGTGTGCTAGTTTAACTGTTGTCAGTATGTCTGTTATAGACACCAGCCCTTAGCTGGCGTTTCCACATATACACACACGATGGCCTACACTCTTCCACC
Source organism: Conger conger (assembly GCF_963514075.1). NCBI lineage: Eukaryota > Metazoa > Chordata > Actinopteri > Anguilliformes > Congridae > Conger > Conger conger. Next base: position 11,284,248 of record NC_083777.1, read on the forward strand.
ACGGCTGAAGATGTCACAGACACATTAACCGGGAACCTCACAATCACCTGCCACCATCTCAGCCATTCTTTTAGCTGTGGTATTAAGGTGCATGTCACTGTTAACCCTGGCTGCCGAAGTTTAAGAGAGGTTCCAGAGGACACATCTAAAATGGGGGGATCGTGAGTCATCGCGGGTGTGCGCGCAAACTCAGGAAGAAGTGCTGCCGTTTCCTTTTAACGGTTATTAAATATTTCATGCAGAAATGCAGGGGGTGTAGATTTCCTTTTGTTTGCAGTCATTATGATACCGTGTAAAGCCAAGGTCATCATCACAATTTGTTGTAAAGCAGCAAGCAGTATTCCTTTAGCCCCTGTTTAATTAGAGCAAAGCCTTTTAGTGCCGATAGGTCAATCTCGTGTCACCGAGAGGTTGGCGAGGAAGTAGAGTTCGGGCGAACAGTACACCTTCACAAAATGCAAATGCATGTTTCTAGCCAGACTATTTTCAGCTCCCAGTACCACTACCAGTCAATTACTGAAAGGGGTGCTGAGAAATATGAGCTGAATATAAAATTATTGTGAATATGTTTTACATTTCCGTTAATGGGAATGATTAATGAGATTTCCGATTTCCAATTAATTTCATTTCCGATTTTCGTGTAGCTTTTGTAATGAGAAACATGCTTTGTGTGTATAAACATAGGCAGCCAACTCTGGATTCTGGACAAAATAATAAGCCAAAATGAACATTAAGACAGCCCAAAACAGTTTTGAGTTTGCATAAAACATAGTGCATATAGACTGCTTTTGTAAAATTGAACTATTTTCATGGACAAACTAAAAATATTCATAAGTGATGTATTGCTCACTCATAATGCATCAAGCTAACTTTTCACTGACAAAGCAATTCTGTGTTCATAAAAGTCATAAAAGTGACCATTTGTACATAAGTTTGGCATGTTTGTGCTAGCAGCATATGTTTTCACCTCCAGTGTCATATCTTCACGGTTATTGTACGGCTAGTGAATGTTACCCACCCCCATCTGTGACCCTTGGGGAGTTGTGGGGTGAATGTGTCAGCCGGGTCATGTGTATCAACCCTTGAAAGGGAAATCTGTTTTGGTTTCGATGCATGATTTATGCTTTGTCCTCCTTTTGTCAGACCAAAACACGAGCGAACAAAAGCAAGCCTGCAAGAAACACGAACTCTACGTCAGCTTCCGGGATCTCGGCTGGCAGGTAAGTGGCCATCTGTTTGTCACTTGAACCGAGCGCTCAATACAGCATTCCTCGCTGATCTGCCCTCTCTAGTTTACAATCGAATAGACCTTTCCCCTTCTGCAGTACAATCAGCGGACTACCAGGAGGAGACTAAAGCAGTGGTCTCTAATCCTGGTCCTGGAGAGCTATAGGGTCTGCTGGTTTTTGTTATTACACTGACCTTAATTACGCAATTAAAGCAGTTTATTAGATAGTTAACTCACCCCACCTGGTTCCCTGGGTCTCAATAGGGTGGTAATTTTTAGGTGAAAACAAGAACCAGAAGACTCCCGGACCAGCGTTGGTGACCACTGGACTAAAGTGTCTGAGGTGGCTAGTGGTTACTAAGCTAGCAGGAAGATTTTCGTGGAATTTATTTTTGTATCATTTAATGCTGTGTCTTTCTGTTTGTAGGACTGGATTATTGCGCCAGAAGGCTATGCAGCCTTTTACTGCGATGGAGAATGTTCCTTCCCTCTCAATGCCCATATGAATGCTACCAACCATGCCATCGTGCAGACCTTGGTATGGGACTATCTACTGTGTCTAAACAGTGAACATGAGAAAGTTACTGTATTTTGTCTCACTGACTTCATCTCTGCTCTGGTGTGATAACATGGAGGTGTATGTTAAATTCATCTTCACTTAGCATCTTTAATGGAAATAGTTTTCCTCCATATATCATGTGTTAAAGTGGGTTAGGTTAAGATACTGGTCGAATGCAAGTGGCACGACACATACACTCACTGAGCACTTTATTAGGTAGACCTGTACACCAGCTTGTCAATGCAAATATGCAATCAGCCAATCATGTGGCAGCAACTAAATGCATGCATGCAGACGTGGTCAAGTGGTTCAGCTGTTGTTCAGACCAAATGTCAGAATGGGGAAGAAATGTGATCTAACTGACTTTGACCATGGAATGATTGTTGGTGCCAACAGTCTAAGAGAGTTTGTAGAAAACAAATGGTGTGGAAAACAAAAAACATCCAGTGAGCAGCAGTTCTGTGGGCAAAAGTCTTGTTAATGAGAGAGGTTAGTGGAGAAGGGCCAGACAGGTCAAAGGTGACAGTAACGCAAAAGGACCAGAAGACCATTAAGTCTAATGTATTCCTACTAAAGTTCTTACTGAGTGTAGACTATTGATATTCAAACTTATTTGAAACATTTATGATCTTTGTCTGGGGTTACTGCATGTTCACACAGCAGCAACGTTGTGCCTCCAACACACCTTTCCCCTCTCTGCTGCCCCCAGTGGACACTCTGATATATTACGTCACATATTTGAAAACTAAAGACTACCAAAGACTATTTGTATTCATCAGTATATAGTATTTAATTTAATGTAACATAATTAAAGACTGTGTGGTCAGGCTGTACACTCACAGCTCTTGCGAAGGAACTGTACTAGTTATCCACATAAAACCAGTCAACATAGGTTTGTTGTGCTGTCTTTTTATATCCCACAGGTCCATCTTATGTTCCCAGACAACGTTCCCAAGCCGTGTTGCGCTCCAACCAAACTGAACGCTATATCGGTCCTGTACTTCGACGACAGCTCCAACGTTATCTTGAAGAAGTACAGAAACATGGTGGTGCGGTCCTGCGGCTGCCACTGAGAAGAGTCGCAGCGACGGGAAACATATCAGCGGCATAGATACTTAATCTGAGGTGTGATGTACAGTGTTATGTATATATTAGTTCTTTGTACTTATTTATTTCCCCCTTGGGATAATACTCCTTATTTTCCCCTTCACTTTAAAATGTCATTCAAGTCAGCCATAAAACCAAACTATAATGAAATGATATGTCATTAGAGCATGTAGCCATCTAACGATACGTAGTTACTATATGCACAGATATTGTCATAGCTGCTTAAGTGTGAATGGTCTGAAAGATTAGCAACAAAGAAAAAGGCGGACGTGAAAATTCACAGGCCTCTCACTGACCATTTCTTACCATAATACATGTATTTTTTAATCCTTGTTTTATTTGAGGGCATTGTTTTCATGAACCACTCAAGCAGAGCTTGTGTTTGCTGCTATGTGTTTAGAGGTCAGGATCGGAAGAGAATGGGGATTATTCATGATTTTTGAAACCGAAGCCAAATCCACATTGTCAATGTTTAATAACCGTACCTTTACACAAATGATTCTTATTTCCACTAAACAGGACCATATGTTTATTCAGAGATTACAGTAAAAAGTGAAATCTATTTTAATTGGACTGCCATATTACAGATTCTACTGATTCTAAGGAAAACAATGTTGATGTGAAATTAATGATTTTGGTTCCACCATAGTGTAGGCACAGTACATAACCCACAGCACGTTCTGACACAGAGACTGCTCTGAATCCTTCTTTCAGATGGGAAAGAAAAAAATATCAGCTGAATTTATTTCTTTCCATACTGACCTGGCACCACTTCAGTTGCGTGTAAAGTACAAGGTTAAAAGGGAAGTTTGTATCATAACTGAGCCCCTGTTCATTGCATTTGTGTATTTAAAAAAATATTTCTACTCCATTAGCAATTTGACACTAATAATGTTTACATTAAAGTATAGACTTTAAATGTTCTATATCATTAAAATGTGGGAGAGAAACCTTGCGGTTACTGTATTTATATAGTAGCCTTACCTTAATGGCTATAAAGAATACACATATACTTTTGACATCAAATAAGTAAAGCTGAAAGAGACTTCCTTGGATCAAAATATTTCAAACATGCTGCAGAATATGTTTTTCCAACGTAGTCAATGATCAGATTCAAAAACATAATTTCAAATGTTCTCTTACCCAGCTATAGATCTATGAAGTGTCATACATTTTATTTGTTGTAACAAAAAGTGAAAGTAGTCCAACCTCTTCCAAAGACAGAGGAAGTGCTGTTTTTATTCTGTTGACATTTTCATCAGTACAATCATATTTCACAAAAATAATTCTCTAACCATACCCCATGATTGAGGAAAGAAATATACTTTAGGAAAAATGTATTTTTGTTTAATGCGTGATTAGTATCCATAGATCATTATGCTTTTTCATGAAACGTATTCTGTTACCGAGTAATATATTTTTAAAAAACAAAAGATGTACTGTATAAGGGTGCTGTTTATATGTTATTAAATGTCTTTTTAAAACTGTTTCTCCAGATCTGATCTATGTCAAATTCTTGGTCTGTCTGCTGTCAGTTTCATGTGAGGTGCAGACACTGAATGGCTCTTACACAGGGTCTGGCGTTCAACATTTTAATATACATTTTCCTCAAACATACACTTGGGGACATTGAACCCCTCTCCCACCCCCCACCCACACACCCCCTCCCAAAAATCCTGCCTCTAGAACAGAAGTAAAACTGACCCAAACTACTGCTGACTTCTTTTCCCCTGCACTTTATTTATTAGTTGTCACATTTCGGCACATCATAAACATAGTAATCCATGCAGACCATTTTTCCCAGACAAGAACAAAGACAGACAAGTACAAAACAGTATGCTAACCCAAAAAGAAATAATACATTTATAAAAAGATAAATTTATTAGAAAAAGGAGTGGAGTGTAGTTTACAATCAATCATGTACATTTCCGTTGAAGGTTCCTAACAAGCAGTACAACTTCACAGCTGATCAATCAGGTATGTAACACCGGGTTGCCATATCCTGACAAAGTTATCCTTAGACCCACATAAAGCAAATCAAGTACTGCTGGCTTCTGCAGTCCCAAACTACTTTAACAGCATAACACTTCCCTTCCTCTACCTCCAGCTGGGAGATCTCGGCGCTTACACGTTCAGGCCAACTCTCCAATGTTAGTGTTTGAAATTGTATGGATGTTTTATGCTCTGTTGCAGCACAACAGAGCGAGATTTATAAGTGTTTGACAAGCATGATGTAAACACGCGGGTCCACCCAGGGAGACGTGCTTGGTGGTTGAGCGCTCTCAGTAGCGTCACGTTGCATCCTGATATCAGAGGAATACGCTTCCACATCTGTACTGCTACTTGCAGATAAATAAATAAATAAACAGATTTTTCAAATGCACACCACAGCAGATGGGTTGCTAAGCGGTATTTTACATACCGTAGTCAACGATAAAGATAAAAAGGGTGGCAAGTAGCCTAAGATGTAGAACATTGACCATTAAGAACATTAATTTGGCCGGTTGCAAAAATCTTACAGGGAGGAATTGTAATGAATTTGTCCTATGTACTATACGATGATATGTACAGTACATTTCAGTCAATACATTTCAACCAATGTACTACTTTGCTATATAATGTCTGTCTTCATGCCTTAATATGTTGCATGCGTTGCATGCTGTGTTTTATCTCAGTTCCACTCCACCTTGTTTTTAATTCTATCAAGTAGTGTCCATTTGTACCTATTTGTATTCAGTCCATTTGAGCTGAGTAGAGTCCATTTTAATGCCACTCTACTCTGATTTCCCTGTCACTGGAGATACAGTACATTTTTAGGCTGATTTCCCAATGATGTCCTGATTTCAAAAGTCACTCATTATTTTGGGATATCGCAGAACAATTCGTGAATATCAACATAATACAATGACGCAATGACAGTGCACAATTTTATGAGCCTGAACCAAAAATCAGGAAAATACTACTGATTTAAAAACCATCTTTAAAAAAAAAAAAAAAGAATCCTTCTTCAAAACTGATAACAGACCTGGAAAATGATTTATTACTTAATAAAAACATTTTCGCATCCAAGGTTCCACTTTCCAGAAGTTTTAATAAGGACTTTTCCTTATTCACTGTTGTTTGAAACCTCTGACAGAGCAGGCACTCAGAGTCACCTCTTACTGAGCAAACAGATAAAGAGCTTCTTCGGCTGCAGCGGCTAATCGGCAGAAGAATTTAGAAAGGTTTTGCTTTCAGTTGCATGTAAACACGTTTGAAGTGTCAAAACAGAAGCCGGGTGCAGTATAATTTTTCCATTAACCAACCGTGGCCCTTTATCTCTGGAAGATAAAAAAAGAAACGTATCTTCTATCAGCAGACTCACATTTGACATACTTGCAATTCCTGCTGCATTTAGGCCAACACAAACGAGGCCAGACAGTTAACCCTTCGAGGTAAACCAAAGCCTCCACGAGCTGGCAGGGAAGAGCCCAGCTTCTCACATCCACAGTACCTGCTGGACTCTTCAGCATCAATCTTCCAAAGATGATGAATGAAGGACTAGTGCGCCCGTGCTTGGGGGAAAGAAGGGTCCCCGCAGAGTTTAGAAGTATGTAAGCCACGTGGAAATGTTGTTGAAAGTCAAGATCCTTTTCACACGTTCTGTAGGACCGGGGCTGGAAAAACGCCTGGGAGTTCCATTACCGCAATTGGCTTTAAATCATCTGTCGTTCTTCACGTCTCCTGAAAACGTCCAGAACAATCGCGCAGTAACTGCCGCGATAAGCAATACTGAAATAGTCTTCCGGAATGTGGCAGCCGCTGCCTTGCGTCAAGCAGGCCCTGAGATGAATAAGGCGAGTGTTGCCTGTCGCCGGGCAGATCTCAGGCAGGAGCACGAGGGGTTATTGAGCGATTTTCCGAGGAATTTGCCCGAGCCCTGGGATTGCGAATAGATTTGGAAATGTAGATAACCAAAAGGATTAGGTTAAAGATTAATATTTATTTACATAACTGTGTTGACCTTTTTGCGAAACACAGGATATGTACTCAGTTATACTTTCTCCCCCCCCCCCTCTCTGTTTTTACGGCGTGTTTTATTTTCACCATGTCGGAACATTGAGTGACTGTATTTCACTTAATTAAAAGCAGTGACCGGTTGTCCCAGATGTTATGTGGGCCAGATCTAAAAAGTCTCTTGACATTGGATGAATAGCGGAGGCCACCTGCTAACTCAACCTCTGGCTGGGCGGATGATTTGCATTCCTGCGGCCTGTTGCCCTGCGTGATTACTCCTCACACTCCACAATCCCATCTACTGTTTAACATTGTGGATTCTTTCCAACGCTGCGAAATGTTCGCCGTTCTGAATGAGCTGCATTCTCAGGGAGTACGCAGGCCTCTTAGTGTAAACCCCAGACCACAGGAGAGAAAAGGGAAACAGTGGCCATAGTGAATGGTAAATTAACAAACCAAATCCCAAAACTCCTGTGGGATCGCCAAAGCTGGACCTAGAGTGAGGTCCCTAAGGGGGACTCCCCCCTCCCCCCTCTTTCCTGGGTCACCTTTAAATAGACATTATCACGCTGAAAATGAAAATCGTCCATGTTATAACATTTTATGGAATGGGCATAACATTATTTTGTTACATTACATTGCAATTATTTAGCTGACACTTTTATCCAAGGCGACTTACAGTGGACTTGATTAAGCAGGGTCCAATCACCCCCTGGAGCAATGTGGGGTTATGGGCCTTGCTCAAAGGCCCACAACTGCATGGAACATATTGTGGTTACACAGATGTTTGAACCACCAATCTTCTGGGTCCCAGTCAAGCAACCTGGCACCTATTCTATATTACTCATATGACATACCACTATGCCACCCTTATTTATAACGCTAATATTCAACAGAATATACAGTGAGCACCAAGCTGCTGACATTCTGGTTTTTTGTCAAACAAGGTGGGCTGCTCTGATGAATTAAACAGAGCTGGGGAGAAGCGATGTATTGTGGACAGGAAGTTTCTGAGTGCCATCAATCAAAAACTGACATTCAACTGGCGAAAGCTTAAATTGGGCGTTTCAGTTGGCTTGCTGATGATTCGAAAATGCATTTCAGTGTCCGGTGTGATGAGCAGACTCGGACTCCGTGGAATAATCTGGAAAAGATACCATTTTGGAAGGTGGACCATTTCAAAAAGCTTTATAGTGAGATCCTACGGAAGCAAAGGGTTATCCTGGTAATTTATATCCTGGTAATGATTGTAAGAGTTGATAGGTATTGTAGGATGTTTTATTGAATCAGTTCCAAGTCCAGTAAACCAGAGTAAAATTCCACATCTTTTCACATTTAAATTATAAAAAACATTCTTGATTAATTTATATACGTACATAGTACATTCTTGAACAATGTAGAACAATGCTTACCTGTGTAACAGCCATCTAAGTCTAAATTTAAGGCTTGATCTTGCCAATAGCGGCATGATTCCAGTGCAGAATCCTTGAAAACTTCTGTAAAAATGAGCACTAAAACCAGCTGGAATGTTTCAGAATATGTTGATTCCACTGGAATCCTGCTCCATTTGGGATGAATGGAACAGTCTTTCCTCAAAGCTCACCCCGACATTTTTGGCTGTTACAACAATCACACTTTTTAAGGATGTTTATCTAAAATTTTTTGTCATGTCATAATATTGCAACTGAATATGTTAAAAGTTTGCAATGTGAGGCGATGGCTGATATTGCTTTACAAGTTGGCCCGTCACATGAACAAATTTAAAACAATATTACGCCAGTAAGTTTTAGTTGCAAGATGCTTGGCTACATCTCAGTAGTTTTCAGTAAACATTATCTCTGCCACCCTCATGCAACCCCATTTTTTTTCACAGGACTTGTCACTAAAATAATTTTCACTTACTAAAAGATTATGTTCCTTTGAGTTAAATCTCCAAAATCTAAAGTGTCAGTTCAAGTATATTTTCCTACAGTACATTACAATAATAGGTTGTATGGAGTAACCACATCATATAGCCATGGCAATCGGACATGCCATTGCTTTAGTATCTATAGAAATATCAGCAGAGTAACCGGTAGAAATATGTATATTCAGAGAACTCAAAGCAAAGCATCAGTATTTTTTTTCTGACACTGCAACCAAGCAATAAATAACTATATACAGCAATAATACAAAAATAACAACATTAAACTATGATTCAACTAGGCATTTATAAATTTATTAATATAATACTACCATTTTTTTTTTTTTCCATGAACTCAATGATTACAAGCTACTGAAGCAGGTGGTTGGTTGCCCATCTGTTATTTGCTTCACCTTTTCGACTGATTTTTGCCTCAGCCCTTTTGTACCTTCGTTTTTCTGACTCCCTGGATTTTGACCTTTGATTGTTTTTCGACTTTTCTTTTGCATTCTGATTTGGGCATTGTCTGTTGATCTCTTGGCTCTGAACCTTGGACTGAATAAACTACGTTTTTGGATTATCCCTTGGTCTGCTTTTGGGTCCTCAGTGCCTTACTTAACACTTGCCGATCACAAAACATAAAACAGGCATGGCCAGACGGATGAACCAAAGTGCAATAACACATTTTAAAAGAAAAAAAAAACATGTGATTTAACATAAATCCTAAACACAGGATTTATACACATTCAACTTCACCAAATTTGGGAAATCATTTCTTCTTCTATAGCTGATATAATCTCACTCTGCGTTTGTGTTTTACTCGTGTTGTATTAAGATTCTGTGTGTAGCTTGTGTTTTGCGTTGGGATTCTGTGTTTAGTTAATTTTTTGTGTATAGATTTTGTACATCCTGTGTATTGTGTTCTGATTGTGTTTTACTTGTGTTTTTTGGTCAGATTCTGTGCTTCAATCGTGTTTTGTGTTAAGATTCTGCATTTCATTCATGTTTTGTGTACAGCCTGTGTATTGTGTTCAGGTTGTGTTTTGCTCATGTTTTGTGTTGATATTGTGTGTGTGTAGATCGTGTTTTCTGTTTAGATTCTCTGTTTCACTCATGTTCTGTGTTCATATTGTGTTTAGCTTGTGCTTTGTGTTAGGATTATGTGTGTTTTGTGTGCAGATTCTGCGTAGCTTGTGTTTTATGTTTAGGTTCTTTGTTTGACTCATTTTATGTTCAGATTGTGTTTAGCTTGTGTTTTGTGTTCAGATTGTGTTTCATATGAAAGCCTTTCTTCTCCAGCTGATATAATCTCACTTTTGCTTATTCAAGTCTCAAGCTGCCATAGACCTTAGCCTGCCATGTATAAAGGGATTACCAAAAACATTAAGAAATAGCTGCATTTATAATGCACAACTTTTAAATAAAACAACCTTTGTATGATTATTTTCAGGGAAAGTCTGAGACACAGAAAATTATGTCATATCTTATTTCAAAATGTACTGAAGTGTCAGCTTGAAGAAACCTCAAGCACCCCAATGAGAACCAATGTTTTAATGTACCCAGAACAAGATCCATTCAGACAAGTGCACACACACACACACACACACACACACACACACTGATTCCTAGAATACTGGGTGCAACAGCTCCCATTAGCCGATGTTCAGGGTAATTTTAATTCATGTTAACCCTAAAGCTACATGTTTCTAGTGCCTCACAGTTTGTTTTCAGAGTGTCAGTTTGCAGGCTGTCCACAAGGCCAGTGAAACGGTATATAATAAAAATGTTTTGCAGTTTACTTTATTCATTTTTCTACATATGGTTCTCTCTACATGTCCCTTTGTGGGTGGGCTGCATATTTCTATTACAGTTCAATCAGTACCTCCTGAATAGGCAGGACATCTGGGCCGTTTCTGTGACTCCTTCAGTCAAGGCTACACTGAGGCTACATGTGGAATACGTCTTATTGGTAAACTGCACACAAATGTCATTGTGCATGTGCTTGTAATTCACTGTTGTTTTCTTCTTCCAGGAAAGAGTGGCTGCTTCCCAGCATGGCAGCAATTCTTATTCGGCCTGAGATATCTGCCTAAATCACAGTAAAGTGCACTGCCCTGTCAAAAATAGTCACCTTTCTGACTACATTCAAGGTATGATTAGAGGCATTTCAATGTCTAGTTGCGTTTACATGAAAAGGAGTTTAAGAAAATTGAATTTATTCCTTCTTTATAAGTGCAAAGAAGAAAGTTGAAACTGAAACAAAAATGTTCCATTTAAAAAGCTTATCTTAGAAAAAGATTTTTTAAAAAGCCGGGTTAGTTTTAAAAACAAAACCTTAAAAGTAACCGTTACCCTCTGCTGGCATGGAGTGATGGCCTTAATTCTGCAGGCTGCAGTCTCTTTCTCAGGAGTCTTTCACAGCTCGAGAACATTCCAGATATCTTCAGAGACCCTCATTCTGTTATGCCATTCAGCACACCTGACAAACTCCCTGTCCTGACACAAGCACATCAACAGGGTTTGCTGCTGCAGTCACAATCCCCCCATAGCGAATGCGAGAACATAAACAAACCATGAATTGTGTGTTTGTGTGTGTGCGCATGTGTGTGTGTGTGTGTGAGTGTGTGAGTGTGAGTGTGTGTGCGCGCGTGTGTGTGAGTGTGTGAGTGTGCGTGTGAGAGTGTGTGTGAGTGAGTGAGTGAGTGTGTGTGTGTGTGTGCACGCGCCTGTGTGAGTGTGTGTGTGCGCATGCATGTGTGAGTGTGTGCGCATGTGTGCGTGTGTGTGAGTGTGTGAGTGTGAGTGTGTGTGCGCGTGTGTGTGTGAGTGTGTGAGTGTGCGTGTGTGTGTGTGTGTGTGTGTGTGTGTGTGAGAGAGTGTGTGTGAGTGTGTGTGTGTGTGTGTGTGTGTGTGTGTGTGAGTGTGTGTCTGTGTGTGCATGTGCGTGTGTGTCGGGTGTTGCGGTGGAGGCCAAAGGCGCCATGCCGGCAGGTGTACAAACCACAGCGAAGGAAGTGAGGCGAGAAATGCCCCCTAATCCTTCGACAGTTTGATTGCACCTTCCTTTCGCGGCTGTGTTTTCGCGGTTGAGAGATAATCAGGCTTGCGGTCACTGGAAAGGCCCCGTGTGTCCCAGGTAGATTTTTGTTCAAACAAAGCAAACCGCTTTTGAAACTGAATACATTAATCTCCCAGATGTTTTTTTTTTTTTTTCTCCGTCTGTTTTTCCAAAGGCCAATCAGGATGGGCCGCCTTTGTCTTCGCACAGTGCTCCTTGTTCTCTGAACGCGCACAAGGTTTCGTGTCGGCCCCGAACATGAAATGAAATACTCGCGCTGTTGGCTCGGAGGAGATGAGGATATGCAACATGGAATCTCCGGGTTGACTGTAAAGAGATCCAGCCGCCATACATTTGGCACATGCTGCACATAAATCACAAAGGGCAGACTGCGTCTAAGATATGAGCATTTGTTTTAACACAAAGAAATCTTCCCGCTGGTGTATATAAAAGCTGATGGCCATAGCAGGTTTTTGTAGAACTCTTTCACCTTTGGTTTGGAATCCTGTGCTGAGAATCTGCCCAAACAGGTGTGTCACCTCCACAGGCCCTTATATTCACAAATTAATTCTGGGAATTTTGCATTTATGAGAAAATATGTATGTATACTTCAGTAATATGGATGATATAACACATGTTGAGCGCATTGTTTCAGCATGCAGAATATGTACAGTGAGCAAAGACATATTTTTACTTGCTTTGGCTCTGTACTCCACTCTTTCAGATTTGTAATTATACAATTCACAAGTGTGGATTGTCAGGTTGTATTAAAGGGTTTTTTTCATACCTTTTGGTTTCACCATGTAAAACTTTCAGCATTCTTTATACTTAGACCCCCCAATTTCAGGGAACCATAATGTCTGGGACAAATGGCTTTGCCGGTGTTTCTGATTAGACAGGTGGTTTCAATTTCTTCTTTAGCGCAGGTTTCAGAGAGCCTTCAGTATCTAGTCTTGATTATAGTCCTTTGATTGCCTTTGGCATCTATTATTGGTATTTGTCAATGTGAGAACCAGAGTTGTGCCAATGAAAGTCGAGGAAGCCATTATGAGACTGACAAATAAGAGAAAAGTTAGAGACATAGGCCTAAATGTAGGCTTATCAAACGCAACTATTTGAAACATCATTAAAAATAAAAAGAGCCCTTTTGAGGTCAGTAATCGCAAAGAGCCTGGTAGGCTACAGCTGATCACCAAAGAATTATCATCATAATGAAGAAAACGGCTGTTGCACAGACCAGGAGCCCTCCTCAAGAGACAGGCATGAATGTCTCAGTGGCCACTGTTCACAGAAGACTTCAGGACAGAAATACAGAGATTACACTCCAAGATGAAAGGTTACCGTTTGCTCAGACCTACCAAAAAGAGGCTGCCGGGTTCTGGAAAAAGTTCTTGTAGACAGACGAGAGTGAGAAGATTTACTTCACTATCAGAGTGATGGAGGAGCAAAGTGTAGAGGCCAAAAGCAACTAACCGAGATCCAAAACACTCATCTGTGAAACATGGGGGGGTTGTTATGGGTTGAGCATGAATGGCTGTCACAGGTACTGGCTCACATTGATGATGCAACTGCTAATAGCAGCAGCAGAATGAATTCTAAAATGAACAGAAAGATCTTATCTGCTCAAGTTCAAGCAAATGACCCCAAAATTCTTGAATAGTGTTTCGTCCAACAGTAAGACATTGGGCCTCAATAAAACTTTTGTATTGTAATCAATTCTCTTACTTTTTTTTTAACGAAAGGAGTATGCCACGTCAGATTCAACAAGCGCACCTAACTTCAGACAACTGTCCTGAAGGAAGATGTCCATTTTAATTCAGTATATATGGTACTGTAGGTGGGTTCCTTCGATTAGATGGCCAATGGGGTTCACAAGAACAAGGGAGGACTAATATCTGACGGTGGTTAATTTGTTTTTGCAAATCATAATAATATGGTGGGCCGTTAATACATTTAAACAGTCCTCTAAAATATGTTTCTGAAAACGTTTGAGGCAAGAAATAAGCAATGTAGTTGCTGAATCTAGATCATATTTGATTTGCAATACCCAGTTTGAAAGTTTGATCCGAGTTCTGTTTGCCAGGCGAGTTGCGCTGACAGGCATTACAAGGCTCTTGTTTGCATAACTCAGAAGACTTCTCAGAAGATTTCTTTCCTCAATTTCTATTTCAGTTTGCAGCAGAGCAAACTTCTATTAGGTTTATTGGAGGGTGATTTGAATCACCTGCTGCTAAGGGTGTGGGAACTGGTTCTTAATTGATCATTCAGAGCAGCCTGGTGCATTGACTCCCCTTAGCCAATCAGGGTGTGATGACGCCCTTTCTTTTGGGCTTAAAAGATGTAGTAAAATGCACACCTGGTTGATTTTCTAATCCAATCTTCTCACAGTGAGACCAGAAACTCGAGAAACTCTTTTTTGGCTTTTGTGAATTCTTTGCTCTCGTTGCTGTTAAAATTCAGACATATTTTGTGTTGCTATTTTGCCTGAGTCAGCGATTGAGGGCCTATTGTTGCAAAACCTCTTGGCTAGCCATAATGATGGCCCTGCAGGTTTGAGTTTTTAGTTTGTTTAATGTTTTTATTTGGGCACCTGAAACCCCCTATGCATCTTTTGTGAGTCAAAGGGAGAAAGCTGGAATATTTTCCTTTATTATTGAAGAAGCATTTGTTTCTTACACTTCCTACTTCCCTATTTTATATGATTGGGAACTGGTTATCAGCTGCATTCCTGACCATCTGATCAGTTTGGTAATCAGTACCTCCACAGCAACGAAGGAGAAAAAAAGGCTGCAATACTGGCCTGGCAGACCATGACCCGAGAATACGCTCAGTACCTGTGTACATGCTGTACTTTCCATATGGGGAAACCAAAGGGTATAAAAGTATCATCAAATAAAAGCATGAGAATGTATACTTCTACCTCATATGAATTGCTTGATTACAAACCTAAAATTGTGGAGCGCAAGGTCAAATTTGTCAAAGTTTTGTCCCAAACATTATGGAGCTCAGAGTATATAATTTAAAAACCGATATGATCAGTGGTAATTCAGGAACATTTCAACATGCTTTTTTTCTTTCTTTCATTGTTCCTCTACTTATTTTGAACAGTTAATGAACAGTTACTGTAAAGTGCTTTTCCTACATAATATTCAAATGATGGATATGTTATTATTCTAATGTAGGGGATTCAAAAAAATCTATTCAAACATGGTCCAGCCAAGAAAAATGATGACATTCCACTCCACTCAACACTATTTACAATGTAGTGCCTGCCAAACAAACAGGTCCTTCTGTTTGGCTAGTGTATAAAGCATTCAAATAAACAATATGGTGGGAGGTTAGGAATGGTTTTAATTAAACTGAGTAAATAAGATATCAGAGCAGTCACTATACTGTCGCTGTGAGTAAGTACAAATGTGATAAATTAATGGGTAAATGAATGGTAGCCATATTCTTTGTATGTTTGGCTTCTATCTAATCGGTATTTAAGAGAAACATTATTCTGAAGGGTATACAGCCATGACTCAATCTGGTTTGAATAATTGGGTCTTGTTGTACATTTGTCATACAAAAATATAGGTAATTAATTACAAGCAGAAATCCACAGTTTGCTAATTTTCAATTTAAAGAGATCACAAACAATAAATGAATAAATTAATTATTGTGAAATGGTGCAAATGCTGAAGTTAGTTATGTATTCCTACCTTATTTTTCCTCATTAGAGGATATAATGATGTGTTGAAAGCAGGTTTAGTTTACACTAGGAACAGCCCCCCCTTTCTAAAAGGTGCAGGGTTTAGACAGGCTGAGATTAGATGGTGTTCCTGGTATGTTCTCAGTGGCCATCATCCAGTAGGAGAAAAAAAAAAAAAAAGCAAACCACCTGCTTTTTATTTATTACTTTTGCCAGAAAATAAGATTAACAATCACTGTCAGTTGTTCTTCAAATATCATCCCCTACACTACAAAAAAATAGTGTCGACCGATCTGCCAAGAAAGTGGCACTTTGACTAATTCCTTTTTTATTTCTCGGAATTAAAGGAACAGCCACTGGGCTGAGCGAATCTATCTTCATCATAGCGCCGGTTGTCACAGCACAGTTTTTCTTGTTGTTAAAGTAACGGAGGGGGAAGGAAAACAGCTTGATGAATGTAATTTGACATGCCAGGGGATTGCAATATGAATCATACCCCTTCTGTGTAATTGGATGAGGAAGAAAGAGGCTGTGCTGAGAAAATCCTGTGCTTGCTAGGTTCTTTATTGCGCTCCTTCCTTTGGTGTAGCACTTGGGTATCGGTAAAAGCAATTACATCTCTCAAGGTTGGTGGCCCTTCATGGACGATAAATTAAGGCTCCTCAGCAGATGACCAATTGCCCCTGTCACCTCAAGAGAAAAACGTTTGCCGGAGGATGCTCGAAAAAATAGCACTTCTATGAAAAAGGAAATGGTCTTTGTCGTCATCTGCCTTGTATCTCAGCTCTTGTGAAAACAGCAGAAAAAAAAAAGCTTGCCTTAGTAATTCCGTGTGTTTGGACGGAGACTCTTCCCGTCGTTGATTTCTCCACAGCGCTGTTAAATAATTGCTCAACATATCTCTGGATACATAAAGGCATGTTCCCTGCCATACCCATGTCGAATATGTCACTCCCTGCTTTTCTGTTGCAGTTAAATTGTCCGTGGTCGGTAGAAACGGCAGGCAGTCCATCATGGGGGAACAGGACTGAATGTTCTTTTCGCAGGTTAATGGTGCGGGTCTTACGGTGGTGCTTCTGACTGACAGCCCTGTGACTTCCAGCACTTAAAAAAAAAAACCTGAATTTGAAACAAATTTTACATTTTGCAGCTGGTATAAAGAACGTTGCAACAAACACCACGTGTGACAGTTCAGCAGTCTACTGACCTTGGAGGTGCAGCATACAGTACGGCAGAGCAGCATATTAGTCAAATGTTTCTCAAAATTCAATATGCTTGGCAACCTCTCCTCCTGTACTTGACAATCATGTGGGGTCACCGGGTCACCAGTTTTCATAACTGAAAACGGTAGGGTGTCTGAGAAGTGACAAGGTAATCTTAAACTCATATGCCTTCTCTGAGGAGA
This sequence comes from Conger conger, assembly GCF_963514075.1. NCBI lineage: Eukaryota > Metazoa > Chordata > Actinopteri > Anguilliformes > Congridae > Conger > Conger conger. Next base: position 11,301,198 of record NC_083777.1, read on the forward strand.
TGGGGCCAGAGGGACGTTACCACATGGCTGCCCATCTTCCTGAAGCAACTGGAAAAGTTAACCTGCTGTTTTTGTGAAGGTTTTTTACATTTGTTAAGAACAGCCTCCCTTGAGTCATCTTTTTATGTGCAATGGAGATATGGAAAGGGATAGAATGTCAATTAGCATTCTTTCACCAAGCCAATGATGGCCGACAGGGTCTGCATCTGTTACTACAGTATTTATTTACATTGTCCTCACACATAGTATGTACAGTTATTGTCAAACATTTTATAAAATTGGTACAAACAATATTATTAATTCAATAAGTATTACTTTATTAATTATTTGTTATTCAACTTTTCTGTATTAAGCCATTTTTTTCTAAGTGCACTGCATATAGTTATCACGTGTAATTGAAATACAAAAAATTTGTGTGGAAGCAGTGCAATGCATACAGTCACGTATATACGGGTCAGGAGCTTCAGACCATGATGTTCACATCAACCATCAGAATAGGGAAAACATGTGATCTGAGTGATTTTGACCATGGATTGATTGTTGGTGGCAGACAGGGTGGTTTGAGTATCTCAGAAACTGCTGATCTCCTGGGATTTTCACGCACACTAGTCTCTAGAGTTTGCAAAGAATGGTGCAAAAAACATGAAAAAATGAGCAACAGTTCTGCAGACAGAAACACATTGTTAATGAGCGATGTCCGAGAAGAATGGCCAGACTGGTCCAAGCTGACAGGAAGGTGACAGTAACACATAAAACCACATATTACATATAACAGTGGTATGCAGAAGAGCATCTCTGACCACACGATGCATCATTACTCAAAGTGGATAGGCTACAGCAGTAGAAGTCTAAAAAAATAAGTCAAATACCTAATAAAGTGCTCACTGAGTGTATATAAAGCATGTTGAATTAGCTTTGCATATGAAATGTGATTCATAAATAAACTTGCCTTACTTTTTGTAATGGAATGTGGGGTAAAGTTTTTGGCATTGAAGCTCTCTTTTCATGGACTTGATTTTGGTTATTTAATGTTTGTTATCCCACAGCCAATGAAACTTCTCTAACATTGTCATGATTCCTTGTAGCTGCCAACATCTGCTTCTGCTAACATCAGCTTCTGCCAATAAAGGTGTGAAACGCACCCGCTTCTCCAGCACTAGTTCACTTATGCCTGCTTAATTGAAAAGGAGCTGCACTTTACCTCATTGATTTACTATGTTTCTGGTTGAGTCATAGAATAAACTTGTTGGTAAGCTTCTTTGTTTTGGCAAGCAGCAAGAGAAACAAGATGGGGATTTTTTTTTTTTTTACATTTGGAAGCCAAGAGCATGCCTCATTCCTAATCCCCTGCATGACTAAATGGCACGTGTGCTGGTCGTATCACTGCGAAGCTCTTCACGAGACACGATTTACGGTGTTTGTTATCAGCTCTGCTTGTGGAAGCTTCCGCTAATTGGCGCGCTGGGAGTTTTTTTGGGGGGCGAGGGGAGGGGGGGGGGGGGGCTTTGTTCATTAGCACACGGGTGATTAATTGCCATAACTCCCCACTTCAGAAAACTGGCCGGTAAAGGGGCCAGATTCAACACAAACTGCGCAACATAAACCGTGCAAGCCCAGACAGTGGTAGCTAATCATATCATCGGCAGCGTAAGCCGCTGATCTCTTGGCTGAGAAACGGATCGTGTGAAAGCACCTGCCTCGCACATGGCAACCCGTTCTGTGATTCACTGATGAAGCTGAATAAACGGCACCCCCCTCCTCCCCCCAAAAATAGAAAATGGAGAGAATTCTCCTCCTCACATCCTCTAGATACGCATCACAAACACGAGACTTCCTCGCTCTCTGCCTGCCCTGCGCTGCTCTCAATAAGCCACGGTGCCCTGCAGGACCTGCCTGTTTCTGTAAAGTAAACCACCACAGCTGGGATTTGTCAAGATGAATCCCTCTGCTTTTCTGGCCCTTTTCATAAATGTGGAGGTGGAGTGGCCATCAAAGGACGAGGTAAAAAATACCCAAACTAATCTAGTGTATGCCAGCTGGCAGCAATTCAAAAACAGCTTTTAAAAATTTACTTTGAATGAGCAATTTCAAATTAAGCGAAAGGAAGCCTGCTGCCATGTAGTGGTGGAAGGCGAGTGTGCTCGCCGAACTTTAGAGCAATAATAAGGCTCCCCGGGCTGACTGAAACCTGTATCGCAGAGTTATAGAAATATGACATAATTTTGGGTTAAGCTGGCTGTGGAAGACAAAAAAATACAATTTATATTAGGGATCAAAAACATGTGGTTATTTTTTATTGTGGTTATTTTTTATTTATATCATTTTTGTTTCACAGTACCTGTAGACCAGATTTGAATGTTTGCATGCTTAAAAAAACAGACTGAATTTAAACTGAATTTAATATACGTAGGTAGGTCTAAAATCTTGGTGCTCTTGTTTTTGCATTATATACGAACATTACACATTTGGCCTGCATTTGCAAGTGTTGCCCATTGGATGAGCAAGGCGCACACATTTACATGAGAAAAGCAAGCATAGTTCCTTTAATTTATTTTGACTTCAGATTTAATCACTGGATCTGCTCTAGTATCACATACTACGGATATGGGTGATGGTCAACTCTGGAGGCCTACTCCGTTGCTTGTTACTTGTGCTTTAATCAACTGATTTGTGCATCAGCAGGAAATGATGTCCTACCATATTTTCCAAATAGCATCCTAATAATAAAGAGTTCCCAAGGAGCAAAATGTAAGATTTTGTTGGACCATTATGGGTGGCAAGTTTGACCATTCTTGTTGACCCTTTTTATATTGCTGACATGCAAATCTAACATTAGCTCACTGGTGATCTCATTCTTAGTATAACAATACCATAGTATAGCAATACCAAAACTATTAAAAATAAGAACTTTTTTAGCACTGGTTCTTGTCAGATGTCTCAATCATATTTTATTTGATCTTAACAGATTATAAAATGTTACTTGTGTCACTTGTGTGCATTTTCAAGAGCAGCAGTAGTATTTGTATACAGTCGACTCCTTGCTTGTGATCACACATCTGAAGTGAAGTGTGGCATTACTTTGCTTGAAGAGTAATAAAGGCAAACTCAGACATTACAAATCATTTGTGTAAGAGACTGTAAAAGCATTAGTCTCATCCTTCTTAGCCAAGTATTTAAGTGACAGACATCTCATTGTCATCAAAAAAATAATAATAATAATACACGAACCAGCAGGCCCTTTGCACAAGAGTAGATAAAAACTGTGCAGTTAAATCATGACCTTATGCTGGTAATTATGCAGCTTACTGTCATGAATTACTGTAAATAACTGCCCAATAACCTTCAGAACAACTTGTTCCTGCTTTTCCTGGAAACTGAATTGACGACACATGGAAACCAAAACTTGAAAAATTCCTTCTGTCCTTATTAAAATACAAACAATCAGTCCATTCTTCTTCTGATGACTCGCTGGTTACTTTAATGTTTCATTCCGTACGTTTGACTGTCATAACTGCGTGTCCTCAGCTTCTGTTTCCTGCTAATGGAAGACACGTGTGTGCTCTAGAATGGAACCGTTTGCCAGTCTTTAAAGAAAGGCCCGTCTTCCTACACACAGTTAATGACAGAGTGTGCGGAAAGCAATCTTTTACAGGAGAGTTTTTATAATTAGTAGCTTACTACAGTCGCTGACTGACATTGAGAGGTGTTCTGGCAGGCGCTTGCCCACGTTTGTGGTGAAACATGGAGCCAGATTGTTCTGCACTCTGCGAAATTGATTGTGCGGCTGTTTCTAATGGGACACTTTTACATGCTGAGTAGGTCTGAACCGGCAGCCATGGATGGAGAGGAATTGGGTGCTGAGTGGGTAGGTGGGGGTGGTTGTCGAGTTAGCAGCAGGCTCTTTCTGTCTGCCTTATTGTTTCTGGAAAGAAGACTTGGGCTTCCTTTGGCCCTTTTTTAACATCTGGATGAGGCTGCACGGGCCTGTGGCAGGCAAACAGTGCCATGGTTTTACAGGCGGATTGCGTTACCGCGCGTGGTTGATGTTGGCAAGGCGGGCTGCCTGGCGACGGATGCGCCGTTTCAGTCGCCGGAGATGAAATGGAGCAGCCTGTTTGCCCCAGAGGTTTGGATCTCTGCCGCGAAACTCAGGGTCGCTGAACATGTCCAGCGATGCAGGATTGAGAGTGTTGTAACAGCCCTGTTCATCAGGCCTGCTGCTGCTGATTCAGGCCAGTAGCGCACTAAGTCCAGTGCACAAGATATATGTGCTTACCCATTAGTCCCCGGGGCACTGTGCTCTCACCCAGTTTCTCTCTATGACTGTCAGTCTTTCCCTTTATTTAATTCTCCCTCCCACTCCCTGTTTTCATCCTTTCTCTACTCTTCTCTCTTTCTCTCTCTCCCCCCGCCCTCCCCCTTCATCCCTCCCCGGCCGGGGATGCAGCTGCCATGGCAACGGCTGAGTCACCACCGACCGCGTTCCGCCAATCACTGACGAGCCTCCGCGGTGAGCTCCGCCCTCTGAGCCAGCGCGCGGCAGAGCCGCGACAGTCCGGAGCCGAATAGGCGAGCAGAGCTCTCACACACACACACACACACACTGTTGCGTGAACCCCACACCCCCCGCTCACGCCACAGGGGACCTACGGGGGCTGGGGAACCGGACGCGGGGCCGCGGGGATGGGTAACGTCCCTGCCGCAGTGAAGCACTGCCTGAGCTACGAGCAGCTGATCCAGGACTACCCGTGGCTGTCTCACAAGCTGCAGGAGGCCCAGGTGAGATGAGCCCCTCTGGGAGAGAGAGAGAGAGAGAGAGAGAGAGAGAGAGGGGGGGGTGAGGGAGAGAGAGAGAGAGAGAAGGAGAGTGGGAGGGAGGGAGGGAGGGAGGGAGGGAGGGAGAGGAGGACTCAGCAGAGTGAGCTACCGGGCGGGGGGTGATGGGGAATGGGTGGGCCCTCTTACTGTATCCCGACACAATGCAGGCCCACGCTGCACTTCTGCGTACTGTTCTTAACATGAAAGCCGCCTGCTATGAGCAGAGTGCTTTACGGCAAGGAGCCGGCGTCAGCGACTTTGATACAGCCCATGTAAAATGGACGCACTGAGAAACGAGATCGTTAGGCCGAATTATCAATAGTTAATCTGACAGGCTGCCCAAACATTGTGCCACTGGTGATTTGGGGGCTCCCCGTCGAGGCTCATTGGGGGTGGGGGGGTGTAGATGGAGCGGAACTTATAGCCTGAGCAGCCTGTCATTTCCCAGTCACTAATCTCTCTTGTGATTTAGTGGTATTGCAACAAATAAAAAGGTTAAACTTAGCACAATCCTCGGGGACTATATATTATTACTAGCCAACCTGATTTTTTTTGCATCTTAAATGTACTGTAGATGGTTATTCTGACCTTTTCATATTGCCTCTAGCTTTTCCAGTTGACGGCTTTTTGCTGTGGAAGGGAAAAAATATATTTCCATGCATATGGAAAATTATTCAATGGCTATATTGCACATAATGGCTCATTGAGCTGTAGTTTCTGCATTACCTATTCACCCTGTTTGTGTTGATAGGGTGTTATATTAAAGAGAAGATAAATCTGTTCCATTTTCATTTATTTGACATGGTTTTTCCCAAAATTCAGAGTGGAGCTGTGCACAAGTACCCAGAGTTTGTTAAAGTTGTTGAAGTTGGACCTAGAGATGGGCTGCAAAATGAAAAGGTGAGGTACAGCCATTTTGTTTGTAACCACCTTGAAGTGGTCATCTGCCTTTAATCTGTAGATCAGTGGTACCGTTTAAATCACACTTTACAATAAGGTTCATGAATTGGCATTAACTAATGCAGTTAATGTATTTGAACATCCTTAATTCATGAATAAGCATGAAATTAACTTTTCATTAGTTCATATATTTGTTACCTACTAGCTAATGTAATAGGTACATGCATATTTATACATTAGCAAACCATTAGAAACTTCTAGTTAACTATTAACACACACATTAACATATTTTTTAAATTTACATTAATTAATGTGGTTACCATAGATTAATGATGTACATATAGTACATAACAAAGCAGCAACTTTTCAGTCATTGTTTAACAACTCCATTAGTTAATGCCAATATAACTTTATTATAAAGTGTTACCACTTTTATTATGTTTGGATGTTTGTTTTAATTCTCTGAGGGGGCATATTATAATTCAGGGAGAATGTTACCTTGAGCTAAAAGCTTGCTTTCCAATGTAATATTTCCAGAGCCAGCATATAGCCAGTAAAAGATAAATCATATCCCGTTTATTCACAACACAAATGTAAATGCAATTTCTTATGTTGTACTGGAGCTTATGTCTTTGAGTGCAGGGGTTTCAGGTTGCATTTGCAATGGGTCAGGTCCCATTTTTCCCAAAGTAGTTTTGTCACCTGCATTTCAGTCCTTCAGGTCAGTAGAGTGGTCTTTGACAACACATGTTCTTCAATTATCTCCTCACTCCTCCCCTGTCATCCATGTTGAGAAGTCGACTGTCGTTTACAAATGGCAACAAATATTCCCGCTCATATTCCCAGTGTCATCTGTGGGACGTAGCCTGCACACACAGCACAGTTATATTACCTGCACAAAAATAGGGAGACAAATTAAAGGGCAGGCAAAGTGGTGAACTCACTTGTAGCAGGGGTAGGCTATTAAAGTGAAAAAGATGAATAGATTAAGTGACACAGATTAACTGAAACAAGCATACATATATTTTAGGTTACACTGTCATTGCTTAACGGTGATGGGTGTAAACTTTTCCATATGAAAAGATGCACACCTTCTTAATCTGTGCCAGCACAGCAGTATTTGGTTGTGTTCATTCATAGGTCCACAAATCTGGGAATAGAAACTGAGGTAGTGGGAATGCACAAGCACAGCGCTACTATTGAGAAACGGACATAATTTGGGGTTGTCCAGGGTTGAACTCAAAGCCTGGGTCAGGTCATGGATAGCCCCTGTCTTTTGTCCTGCTGACAGATGGCTCCTCTTGACGGTTTCTTTACGACAAGTCTATAGTTGTTTTTATTGTAAATATCAATCTATTCTTTTGTTTTGGCATGGATAAATTGTAAACAATACCGAAGTATATATTGAATCCATGTTTACTTTCTTTCCTCCGCACATAGCTCATATGCTTTAGAAATTGGAAACTGAAAATAAGGGTCAGTGTAACTTTTTTTGAAGAATAGCCAGGTAATATGCATGACTACAACCCCTAAAGGCATAACATCTCTTTCGCAAGCTGCTTTTGAGTTTAAAGTATATTTTCTGAAGTGCGTCCATCATTGCACACACAAACGGTCTGGGCCTACTGATAAAAGTAGACAAACCACTTCTATTCCTGGTAAGCTGTATGTATCTGTGAAAATCAGTCAGTTCCTTATATACCTGCCTTTTGTTCTGCTGGCAGAACTCAAAGTGGTAAATGCTTTTTTCATCCATTTTATTAAAACCTCATTGACCTCAACTTAATCCCCACCCCATTTTCATTGTGCAGAGACTTAAGAACCTGTGAGGAATTTATGATCATAACTCAGTGTTTGATTGCATTGTAATGCTCACACACTTAATGCCGTCACAGAATAATCCATGTCCATTCATTTTGTATTTCTGACAGTCCATGTTGGGCTGTAGGATGGGCTTGAACGAATCGCTGGGACATTTCATACACAAATACAAGTCTGCATAGTGGGCTTAGAGGGCACTTATTACAGTACAAATAGGTGTTTGCACAAAAGGAATGTTTGACTGTACCATCCGAATACAGTGCCCTAGAATATCAAAGTGTGACCTACCTCCAAGGTTCAAAGGTCACAGGTTGAGTGGACTGTTTGTTTGTGCATAACTATCACATGTGAACTTTGACCTGTGCACTGCAAGCCAAGTGACCCACAGGGTGATTAGGGAAATATTTCCCCATAGATAAACAGGCAGCAGATAAGAGTATTGGGTGAATGTAGTTTTTTTTTTTTTTTTTTAACACAACTTCACCTAAGCTGCTGTCCTGTCTCCTTTGAAAGATATTTTATACCTCAAGGGATTTCCTGGTTAAATAAAACCCTGTCCTAATTATGACCATTGTTATTTCATGTGAAATGGAACAAACATATTTCACAGATACATTCATTAAATGATGAGATTCTCTGGTATAACAGCATTTGACTTCCAACGGGATGGGTTATGCAGTTAGAGGTGCCTATATTGGCTAACATGTCTTTGATCTGTACTCATTTCACTGAATGATTATGATATATTTTACTGAATGATACTTGATCTGCCCATTTTACTGCATGATTTGCAGTTTAAGCATACATGGAATGATTTGCAGTTTTTAAGCATACTTTCAAATGGATGTATGCCACATCTTCACATTTTTCACAAAGGGCACATTCATGCACTGTATAAATACTGTGCTAAAAAGAAAGGCTAAATGCAAGAGGAAAAATAAAGCCTCAAAAGGTAATGGCAACTGTCAGTCATTAGACTAAAGGTACGTGCAGGTTTTCCGTTAAACGTTCCCAAGAATCGATGCTTTGTTCCTCGTTTAAACTGCCAAAGACAAAGACTTTCTTGTGATACATGGAGCCTGCGGGTTCATGAAAATAGAATGAAATACTTCAATTTTTTTTTTTTCAATGATTACTTTCAACATGTGTTTCACATTTTTCCTTCAAGTACTGTATTGATGAAATGAACACAAACTGACCTTGAAATATATAGGAAACATAACATGATTTTACCAGATGGCTCATATGTTATGTTTCGTATTGGGTAGGTCACAACTTTATCATTCCCACATTCAAACTGTTAAAGTGTTTTGAAACCTCTAAATTGGTGGCAACTATGCACACTGCCACGGATTCTGGGAGTTTGAAACACCAAGTTCAGAATCCTTTCGGAACGCGTTCACAACATATCACTGTTTCAAAATATTTTCATAAAATGTTGCCCTGTCAGAGCAGGAAGTAAAAAAAAAACATCATCGTTTGTGTATTAACAACATATCAACATTTTTCAATAAAAATAATAATTAGCTTTCCTGTTCTTGGCATTTTATCTGACACTTTTGCAGTATGTTGAGTGGAAATGTAGTCCAATGAATCCATTATCAAGTATATAAAAAAGAAAAGAAAAGTAAAAGAATAAAATATGGCTTGGATCTGTATATCCACACATTTTAGATCTCCAGAGGGATAATATCTTCCCAGGCACTCAATCGATTTTGTCCTTTGACAGGAGATCGTTCCAACAGGAGTGAAAATCCAGCTGATAGACATGCTATCGGAGACGGGGCTCCCTGTGATCGAGGTGACCAGCTTTGTGTCTTCAAAGTGGGTACCACAGGTAGTATTTCTCCTCTATCCTCTGAGACCACGCTGACTGATTTGCGGCTCCACCATTGTTCTCCGCCCAACTACAGAGAGCCCTGCTCCACTAAAAGCAAACTGCAGATGGCCACTGTCTTTTTGTTTTACACCCACAGATGTTTTTGGATACTAGGAGTCCCACAAAGTCCCTGTCTACAGTGTCTTGTATTTGATTTGTCCCCAGTAAAACACTTTTTGGACAGCGGATAGTTGTTCAGCCCCCCTGTGAGCGGTTTGGATGTTTTACAGCCTAAACATTACAGGTGGAAGTCTTGGCTTTGTCATTAGAGTCTGCCACACTCCAACCCACTAGGCAGTTGGCTTCGTATTACCAATACCAGGGATCCTCACGTAACTACTGCATCAGTTCCTTCTGACAGATGCACCATTTCTCAACAGGCTGCCAGATTATACTATTGAGAAATGCGACTCTGATCGGCGCCACCTCTCCTGTTGTACTGTGTGGCCCATAGTGCAGTCACCTATTTTATGTCATGTTCACCTGCAGTGTGCCCTGTTTGGGTCTAGGTAGTACATCTTAATTTCGGAGAACAATGCTGGGTAGTTGTATTAACATAGTTGTTAACTAACTAACCCCTGAAGTCGATCTGTACCGCTTTATGGATTTGTACATCATTGATTAATGCGAATTCGTATTGAAATTAATATTTGTTACTGGTTAAATCATTTAATGAAGTTTACCGTATGGATTGCTCATGATTAAGTTTTAATGTAACTCATACATTAGTCAGTAGTTAACAAAAATATTAATGAAGTAAATTTCCTGCTTGCGTAATGCATTTGTACGTCAATTAATTCATGTTAATTGCCAAATCTTATTGTAAAATGTGAATGCTTTTTCTTCTGTTACTAATCAGCAGGTTTCTATCAGTGTTGTAGACATAAAGTTTTATCTAACTGAAATATAAAATGAGCAAGGAGAACTTGATTTAACAGAAAAATGGTGGATGGGATTTTTCTTTTCAAAAAGAAGAAAAAAGCATCTGGGTCTCCTTTTTTCTCTCATCTCCACCATTTTTCTAAAGATGGCTGACTCTGATGCAGTGCTTCGGGGGATAACCAGGTCACCCCAGGTGAAATACCCGGTCCTGACGCCAAATGTTCGAGGCCTCGAGGCAGCTGTGAGTGATTCTCCCGTCTACATCTTCATTCATAGATATTTCTGCTCCACTCAAGATCCAGTAGTTACAGCATTGATCAAGGCTCATTTCCATGTTGAATCCAACGTACAAAACTGCTCTTTGTGATTTTAATGCTACATCATGAGGTCTTCAACTAACCTTCAGATCAATTACAATTTATATTTTAGCCATTTAGCAGATGCTTACAAAAGCTGAATTTTAACACAAAGCAAACTGCCAATAGGGTTAATTGTAAGTCGCTTTGGATAAAAGCGTCAGCTAAAGAATTAATGTTGTTGTTATTATTATTATAAATATTATCATTGACATTTGATGTAATCCTCTCAAAAAAGTACATAACTCAAAATAGAAGCAATAGAAAAGAATAAAAATCAAAATGGCTACTCTTTGAAATCATCGGTTCTGGTTTACTGCTTACTGCTGGCCACTGCCTGACGTGTTGTGTTTCCTGTTGGTTTGTTCTATGTCGTGGAAGGTTGCGGCCGGCGCTACTGAAGTAGCGGTGTTTGCGTCAGCCTCCGAGACCTTCAGCCAAAAGAACATCAATTGCTCCATTGCAGAGAGCATGGAAAGGTTTGAGCAGGTCATTGGGCTGGCGAGGGAGGCACACATTAATATCCGAGGGTATGTATCGTATTGTAACTACACAGCACCTCTGCATGGCTGGTATAACCAGTAACCAATAATTCAACTTCTGAACAAATTCCAAGTTATACATTCATAACATATGTACATATACACACAAATGCGTACACCTAAACATACATGCACCTGTGCTCAAATGCGCACACACATGCACACATACATATGCAAACATACACCGCTTTTACTTAAGTTGTTTAAATACATCAGTTCTCCCTTCTGGAGAGTTGGATATGTCAACCTACGGGTGCTTTTTTTAAAAAGCCTAATATGTTCAGGGAAGTTGTGGTCTGTAGTGAATGCCTGTTACAGAAGCTACTTTGGTCAAACTCCGTCCTAGACCATTTCTCTTTCCTTCAGACAGTTTACATGATATTTCAATGCTGCAAGGCATGAGCCTTGTACTGTACACAAACGGTCTGAAATATGTCTTCCCTGGTTTTCCTTTATTTGTTATAACGGTGTTGATATGTAATATTGTCATGGTATTTGTTTGATTTAAACCGAGCTTTTGAAAGCGCGCATACAGACAGGTTCGAATCGTTCCAGGAGTTATGGGTAAATAAGCAGAGCTCCAGATGTGCGCTGAATCGGGCGCGTCGTATCCGTTGCAACTCGAAGTCCAGATGTGCCTGAGAAAACAGCGGTGGCCGCGCTCTTTAATCTAAACGAACACAAGGCGGAGTCGCCATGGCAACGCATCGGCCTTCACAGCCATATTCTGGAGAGAATGTGACTGAACGACAGTCGCCAGAGATGATTGAGTGATGCTGCCATTTCCACGGGTCCGCTGAGACACTGTGGAAATTCCGGTAGCCAGCTGAAGTATCGTCTGACTGCCCAGAGCCCAAGAGAAACATTCACTCCTTTTTCACTGGCTAGCGTGCTACTTCAGTCAGTTAAATGCATATGGTAATGGCATACAAACTCCTACAAGCCTGTCCTCTTACATTGTTCCTCCTCGGCAGTGTCGACAGTACCAGGAAAAGGAAATCATTGTGTGCTATACCAATGACACCGTTTAAAATAAAACTGGCAACCAAGGAGACATTGGGAATTAGTGAATTTGCCTTCACATGGACTATAAAAAAAGTTACTTTCCTACACTCAAACACTTTACTCGTAGTAAACAATGCATTGATTTTTTTTACAGAAATATTACCGTATGGATTTCATTTTTCTATGCTCCAACTTTCCACAAAGATCATTTTCTCAGTTTAAGCCCCATGGTGCTACTGTCAAACCTATTCAAAAGTATAACATGTCTATGTGTGGTATCTCCAGAGAGGAAATAAGCCCATAGTGATGGTTCAGTTCACTGCTGTCGACATCACTTACACACTTAAAATTTAATCTTCCGAGCTGCTCTAGCCTCAGAACCCCAATTGTGGTAAAAAGATTAGCATTTGTACGTCTGAAATAAGAACGCGTTAACAACGCTTAAAAAGCTATCTGACTGACCTTAAATACCAGAATAGGAATGCTGGTTCCAAAAGGAGTGCATTTGTGGCTTATTGAGGAGGTATTTATAGTCAGGGAGCCCCAATATCAGGCTGTGATTTAGATGTTACTTACTGGTAGGTCTGTTCCTCAGTGTACCTCAAACTCTCATGTTGCAAGAGAAAGACATTGGCATACTTTCTTTCAGTATGATATGTGTTTGTGTGTGTATTAGGATGACAGGTATGCCATCCGCCCAGTTATAGGCCGGCAAGCCACACTCCCTGCCTATACGGAACGGAACCAAATGTTTGGCACTTTCAGAGTTTCCCACAGAAATACCTACGGTGACCACAGATTCTTACTCCATGTAAACATTCATTTCTGGACCCACTGACCTCATGTTAAGGCACAAGTTTCAAATACAACTTTACACAGCCATCTTCAGCTTTCTCTTCTACCTCCTCTTGTTCATCGTCTCCTCATTTTCCTCCTCATTTGTAATGCAGACACATTTTCCTTCCTTTCTCCTTCTTCTCTTCTTCCTCACAAGATTGGCATGTACTATATGAGACAAAGGAAACATCCATTGAATCAACAAACACTAATATTGCTAAACATCAGGTTTTTCATATACACAGATATACAGTACGTGCAAATCTAAACAAAGTTCCTAAAATGTGTCTGCATTACAAATTATAGAAAGAGTTATTGTGCCAGGTTGTAACTGAAATTTCATCATGTTTATTTTGTAATTTAACAGGCCAAATACAGTGAGCTCCATAATGTTTGGGACAAATACACACACCCACACATTCTCAGTTTTTACATAAGGGCTTAATGCACTTTGCTTTCACCATATAGAACATTACAGTACTTTTTATACCTAGCTCCCCCCATGAACACATTAATTGTTTGATTGCAAGTTCAAAATTGTGGAGTACACCGGCAATTAAAAAAAAAAAAAAAAACATTATGGGATACGCACTGTATTTGTAGTCAGCCCCAACTCTGTATGCATTTTTATTCTATGAATATATCTCTATACATTTTTAAGGTATGTTTCCTGTGCTTTGGGCTGCCCATATGAGGGAAATATGGTGCCAGCTAAAGTGACAGAGGTAAGGCTGTTTCAGCTGCTTATTTTCTCACATCTGAAAATGGCAAACTGGCCTTTTTTTCAGCCATTTTAGTCACAGCCTATCATTGTACACAGTGCAGTGCATTTCACAACCAAGCAAGTTTGCACAGTTCCACCGGGACCTAAGTTGTGTCTACATGCGTCTAAGTTTATACAAGCCTGAATTGGCCTGCGTGGAGCCGGAGGTCTCTGCTTGTTTATGTTTCCAGAGAGTGTTGTTTGGATGAAACTCTCTCTCTCTCTCGCTCTCTCTCCACGGTAGGTGGTGAAGAAGCTGTATGGCCTGGGCTGTTATGAGGTCTCCCTGGGTGACACCATTGGCGTGGGAACGCCGGGCTCCATGGCAACGCTGCTGGAGAGCGTTCTTAAGGAGGTGCCCAGGCAGGCCCTGGGTGTCCACTGCCACGATACCTACGGGCAGGCCCTCGCCAACATACTCCTGGCACTGCAGGTGAGGGACGGGGCATCTCGCTTTTCTCAGGAGTCTTACTGCTGCTGTCCTAGCCCTCAGACGGGACAAAAGGGTGGATTTGTTTTTCTCCATTTTAAATGGTTAAATGGATTACAGAAGTTCAAAATGAAGTCGTGTGGGCGTTTATATTCTTCACGAAAATTCTAAGATAAAAATGTATATGCAAAGAAGGTGCTTAGTCCATGGAAATGAACGTATAATAATGAGACAGCACTCTTCACAGGAAAACATGGGAGAAAAAACTTACGCGTTTTGGAGCAAAGAGTCTTCATCGGATTACAGAAGATATTTAAGATTGAGTTCTGTCAGCATTACACGTGAGTTTATGATTGTCAATGCATGGAATGGTTTTCCAGGTCTTTTTGCAGAAGCAGAAACTATTGGGAACACCATGCCTGCCAAAGTGTTGAACACTATCTAGGAAGTAGGAAAAATGACGAATCTAACTGGGCTGAATGGCCTGTTCTCATCAGAAGTTCTTGTGTGTGTCGTGACCACAGCCACTGTCCACTCACAGCAGGACCATGAACTCACTAGATACTCAAATGCCTGGCAGGTTATATTTGTTTGCATGTGTAATACTGGCAGCTGACCTGATGTCAAGGATAAGATCTTTTTTTTAGTGATACATTTGCAGGCATTAGCGTTGTGTCTTTCCAGTGAAATGACAAAGGCAATGTGCAATCTCGTAACCGTCACGGTGTACATTGTTCCCGGACAATAAAGAGTAAAATGCTATCAGTCAATTTGGGGCTAAATGGGAAATGGGGAAAGGTAATACTGGTGATTGAATAAAGGCTATTCTCAAGGGAGAGTTGGATAGGAACTCCTGACATGGCCTCACTGACAAAAGCAAAAATCCTGAACCATGTTGAGCAAAACAAGAACTCATTCCCTGTATCTGTGTGCGTGTTTGCGTGGTTACAGCCTGTGAGAACAGTTCATTGGTATAGCTGCATCTGTTTACACTTCAGAATCAAATACTGTCTAATGGTCGGTTCCCAGAATGGCAGGTCGTATTCTTTTACGGCCTTCCCGCTGTGGACCCAAATATGAGGATTCTGGGGAAGAGTTGTGCGACCCGCCCCCCCCCCTCCAGGTCCAAGGCTGGGTACCTCCCCAGCCTCCACCCCCCTGCTCTTTTTCAGCGCTAACGGGGGCAACAGATGGGTCAGGGTCGACACAATGGCATGCCTTTTCAGTGTCTATTTCATATGACAGCGATATGGAGAGAGTGAAAAACAGGGACAGGGAGGTGGAGAGAGGGGAAGAGAGAGTTATTTCACAGGCCGTGTGACCCGTTGGTTCAGTAATACTGTGCGATGTGCGGCCACGCCAATGACGCTTATCTGAATTTGAATTTGAGAGAGACGCCCTATTGCCCCTGAGAGGTGTGGTCTTCCAGATCACCTGTCTCTAAACTGTCCTCTTCGACAAGAGGGTGCCAAAAGTCCCTGAGGGAAATCTCCTCTTTCATCCATCCCTGCCGTTTTGTCGAATGGGTAAACCCTCCAGGCATTTAGAGCTGCCTCCCCTTAAAATCTCCCAGATATTCTGTATTTCCACCTCTGTAACTTTCTTTTTTTATCTATCTGTCCTTTGATCTCCCTTGTTTATCTTTCACATGAGCATGGCTAGTAACATGGTTCATTGCTGGATAATGGCCGGTTTCTGTTCATGGCAAAGGCCACAGGCCCAGGGTCATCCAACTCATGTGTGGGCAGACCACTCAGCTGCCTGTTTTACTGCAAACCGCCCTGTAGCAGGGTCTCCGATTTCAAAAGGCTTTTGAAGTGCTTCCTTGAATATACCTGTTTTGTATCACCATAGCATCACATTTTGATTTCATCTTCCAGATCATACTTGTCTTTAAGCAGCATCTGGATTTCTGTGACTGCTGCTGGAGTTTGCTCTGTGAGAGAATTTTGAGATAAAATTCCGAATTCCTTCTATTGTTTTATTATTTTAAATAATCTGACTGATAAGAAACCCCATACGGGATTTGTAGTATAATTTGTCTCTATCCTGAATGAATTCTGCCTGTACTCAATGTAAATGCTGAGTTGAGTGCCCTCAGAACTGGCTCCCTCGCCATTTAATAATAACCCCCCCATTTGGGAAACATTCGACGGCACTGTGCTGGGAATGAGCTGCATTTCTTCTGTGTGAATCAGCATAAAAAGCCGATTCATCACAGTTGCCCCAGGACCACAGAATGTAATAAGTTTAGCTGGCCATTTGTCCTCCCCCATCTAAAGAAAAATAAAACATGATGGAAATGAAAGATTTTTAGCATGGCTTTTTCATTACAACGTGCCAGTAGTTCACACCCCCAGCTGTGACTGAAATGAAGTGGGCCAACCCTGCCAGCTTGCAGTCATCTCCGCTTTTGTCCCTGATAAAGATGTCCCATAGTCTGTCTGGCCTGCTTCTCAGAGCCTGCATTTTTTGGCTGCCTCTTTGACTGTTACAAACCCACCTTTGGCAGTCCACACAATGGGAGAGTCTCCTTCCTTTTGACAAGCTCTTCTGTGCGAACCACTGCCGGTCGACTCTGATGGAGCATGCCGGTCTGAAACCGTGTGAAGGGGAATTAACTTCAGCTGAAAACCACTAAAGCCCAAACACAAATCAGCCCATAGTCAGCACAGCACCTCATCTCTGGGGGGAAAAAAGAGATCTTTTACAGTACAGGCTTATGGTCAATAGTTTGAGCTTTTCTTATGCAGAAGCATGGGATTGGAGCCATACGTTTTCATTTTAGGATGTGGGAAATGTAGTGTTAAGACCGACTGCTTCACAAGCGGTAGTTATGCAGGTTTCTGCCGGACAGCGGTCACGGAGATGCCGGGCCGCAGCGGGGAAGACTGAGAGGAGAACAGTAGGGGGTGCTTTCAGTAGCTGGAGGTGAAGATGAGGGGCAATGGCTGGGGGGTGTTAGACAGAACACATCACTGGTGGGCTGGCCATAAGGGACGGAGTGCAGAGTGGGTGGAAGAGTGGTGGAACACATTTAGTTTGTTTGTACGCTGGTTTGTTAGCTTATGTTTAGTCTAGTTTATATATGTATGTGGCCACAAAGTAGCTAGCTAGCTAGCTAGAATGTAGACACATGATGGCACAGTCCATCGGACCAAAACAAACAATGTGCACATTTTCATTTGACCTGACTCGTCTCTAAGTTGTGCTTTTATGTTCCCAGGTTATTCTAAATGTATGGCAAAAAAATATCTGAAACCTAAATGAAGATCTGAGCCATTTCACCCATTTTGGCACGTACTGGCTGTGCTGCAGGATACACAAACTAAAATACATTTTATAAGCTAATTTATTGCACTGAAAATAAAAGGAAATGAATTCCTTTCCATTAATAGACGTTTCCATTGAGCTCTTCTCATGCCATCACAGGGAATTACTGCATTACCATACATCCAGCTTTTTCTTGCATCTGATATGCTTAAGGGGTTGTACTACGATAATAATAATAAACAATAACATTTAAGCCCACCGACTGTGGCTCAGAAACCTTAGCCGAAAGTTCTAATTTGGGTCTTGTGCTTCGACATTAGGTTGCAATTCGTAACGCTGGCTTGTTAGTTTCCATAAGCTAATCTTGTTGTAATTTGCTGAGACAAGACCTACGAAATGCGGCTTTAATTAGAGAACCTTTCCATTGAAAATGCACAAACTGCCATTGACTCCATGGAGCATGTCTGTGAAACCACTGCGAGCTGAACAGGATATGGGTTCACAGCTGGCTTCTTCCGGCTTACACGCTGTATGCTTTTAATTACATTTCTTTTGTTGTCTTGCAGAGGAAAGATTAGGCTGCTTCTTTCAAGTTATAGCTTTAGAGACGCAGAATTAGCTGGATTTTGTGCTTGTTGCATTGATAAGAGTTTGGAAAAAGAAATAATCAGTTACAGCAAACGTGGAGCGATATCCAGTGTCGAGTGACCGGTCGGGTGCGAGACCACAGCTGTACCTTTCCTTTAAAGTGCTTCTTAAATCTGGTGACACTAATGACATGACAGGTCACAATTAACTCACTGGTTTAATTGATGCCTAGGCTTAGTGGCTTGTTATGCAGAGCCTCTGCTCTGGAGCACTTGGTCTGGGTCTAATATGAGTACCAGGCTGGCCTGCTCTGGAGCACTTGGTCTGGGGCTAATATGAGTACCAGGCTGGTCTGATCTAGATCACTGGGTCTGGGGTTGGTATGAGTACCAGGCTGGCCTGCTCTGGAGCACTTGGCCTGGGTCTAATATGAGTACCAGGCTGGCCTGATCTAGAGCACTGGGTCTGGGGTTGGTATGAGTGCCAGGCTGGCCTGCTCTGGAGCACTGGGTCTGGGGTTGGTATGAGCACCAGGCCGGTGTGCTGATGAGACCCGGTTCTCTCAGGCCCACACCACGGTTCAGTTCAGTTTTGCTTGAGGTGCTAAAGAAATATCCAGAAAAGCACCTGGTTGGCCAGGTTTCCCGGTTGGAAGTTCTAAAGCATGCTGAAGAAGGTCTTGGTTTGACGGGTATCCTTTGATGGGTGTCTAATTCTCCCCAGAAAGAATGCATGCAGTGAAACCAGAATTAAGGAAGTGGCACTGCCCCTCCCTTCCCCTACCATGGGCAACAGAAACCCAAAAATGTCAAAACATCCCCGCCAAAAAAATACAAATTTAAAATAACACTCATTTTATTCTATTTTGTATGCTATTTTGTATTTTGGGGTTGCGGGGAGGGTCCACAGAAACGAGCGAGGCATTCGCGCTGCTGGCGAGGGGCAGCGTTTCTCCGTGCCTCTGGGCATCTGCCAGCGCACAGACACGGCCGTCACAGCTGCTTACAGCCCTTCTCCCTGCGAGCGGGGTCTTTACTTTGGAACCTGCTCCATAGACACTATTCATGCCGCAAGCTCTCCCGGGCTACAGTTTCCTACAGTCTTCTTCATCAGTGTAATTCATTTATATATTTTTACTACCTTCTCGTTTCGCCACAAATACCAGGAAAAGATTGTGGTTTTGCCGGAGCATGGGTGTTTATTTACCACTGCTCGGAAAGAGCTTTTCCAGGTTGGAAAAATGTCAGCTCTACAAGTTACCCGCTGCGAGTCAGTGCCCCTGTGGCCAAATCTCGCTGTTTATTTAGAGAAACGTCAAGAGTCTGATCTGGCGCAAATTCTGCCACGGCCGTTCCAAGGGATACAACCTTGCAGTCATCGATGATGTGGTTTCCGCTCTAAGCGTGGGGAGACGCTGCCTCTGAGGACCACTGTGAGCAGGGTGATTAGATTAAAGCTGCAGGCCGTATGCGTGCACCCAAACCCGCCAGCCTCCCCCCCCCCTCATCATCACTGACCTTCATTAACCTCCTGTCCTTCACGCGGGATCCGCTTCTGGAACCTTCTCCCCGCTCACCTGGCCGAACGCTGCCTGTCACGCGCTCGCGACCGCCCCTCTCTCCCCCCCCCCCCCCGCGCAGACCGTTTGCCGCGGAGAAACGCAAGCCGCCACAGTGCTCGCTTTTTGTTCTCCCCGAAAACTGTTCACCTGAGACCCCTCAGGCCCGCTGCGGTCGGGGCGGGGGGCTCTGGCTACGCGGGCGCTGGCACGGTAAATTACCGCCAAATGTTTACACAACAAAAACGTCTGCCCAGTAGAATATCCCGCGCTCGCCTTTTTTAGCGAAAAGAGCGAGGTCTGGAAATGTACAGCGAGTAGATCACTCCTCGCTGCCAACACAAACAGCAATTACAGCCCCGGTCCGCGGCAATCGCACGAAAACCGGCCCGGCTCCCCGAAAAAAGGCCTGCAATTAGGGCTGCGGTCGACGAGATAGGGGGAGAGGGGTGCGCTGATTGTTTCGGGTCGGGGGGGGAGCTGTCCCGATGCTGTCCCGGGGTCAGGATGCGGGTAACAGCGTTAATTTTCCCTCTCTGTGGGATCCCTTCCCACATCTGGCTGGGAAGCTGGAAAACTTCTTTAATATTCTCCTGACAGCGGAAGGGTACATGTGGAAAACATTCTGATCTCTTAATCTGCAAACTCCCCCGAAAAAAAAAAAAGGAGGCTGTATAATTTGCGACAGTGAAGACAAAAGATTCCAGAAGCTGCTGTGGATGTCCCTCCAGGGGGTTCAATGAAACAGCGGGATATTCATGATGCCCCCCTCTCAAAAAGTACAAAAAAAAAATCAGGCAGAGATTATTTGACAGTGATTTTATCCCTTCCAGAACTTTTTCAGAAAGTGAGTTATAACATTGAGTGTAAAATATTAAAGTTTCCCCCCAAAAAAAATCCTAATAAATTTCTAATACCTTTTTGGCTACCATGTCTGAAATATGTGAGTGATCTTGTTGTGCCTTTCAATATGGAGTGGCTGTTATGAGTCAGCTATTCCAAGTGGATCCAGCTCTGTGTGTAACACTCCCAACACTCTCCTACCTCACAACACCACCCAAAAACAACGGCAAACAAACCGCGGAGGAGCGCCCCCTGGTGTTCGCTGTCAGAGCTGCTAGGCCTTTGTTAACAAAGGTGTATAACAAAGGCCAGATTCATAACCAAAGAAATTAGTCATTATAAATATCAAAGAGAGATGTGTCTGTGCTTTTGAGCTGGGTCAGAACATTCCCTGTCAAGTCAGAGCTAAAGGAATTTATATATTTGTATCATCTCTCTTGTTTTTGAAAGATGTATGAAGCAAAAAAAAAGAATGGAACTGGAAGTTTGGAAGAGGGTAGTTATCCTCCACTTTCTGGCTGTCAGGCTGAATGGGCCAACAATAGCTCAGGCTTGCTGGGGAATGACCCAAAACGCTTCATTAATTCTCATATGGAGTCCAGACGTTTGTGGTGGCTCGTAAAAAGCATGTTTTCCCACAGAAAGTAAAAAAAATGTGCAATCACTTCAATTGCGGGCATTGTTCGATCGAGCTCAGACCCAGGAAAGTAAAATGGGACAAGAAAGACACCTAATCCATGATTATTATTTCATATGCGATGGGGTGTTTGTGCAGGGGAGGGGAGAAGACCGAGCCATTGTGTCCAGGGACTTTTGGAGGTAGCCTCGATGTCATTAAAACCGAGTTATTCCAAAGACCAGCATTTCAATTTCCCGATTTCACCTGGCCCCCGTACAGTAATGTACCCTTATGGAATTATTCTGTTTGATTTGGAACCCCGGACGGTACCGCAGAGTGAGGAGGTAATGCGAAGTGTGTTTTTTTGTGTTTAAAACTACTGGATGGGAAATGATTCAGTTCGATTTTGTTTTATTGTCCTCCCTGGGGGACAATAGTTTCACAGCTTGATGTTGGACACTGCGTAGGCGGACCTGTAGGTGTAATCAGTGTCAAGGTCACCCTCTTGTCTGAAAGATTTGGGTGGTTTTTGCCTGGGAGCTCTCGCTAAAATAACTCCTTCTGCATTTTGTGATAGGCTTTTACCTCTTGACCGTAATTGTACGTGGTCAAAATGGAGCACTTGCAACGGTCGTTAGCAATGATGTTTGCAGTTCAGGTTACCTTGAAAAAAGGTCCACGCTTTCCTGTGGAGGAAGAACAGTCGCTGTGAAAACGCTCTGGACACAACCAACTGGCAAATGCTGTGCTGAAGGAGAGCACCCTTGTTCTAAAAATAGTTTCTGATCTCACCTCATCCCTCTCCGCACTCAGTCAGGGTGTGAGCAGGTCCCTCATGACACAGGTTGCTGTTTACCCGAGCAGCAACATGTAACTGTCTCAAGGCACTGGCCTTCTGACCGAGCTCCCACCTCTCCCGACTCGGTTACCAAAACCTGGACATGTAGTCTTTTTCATTACATTACATTACATTACATTACATTATTGTAACTATTTCATAACTCACATATTTCCTCTTCTCTCCATTCGGAATGGCAAAATGTATGTGTAGGCCTATTCCATCATTACAACATCCCCAGTTGGTTTTGGAGAGAAGACAGACGTGTTTTCTTCCAAAAGCTGGGATGCCAGTGAGCTCCACTTCTCACCCTGAGTTTCTCCGTCTGTACTGCACAGCGAGCAGCAGGCTCTTAGTAGATTTTCTCTTGCACAATGAGACCAGGATGATGCCATTGTCTGAAACCCTCCTTGTTTTAACGATGCTATGGTCTTTTATATGTTGCCCAGTGGAGCAGTTGGCCACAGCGGGCACTCACTGTAGAATGGCTCCAGGCTCCAGGCTTTCCTATGTGAAGCTCACCTGAAAGGCTCCGCTACTGGAAAAGCTAAACACACAAATGTCATGAATAACAAAAATTTGTAGCAATAACAGGGGTATAGTGAGCCCCCACCCAAAACAAAATATATATATAAATGAATCAGACTTGAAACACCTGGATTTGGGGTGTAAGTTCCACAGTGGCCTAGGGTGCTATTGTGCAATGCAGTACAGTTGTCATTTCCAGACCAAATCTGCGATACATTTGAGAACACAAGCTCTTTGTTGGGAATGTTGTTGTTTTTGTAAAGAAAAAAGAGAAAGGAGGAAAAAGCGTAAATTTGGTGGCAGCGCGTGTCAGACGTATGAGTCGTGTGAGAATAATGGCGTTCCCCAGGCTCTCCGCAGCGCAGGTTACAGCACGCCGACACACAACAAAGGAGCCGGGAAGGACCCTGGTTTCATGTGTGTGTTTTTTGTTTGAGGGGTGGGGTGGGGGGTGGGTGGTTAGGGCCACCTGGATTCATGTGTGTGTTGTTTGTTTGGGGAGGGGGGATTTCTGGGGGCACTGATCCTGTTTCTCTCCCGCAGATGGGGATTTCCGTGGTGGATTCGTCAGTGGCAGGCCTGGGGGGTTGTCCGTATGCCCGGGGGGCCACTGGCAATGTGGCCACTGAGGACGTCCTTTACATGCTCCACGGCCTGGGGATCAAAACGGTGACTGTCCCCCCTACAGCACCCCAAAACAGACCCCCTACAGCACCCCAAAACAGACCCGCTACAACGCCCCAAAACAGACCCCCTACAATGCCCCAAAACAGACTACTTTTAGTCACAACAGTGACTGTTACCCCTACAGCATCCCAATAACAGACCACTTTTCATAAAACAGTGACTCACACATACAATGCAGTAAAACATACCACTTCAATTAAAACAGTGACTTCCACCCCTATGATGTGCTACAAAGAGACCTCCTTTTAGTTACAATAATATTGTAATCCTGCTGCGCTTAGAACATCCTAAAAACAGAGCCCATTCAGTCAAAACTGAGGCCTACCCTCTCTTGCATCTGTAGGTGAGCCTCTGAGGGCTGTTGTGCAAGTTACCCCCCAGTTACAATTCAGTCTGTAACTATGAACTATTTCTAAACCCCATTAACAGAATGCACTTAAAACATGTCACCCCCACACCAACCCATAATTTGTTTAAGAGTGCTACCTGTCAGAGTGTTTCTGTTCGCTTTGATTTGACAGCCTTTCGTTCACTACCCTCCTGTGTCCTGTACATATTTACAGGTCTGCATGATGTTTCTTTAGCAACTGCTCCCCCTGCTGGTAACATGCTAGACATGCAGGTCTCCTCTA
Source organism: Conger conger (assembly GCF_963514075.1). Classification (NCBI taxonomy): domain Eukaryota; kingdom Metazoa; phylum Chordata; class Actinopteri; order Anguilliformes; family Congridae; genus Conger; species Conger conger. The sequence continues at coordinate 11,324,997 of NC_083777.1, forward strand.
ATCCTCTGCAGGGAGTGGATCTCTCCAAAGTGATGGATGCTGGGGACTTCATCTGCAAGGCCTTAAACCGCAAAACCGGCTCCAAAGTCGCCCAGGCCTGCCACCGGCCATAGCTCCTCTACCAGAGCCTAGATGTATTTACTGTAGGTCCTTCCTTATATACGAAGCTAGCAAGTACTCTTGGTAATGTGTCCTTTTATCTCTATGCTGCGTAATCTTTCCTCAGAGATTTCATACTTTATTGTCAACTTAAAATAAAGACACTGTGCACTTTAGTTTTAATTGCTACTACATTTAGTGCTTATTGTCTGATTTTCTAACCAAAGTGGGGTTTTTTTTGTATTTACAATATACAAACTATACATGTATTTATGTATTCATGCAATACTACTGTATAGGCTACTGAATATTAAGTTCATCATATTGTCACATGCCGTGACACACCCATGAGAGGATAGACGAGCTTGACACAGGGAGATATCGAAAGTCCGGTTATTCAGTTTCACAGGAGCGAGGAAGGGAGAGAGAGCGGGACTGAACTATTAAATAAACAAAGTCTTCACCCTTCACACGGGATCGGGGTCAAAATAGCAAACAAAAATAATGAAGCCAAGCCAAACTGTAGCTTTCGCTCTGTTGCTTTTCAGCTCTGTCTGTGGCTGTGAAAAAGCACACATTTAACAGCCTGGACTAATTTGTAACATAGTACAGGTGTGTGCCTATTTAACCAGTAGACGTTGTCCTCGGATTTTCCTGCTTCCTTCCCAGAAACCATGCCCTTGCCACACATACTGTATGTATGTAATATCTAATACAATCACTATGCATTTATGTACAGTGCAGTCCATACGTATTTGGATAGCGGTACAACTTTGTTTCATTTGGTTCTGTACTCTACATTATAAATGTGAGGATGAAGTGCAGACTGTCACATTTAATTTGAAGGTATTTACATCCATGTCAGGTAGATTGGTGTAGGAATTACATCCCTTTTTATACGTAGCCCCATTTTAGGGGACTGAAATTAATTGTTCAGCTGGCTTCTCAGCTGTTTATGACTAGTCAGGTGTATTCAATTCCTTCCTTAGTGTTGGTATAAGAGAGCTTTGTATTTATACTGTAAAGTATCATTTGCTATGTACTATCTCTAAATATATATTGGGAATTAAATAATTGTGTTCAATTATGCACTGACTTTAGTTTAGTAGAACATATTGTCATAAGCGCTTATTTTTGTAAGGTATGTGTACTCTTTAATAAATACCTGGTTAAAAACGAAAACACTTTTAGCCTGCGATAAAACTAACATTATCTTAATTATATAAAAATATGAATTAGCCTTATAGTTATTACATTTTCCATTGTAAAGTTGTGTGATGTAACAAGAATATATCATTTGTCTTGGGAATTAATTTACATTCATACATACATACATACAGTAAATACATCAATACTAACATTGAAATATTGATCACATGCTGTGAACAATTATTCATGCAGATGGTTATTTCTCATATCTCGTATCAGATGATTTTAAATTGAATTGAAAGGATTAATTCCAGTGTACACTGGCCTGTGACTATAAAACCAGTTTTCCTTCAAAACTGTTTGTCCCCATTTGAAAGGGCTTAAAATGTTGTCTCCCCGCTGTATTTGGTTTAGGCTGAAAGGTGCGTAAACAAAGATCTGCTCCATCGTATTGTGGTGTACCATCATGAGCAGACTGCGCACTGGTTACTAATCACACACACAGAAAAAGCTCATTATTCCCAAATTCAATAGAAGTCAGAGGTCCAAAGAATGGTTGCGTATGATGTGATGTATGAAACCGTAATCTCATTATGTTTGCGTTTGGCTCGACCGGGTCCTTGTTTAAAATGGCAGATACCCTCGATTCTTTTCGCAGCAGTCCCATTGCTTTTTATATTCCAAGTGGGGATGCACACATCACACGAGATTCATACAGAAACTGTAAATGACACTAAGGTAAACTAATATCAGATGACTAAAAGAATCACTGGCCATTGCCATTGCCTTTCCAAAGATGCATTTGAATGCCAAGAATGTTCAGTCACATTTCGGAGACCCGTCATGTATAGCAGGACACATCTGGACTGAAGTGTTGGGGTTCAGTAGGGGGATGGGGGGGCAGTTGTAGCCCTCCATCCTAACCATGAAGTATAAACCGGGCAGGAAAGTGTCCTAAAATATTTACAGCTGCTTCCTATATGGGTTGGCCTCTGCCCATCAGTCTTGAGGGCTTCCTGTCCCTGCCCTAGTGCAGATCTCTCCTTCTCGATATGTCATTAACTTCCCTCAATTTAGCCACATCAGAGGCTCCTCAGATGTGAGTCAGCCCTAAATGTCAGAGGTCTTCCATTGAGGAACTGCTAAAGTGATGATTTATGAGGTGAATATCATTGGGAATTACCAGACCACAGAGTCTGTTCTGCCCATTAACAAGCACACCAGAGCAGTTTATTTGATCTTTTCCTTCCCCTTCACAAACGAGGCTGACAACATTTGGGTAAAAGACTCAGAAGGCCAATGAGTCAATATTGGATTGTCACTGGGTCTTGTTGACTTAGCAGGCTGTAAAGTGGCACTCTCTCTCTGTCTGTTACCGTTCGCCACGTTTTCATCTGAATTTCCCAGAAATGGCCGCATAAACTCAGTCTCCTCGTATTTGAATTCTCCCTGGACACACAACCTTCAGCAATGCATAACCTAGCTTATAAGGCCAAGCGAAAGGTCCCAATGTCTTAGAAAGGTACAAAATCAATTCAGAAAGCTATTTTAAAGGTTGATAGTGCAAAGTAAGCTGCAACTGGGCTTGAACTTGGTCTCTTAAGTAATCATTGGCACGTTTTAAGCATAACATTCAATAAACCAATCAGGGTATCATCTCCCATTCTCTTTAAAAGACACCTGCACTTGGACTTTGGTGGATTTGTAATATAATGAGCATTTGTCAGGGTGAGAAGACAGATCTACTTGTGCGTTTCACCTCAGAAACTTTGGGAACAGCAGGGTTCCAGCTGTGGACATCACTGTCTCTACTCTCAGTGCTGAAGGTATTACAGGATGCTTTTCATACTTTTTCTGTTTTGGCGTTTTTGGTTTCTTGCCCTGTATTTGATTTTTGTCCGCCCTCTCTTTCCATAGTCCTTTCATTCATTCATTCATCTCACCTGTGTCTCGTCACCTGTGTCCCTACACCGGTTCGTCATTTCAGTTCATTTACTTGTGTGTGTGTGTGTGTGTGTGTGTGTGTGTGTGTGTGTGTGTGTGTGTGTGTGTGTGTGTGTGTGTGTGTGTGTGTGTGTGTGTGTGTGTGTGTGTGCATATATACCCATATGTCTTTGTCCTTTCTTTGCCAGATTTATATCAAATTCCTTCCAGTGGTTCCCTGAGTGTCTGTTCTGGGCTCTGACCTGTTTTGTGTACTCCTACCTTTGCTTTTTGGATATTCCTTCTGTCTTGGTATTGATCTGGTGTTGCGGAACTCTGATTGGACTTTTGGTCATTGATTCTGGATCAACCTCTGTACCTTTGCATTATCAGACTCAGACTTACTGTGTTTGGACTCTCGCTTGTGACATCTACCATGTCTCTGATTATCCCTGTGTCTGTCTGTTGGCGATTGACCCCTGCCTGTATGATCTGCCCTGAGCTGAATAAACGTATATATTCTGTTTACTTCCTGGTTGCGCTTGGTTCAATCTGCCCTAAGCCCTGACAGGACAAGAGGTGGGCTAGCAATGATATCAAAAAATGTATGTGCACAATGTGTACAAACCATGCAGGCTTGTCGTGACAATAGTTTATTTTCCATTAACAACACCTTTAACAAAGCCATACAATAAATTAACCATAAACGTCTCCTCCATCCAAACTTTTCATGCATAAATAAAATGCTATCAGTCGTATTTTTCAAAATAAAAATCAAGTGCAAATTAATTCCAGACCTTAATCTATTTAGAATTCTTCAGCCACTCGAAGAATTTGACAAGAAATGTAACTGCGTTCAGAGAGAAACATCAAGTATTCTTCAACAATGTGGTTTTACAATAGACACTATGAAAGAGCATAGATGAATATAATCCAATAAAACATCTCGTAAAAATCCAAATGCTGATCTCTATTCCCTACATTTCAAATTTAGTGGCTAGAGTGGCTTGTAAAACCTGTCTAATAAATGATCAGTGAAAAGCAGGAATATTCTTTCTGTCAGGGGGATGAAATTTGGCCTTCTCTGCTCCTCTGCACAATCTGTGGGTATAGAAAAAACCACTGCACACTTATTTCTGTAAAACAACCACATGCTTAATTCCATCTTATTAAACGTAGAAAAAACAACTGCAATTTTATTTTATTTATTAAACCTCTTTCATGTTTTATTTGATGTGCAAAATTGGGACGCCAACCAACCGGACTCCTGAACAAATGGACAGAGAAATTCCAATTGATTATTTGAAATTCTAAAATGTGTAATACTTACCCTGAGGTGCTCAAGACGGTGATGACAACCATTAGTATTAAAACAATCACAAGGACACATATGAGAGCAACAAACAGTTGATCTGCGGGAAAAAAGAGAAAAGGGACTTTTAATGGATTGTTAATTGTACTTGTACATATTTTCATAAAGGAGTCTTAATTTCACAGCACTGTAAACACCAAGATGAACACTCTTTAGTACTGTATAAATATTATGGTTTCATATTACATATTTCTGCTTATGTTGATACTGCTATCATAATACACAAGAACATGGTTGACTAATGAAAACAATGTTGTTCACCACTGAACCGCTGGCCACTCAGTGGTGACGTATTCTCCTGTGTAGTGTGATGTGACGAGACTTCTTTTTTCATGTGAGAAACTAAAAAAAAAGAAACACATTCACGAGATATATTTTTAAATCAATTAAGTTAAATAATACTGTTAATAATAATCACACTCTCTGAACTAAAGTCTGCAGCAGAGAATCATAGTTTAGGGCATTCTCCAGTTGACTAACTGCTGAGCTTATTTCCGTAGGAAACCTTTCCTTTGTGCTTTTCCTGGTGGCTAAGATATCCGACACTGCATTTTAAAGCTTAGCTAAATTAACTGCATAACAATCGCTGTAAAGTCTTGATAGAAATTTCTGGAGAATTAAAATGTTGAAACTTTCTTTAACAATAAACAAAAACATTTGTTATGTATACTGTGCCACTTAACAATGACAAATATTCATTATGTATACCAAATAACAAGGACACATTTTAATTGTGTATGTATACTACTTAACAAGGATAAACATGCATTATGTATGTCACTTAACAAGGATAAACATTTATTGTGCATACCACTTAACAAGAACAAACTCTGCCCTGTAGCTATGAGACTGTGAATAGCCATGATGAAAAAACAACTGCTCATGCCCTGCTCCATGTGTTACCCCTCTTGGATAGATTTTACACAGACAATGACAAGACTAGCTATGCTTCAGCCATCTATTTACTTATTATAAACTAGAGTCTCATCCCTGTGAAGAAAGGTTGTTTAGTTTCATTGGTCGAAAGTTCCTCCAATACTGCTTGAACAACTTCCAGCACTGATGAAGGTCTGAATAAGTCCAAAACATTTGTTCACTTAATTTATTTTATATTTATTTAGCACGTTTTTCTGCAGTTGTTTAGTGGTATGTGAGCTGTAATGAATCCCTGCCTTCATGGACTAACTGATGTTACTTTGGTACAATGGCACCATTTCCTTTGCCACACCAAATCTGCGAGCCTATATTTTCAGAGTTTAAGAGTGTCAAACTGTGCAGTAATGCACCGTATATTCCGTACCTTGTGGATAATAGTTTTTTAAATTTGTGTGAACATGCATATAGTCTGTGTCACTGTGGACCGCCACGCAGGCGATAGAAAGCAGTGGACCACCACACAGACTGAAATGAAAGGAGGAACAGAGGTCAGTCTCACTGAAGACGTAGCGCTCCTGGAACACTTGGCGGATCCTCTGGCAGTGGAGGAGGTGTAGGCCCTGCAGTCCCTCACAGTGGCAGGGCTGCTGCAGCACGGTGCCCATCGTACCCACGAACGCCCACCGGCACTCTGTGTCCCCTCCTGGGATCAGGTCGGGATCCGGGGGGCACAGACGGTCAGCGCAACGAGTCTCCACTCCCTCCCCAAAACACCTGGACTGGAACGTTCTGTATCTCTGCCTGTCAATCACAGGGCAAGCACACACTACTGCTAGAGTCACTGTGTTCCCTCATTTACATTAATAATCTTGTAATAATAATGATAATATTCTATGGTTAGTACATCTAATGGATACGGTTGTTTTGAATACCTCGTCCCGACTGGGTTATGTGTGCCAATAGCTACAGCAGCACTAGAAGTAGCAACTAATACTTGATGTCTTACCAAATGCAACAGCATGTCGTTGTGCCAACATGGAAAGCCAGTTCTGTGGGGTGTTTGGAAGGCTTGCCATTTCTGAAGGTAGCATTGCATGTGAGCATGGTTCTGTCACGCACCCAATCAGAAAAAGGTGGAGTCTGCATTCAACATGCCTGGACAACAGGCTTCTATTCTGAAGTGGTGGCCTTGGTTCCACCAGACCTAATACATCAGACCAGGGTTTGAGGCTTCCTGTCCTCTTCTCATGGTTTGACTCGGTTAAAAATAAATAAATAAATGCAATAACTCATGATATTTTTCAGTGTGTTTAGGGAAAGGCATTACTTACTTTTTCAGTGTTTAAAGTCAGTAATGCCTCTTGTCTAAGGGTCATTGCCCAAATGTAACATAGGTATTCATGGGAGCACTTCCTGTGGCAAGTGACCCCACCTCCTTCTTTTCTCGATTGGGTCGCCTGATGGAACCAATGACATCAATTGCTGCCCACAGTACACATCCCAATAAATAAAACTCCTCCGTGCTTCCCTCTGCAGCAGGCAGCCGAGCCTTCTTCCCTCAGCCTCTCCTCTCTCCCCCCCCGCGGGCTTACCTGCACAGGGGCTCCAGCAGACACCTGTCGTACAGCTCCAGGCAGGTGGGCGTGTGCTCGGGCCTCCCGGCGCAGGCTCCGCCCTGCAGGTGGGCCCTCACGCGCAGGCAGTCCGGGTCGGCCGCGCGGCACTCGCAGAACACCAGCGTGTCGGCCACGGCGCGGGGGAGGCCCCGGTAGAAGGTCCGGGTGGCGCGGCCGCACGCCGCAGACTCGCAGCGGCTCTCCGCGCACGCCCGCACCAGGGGCACCAGCTGGGCGTTGCACACCGCGTCGTACATGCAGGCCGCCATGGAGCGCAGGCAGGAGCGGGCCACGTCACGGGCTGCGGGGGGGGACAACACGGCCACAGTCCTGTGAATGACGAGCTGTTGACAAGGAAACCACCCTCTAGCCTTTAGCAACCGCCGACTGCGTTCACATACACAAGATATTCCCGTTATTGCAGTTTTATTATTCTTTTAACATTCCTAAGGCGGCCTGTAGCTTAGTGGTTAAGGTACATGACTGGGACCCGCATGGTCGGTGGTTCGATCCCCCGTGTAGCCACAATAAGATCCACACAGCCGTTGGGCCCTTAACCCTGCATTGTTTCAGGGAAGGATAGTCTCCTGCTTAGTCTAATCAACTGTACATCGCTCTGGATAAGAGCATCTGCCAAATTTAATGTAATGTCTGTTTAAATGCAGTTGTGCATTGTCTGAATAAACATGAAATGGCCACGTAACATTACATCCCATATTAAAAATTTGTTAAAAGTAGGATAATTTCTCCCTCCAGCAGACCAGACCACAAACACCCTCAGGCCATTCTATGTGTTGCTAACTAATGTGAAAACCCAGATTTGAGCTGGATATTTCAAATACACATGCCAAAATAGCCGGCTAGCTGGCCGACAACACAAATAATATTGAGCCATGCCATGTTTGGATTAAGGTTTCATTCAAGGTATTTATTCAGAATACGCCATTTACATGGCCCATATCTTTTTCAGGATATTGCCTTATTCTGAAATATCGGGATATGAGTGAAATGAAATCATTTTGATAACTATTTCCCAAGATTTTCAAACTGATTGATAGGATTAAATACTATTTATGATATTGAAATGTATATTCTGGGTATAAAAATATTTCACACATGAAATTTGTAAAAACTGTGGAAGTGTTCGATGGCTTACACAATCTTATACCTGGTTGTGAATTATTATGAGCAAAATAATATGCCTGACTTCTCAAGTTGATCAGTTTTCTGATAAGTCAATGGGTTGTTATTATCGGTGCTATTATGAATATTTACAGAAATTGTATTAGTCTATTCATTGTGTTCTTTTCCCTGAGAACAAATGAGTACATAGGGATCAGCAAAACAGTGCCACTGCATTACCCTCTTCTAAAAGGCCACTTCTTTGCCAGTCTGGTTTGGGATCCTTCTTCACTTTGACTATAAAGAAGACAAAAAAAGAAATGCACAGGTCCAAGAAGCTACTGTAGATAAGACTGAGTCGGAACAAATGGCAGACACCAGTGAATTTCCAGGTCCACAGCTATGCTATGGTCCTTGATCCAGCATGCAAAATAGTTCTCTATAAACCACAAATATACTGAACACCCCAACATCTCCCGGGACTAAAGTGTCTGTCTGATACTAAAGCTAAGACACTGTGCTGAGTGGCTATGTCCTTATTGAAGGCTCTCACTCAGACAACAGTGTCAAAAGCCAAGTGGCCCGAAGAAAATGGCTGGTGTGGAGGAAAGTGAACACCCGATAAACTCAAAACCTGCACTCTCAGAACCAAACAAAAACACTGTGGTACTTGGAAATGCAATTTTAAAAAGTCAACAGATGAAGGACTGGACTAGCATAGTGATGGAAAGCTTGTCTTGCTAAAAACAAGATTTGCAAATGTGGGCACACGTCCAATTTCTGTCAAAGAATACCTACTGTGTGTAGCAACGTGTTCTGGCAAAAGCTTGCTGAAGAATGTACCTTTGCCCATGTTTTGGTGTATTGCCTTTGGCAGGGGTTTGGCCAGAGACTCCCTCTCCTCCTGAATACAGGGGCTGTTCTGGAGGAGAGCTTGTACCTTCAGGCACCTCTTCCCCCCCACCGGACAGGTACAGTTGGCCAGAGGAGTGCTCTTCAGCTCCCCCCAGAGGAGCAGACAAGAACTGCGGGAGGCCAGGGTGCGGCACTGATCCTCGCCTGAGCTGCAGTTTCTGAGCTTCCTGAACGCTGACCAGCAGCGGGGGGACTCCTGGCAGCCCAGCAGGACAGACAGACACCCCTGGCCCTCTGGACTCACGGATGCTGGGCCTGCGTCTGGCTGAAACCAGCCCCTCCCACTGGGGGCCTGGTAGGGTGTTTCACCACCTGTAAGAAAACCAGACAGGACAAAGCATTTCCACACTGGGCACTACTGTGGTTAACTAAGGCATCAAATGACATCAGGGAATTCCTCCGTCTGAACCACCACCTCAACACTGTCACCTAGCTGCGGCTAATTTCACTAACATGAACACCGACTGACTGACCGTGCCGGTCATTAAAACCCTATTTGTCACTAGGGCGTTTTTCCTTGACACTGTCCTTTTCCTCGCCATAGGCTAGTTCTTGTGAGGGTTGAGGCCAGAGTGTTCTGTGAAGAGTGTTGTGACAATTGTTTTTGATTTGATTCCTTGACTTTCATTGGCACAAGTCTGCCCATAAACTATGTTGTTCTATTCTGGTTTTTCAGGCAGGGGAGTTAGGTAGCTACTGCTATGTCCTAGGGCATTGCAGTTTGTCAGCTTCCTAATAACGGCGATACTAAGATTAAAACATTGACCACTTGCGTAGCTTCAGGCTGTGATTGTAGTAAAAATAAACCATTAACCACCTGATACTGTAGTTTAAGGGGTAGATAAATATTTGTGATCCAAACACAAATTCAATCCTATGACCTAAACTGATTGGCTTGCAAACGGTTTCAGCTCTGACATTGGCTGTCTACTTTTATATCGTAGAAGAACAATCTGAAAGGAAGGAGTGTTGTAAAAAAAAAAACCCATCCATTTCAGTTGGAAATGTTATGATTCAGCACTAGTTCAGGAGAAATTACAGATTCAGTTGTTTTTTAGTTGTGTTTTTTAAATGATAGTCTGACCATATTCCTGTGTGCTGCTGCGGTGTTGCATGAATATCCTGAAAGACTTAGCAGCTTGTTAAGAGGGGTTATGTCCCCCTGCATGCATGTGGCTGGCTCCTTCAGGTGCAGCCAGTTGCCTAATTAACTGATTGGCAGTTATGTTCAGCTGTCCAAAGAATAAAAGGCGGAAGTTTCTGCAGCTGAAAAGAGAGACTTTTGAAGGTACCTTTTTAAAGTCCTGTGGTTTTGAGACCAGTGTATTTTATAGTTTCAGCTAAGTGTGCCATGTTTTGTTTGCAGTTTTTCCTTTTTTGATTCTTTTGTAATGTGCTTTCGGACTTTGGTTTAGTGGTAATTTGTTTTAGGATGTGGTCCAATTGTGCTCCCCATGGCCCATGGGAGAGGTTGGGCCATAAAACGCAGTACTGAACTAGAGAGCTGTGTAGCTCAGCACTGCTCTCGAACTGACCCAGTTGGATCCATTCTGTACACCACCTGATATAGAAACCGGTGTTATGGGAATTGGTACTGTTCTACACCTGACTCCGAGAGGTGTTGTGGGGTCCGTGCGGTGATGTACCTCACCTGGCTGAGAGTGGCAGTTGGGGGCCAGCAGCTGTGGGGTTCTGCAGTAGTCCTCCTCTATGCACAGACAACCTTTCCAATCCGGGAACTGGCCCAGCAGGTAAGCGATGGTCATATTACACTCCTCCGAATCCACCACCCTGCAGCTTTCACCTGATGCACACACACACGCACACACACACACACACACTATTCAATTTATAGAGAGCGTGACTTAAGGCTAGCAGCTTGATGTTTTAGTCCTGCCTTTCTTGCCTTGAGGGAACACTATTGGGATCGTTATGTCCAGTTGCACTTATTGGATCTCTCAGATTTATTGAATTAAGTGAGAGGAGGGTGAGACATAAATGTGTCTTGAGGAGAAATGGGTATGACATGGGGGATATGTAGGCTGGAACCTAAGGTGTGTAAAAGCCAGCACCAATAAAAGAGGTTATTCTCACATGGCCTGTGGACATGTTTCTGGGAAGATCAAATGTTGAAGTAGCCTAATGCCTAGCGCACACTACACAAGTTACACAACTTTAAAAATCCTAACAAAATCCTAATAATGGACAGCATCTTACATTTAATGACCGTCTCTTATAAAATTTCCATCATAGGAAAGCTCTCATACAATAGTCACAGGGAAAATGGCTAAACCTATCTGGTAGCTAAACCTTTTGCTCTTGCAATATCACAAGGGAAATTAATCTCAGATTCTTGATTGTGGCATATGATATTGGCATTTTGTAATAACAAATGTACAAAAAAGCACATTTACAGAGCAGTGTTGAATTATGGAAGGCACATTGATAAAAGCCAAGAATTTCCCTCTGTGAAGGATATTCAAACTGCGTAATGAACAGCCAAGATCATTATCTTGAATGAAAGAAGAATGATAATCAAAGTGAAGCCTGTGAATTCTGAATCTGTGATTCTACTGAAACATTGAAGTATTCTATCTAATATTCCAAACCTTATAACACTTAGAATGTATCTTTCTAGTCTCTCTGTCTCAACTGGGTTAGTTTGCTTTTAATTGTTGATTGTTGTTTGGCTAGGTAAGCAGTGTTTGGCTAGGTAAGGGGTTTGTTCATACATTTGCTTGTTGGCGGTTCTAAAAAATTTTTATTTAAAGATGATCAAATAGGCCTTGGTCCTTATCTTTGTTGTGCAGTTAGCAGTTGAAATTGTACTTCCCTCAAGGGTCTTTCAGTGCACTTATCCCTGGTTATGGGTATACACTTTGCACTTTGTTGTACATCGCTCTGGATAAGAGCGTCTGCCAAATGCCATTAATGTAATGTAATGTCATGTAAAAACAAATGGCCTTACAGCATGTTTGCTATCACAGATGGGTAGCTGGTTAACCAATATGAACCAAGTTATTCTCAAAGTTGCAGAAAGTTACATAACCAAATTGCATGACAATTCCGTATTTTACGAGATGATTGGCAACCCAAGGCTAGACTGGCTCCTTTGCAGCCATTCAAGGAAAACAAGCTCACTATGTATGATCTGGGCTCATCCAACATGGCTGGATACATCCCTTAAGGTTATGTTCCACCGAAAATGCATCTTTGGTCTTCCAAATCATTTCAGAGGTACAGTACATGCTTTTATCATGAGGTATGGACATGAACAGATTCCAATTCCAACAAGATATGTAAAATGGCTCATTTGCATACTTTCAAGATGCAAATTAAGATTAACAAGCTTTTGTCCATATTACTTCATAGCCGGGCGTATATGGAACCAAATTTACCACTCCCAGCCCGAATTGATTATTCAGCCAAGCAGTTGTATAATAATACAATACTCCATACCATCAGCCAGTTCTCAATTAGGCTATTTGGTGAGTATATTATATACGCACATTTATTCAAAATTATTTAAAATTGTGGAGACTTTTTCCGTATCTGCTATCCCACACAGAGAATATTCGTAGCAAATTGCAGTTTATGATTTAAATCTTGAAGCAAAGATTTTGTTAGACACCCTTTATTGCAGGTTGTGATGGAAGCTAACGCGGTAGTTAAAGGGGCAGTTCGCCCAAAAATGTAATTAAGCCTGTGTTTTCTACTTGCCGGGAATAGTATCTACCTATAAAGATGGATAGTTTCGCTAAAATCTGTTGGGTTTTCTAAATACTTGCTTTAGTTCACCCTGGTAAATGTACATTTAAAAAAAATTATAATAATAAAGTTGCATCTCTTTCCAAATACAATCCTGTGATTAAGTATGAGCATCGGCATAATGTATTATCTGTTAATCTGTCAAATTGTTGTATACCACCTAATCCAGCAGGTGGGCGAACCGGTATGACATTTGCATGGCGGCGGCAGGGCGTGGTGGCATACCCGAGACACGGCACACTTTCTTCAGCATGTCCCATCCACTTCGACACGCATGCGACTCAGACACGCAGGCCTCCTTTATGGAAACGCAGTCACTGGATCGCAACGAAACGCTGAAGATCACCTGGTGTGCCAGAAGTCCTGAAACAAAACGCATAAATAACCAAATCCACTGAAGAAGGTATTCTTATTCTTTTAAACACAGTTGTTATCCATTTGTAATTATTTATTTTGGAGTGGCTGGTCATAAACCAGACATTTCAAAGAAAAGCTGTGAGACATTTCAATTCCAATCTACCACCTCTATCTTTGCAATTCAAATCTCGTCAGCACAATTGAGCAATATTCAATTAAATCGGTTGAACTAAACCATTTTATCCGATTAACAAGTATTTAGACATTCAAAAGTAATTCTAGAAACATCTTCAATGAGTATGTGGACCTCACAATTAAAGCTGAAGCTGCTATGAAGAACTGTGTAATTAGTAATAATAGTTTTGTCCACTAACAGATTGCGGAGATTAAAATCGATCTTTTGGGGTAGATGAGCACATCTGCAGTATGTATTCAATCAGAAAGCTCTCGACAAGCAATGTTGCAAGAGAGAAATGTTATCGTTATGTTATGGAGGGTTATTTTTCCTCTGTTCTGTTTACATTAATGTGTGCTTAAATCGGCAAACACTATAAATGTAATCGCGTCGAGTCGAAACAGGTGGCTCCAACACCTTCCTTTGCAAATTACGGTAAGAAAATATACGCCGAAGTATTTACTAGTGCAGATTGCTTTGATGTTCTCGGCTGTTGCACGGAAGAAAAGCATTGCTCAAAATGACATAATGTCTTAAAAGGTGAAAAGGAATGACTAAGAGGTACCCAAAAGCTGTATGTGATTCTCGTTATTTGAAAAATACATGCATGTAAAAACAGTGAAATAAATAAACTTCAGTGTGTAGCCCACACTGCCCCCATCCGCGTTTAACTCTCACTTAAACCAAAATAACGTTGAAACATCGAGTTTTAAAATCTTCACAGCTGTTTGCTGGTGGAGGGAGGGAAGGCACGTCTACTCACCAGTCACCAGGGCGATTTTCATGGCTATGGCTGAACATGGGGGAGCAGTACGGTAGAATCCCATCACTTTTGACTAGCCGACTCTTGTGTGTGGACAGCTCCTGTTCCAAAAGCCTCTAGGGAACCGATTGAACAATATACTGTATGACGTCAACTGAAAGTGACTTTTACCAAAAATGTTACCAATATAACCTGGCGCTGACGTTAAAAATACATTTTTTTAAATGTGGGTTTGACTATTTTTCACGCATATCATCAGTGAAGTCAGACATGATATAGTTTGAGGCAATATTAAAATGTTAGAGGCGATGTACCTATTGCATGTTACTTTTAGTTTGAATAGCAGACATACCTTGTGATGACTCACGTAGATGACACGTATACTGCACGTACAACCCCGCGCACCTGTTTGATAGATAAGACCCACATTTCTCGGGCAGAATGCGTCGTATGTGCACCTGAAACCTCTCAATCTGTTCAGTGGTGAGTTCATGTTTGAAATACGTGAGACATATAGCCTATAGCGGTTGCCTATCATTTGTGCTAATACATCTTGATACGATGCATCGACTGACCTTTATTAAAATATGCATCAAAACATACATGCCCATTTGTTGAATTCAAATATTCTAAATAGCCGGTAGTCTACTTCTAAATGTCGACACAAGACTTTTAGGAGGAAATTAGCTAAGTTATGTATTATCTTGACTTGACCGAGGTTGTTTTTTGTTCTTTTTTATTATTATTTTTTCTAGAATATCATATTGCGGAACACTTCAAGCCTTGTGTATTTGTATGGTTTACGCTATTGTTTCTAGATGCGACTACATCGATACGCGGACCCATGGATCGATATAAATGCACCATGATCGGTAGTTTGCTCGATTCTAAAGTTACGAATCGGTTGATTTACGATTTGCTGCTAATTCTACTTTAGTATTACTAAAGCTGCTGCGGAAGACTCGCTGATCTACAAATCCTCTTACTTTAAAAATAATAATGACCGCCTCTCATTGGCTAATAGTAAATCTGCGTTGACCTTTTACGAGTAGCGCTGGATGCTTTTCACCTTATTTTGGGACGTCCGTATGGGCAGGCTCTGTTACCGATTTTTGTGGGGAACTTCCGGTCGTTCAGTGGGCAGCTAACTTTATAGCAAATATCTAAACGGTCTCTGCTTACAGTATACGCGGCTAACGTATTGTAGCAATGGATTCAAGACAGAGTGGGGTTATGTGTTCGGTTAGGGGATGTCACAATAACTGGCAGAAGCGAAACTTATTTTGGGAACAAGAGTGTTTTGACCACCGAGTAGCAAGAAACGAGTGCGGCTGTGAGGCTTCTTATGATTTGCAAGACGAGGAGTCTCTTCGACTGGCTGAAAGCACTGAACTTGAAGAAACGACCAAAACCTGGTCCTCCTACCACTTCCCCGAGATGTGGCTGGGCTATGATGCTCGAGTACAGAAGAAATGGCGACTTCTCATCAGGACATCAACACGTAAGTTGCTTCTACTTAACGTTAGCCATCGTCACCGATACGGTGTACTAGAGACAGCTAGCTAATGTTAGTTAGCTTTGTTTAACCACAGATGGTAAACTCCATTATCTCTAGACATTTTCGTCTAGTTATGTAGTTGTTAGTCGGGAGGACAACCGAAAAATTTATTTCCGGAAATCAACATGAATATTCTGATTAAAATCTCAGTTTAAGCTTAAATTAACGTGTTGTGGACAATAATTCTGCTTATGTGGAATTTTAAAGTGACAAAATGACTGTTTTTGTGGCTTTTAAGCGCTTATTTTACCAGCATTCCATCAATGTTAAATGCTGGACCCTGACGACACCGAAAAACAATAGCTTTTACTGGTTTACTTCACGCGCTCATACATGGCAGTTGGTGGTAGTTCGAACTGTCAAAATTGTGACTGTAGCCAGGTCAATATAGTCCCTGGTTACTTTTTCATAGTTTCAATGGATTTTGACAATAGACATGTCAGACTTCAATCATGTTAACGCTCTCGAGCGTGCGTCTACGTTTAAGTAGCAAATAACCGTGCTGTATCCTTAATTTCCATAGCAACTGAACTCTCTGATCGCGCCGAATCACTGATGGGGCCAAGATAAATTGTATAACTTTTAAAGGTTTAAAACAATCCTATGGTGGGACTTTTGCCATTTATGGACCGTGCGACAGACATTTTCGGTGCCGTTGAACTTAATCGAATGCTTTTTATTTATATCGTTCGAATAACCAAGTGCCGTTAAAAAGCAAATTGTATGGCTTTGTGCTATTCGCGTATGCTAGCTACATCATGCTAACATCGTACAGGGACCAGTAAAGGCTTAGAACACGTTTAGTTATTGTAAGTTTGATCACCTCTACTGTGAAGTAAAAAAAGTGGACAAATTACGTTTTCTGAGAGGAATGTATTGGCGAACTCACGTGCACAAACAGCGGTCTACATTCTAAAGCTCCACTTTGCCCTCCCTATTGTTAGGAGTAGTGAGTATGCCCTAAAACGTTATGTTAAGCGAGAGAACGTGGTTATCATCCGTCGTTAAACAAAGCTCGTTAGCTAGCTAACTGTCTCTTGTATTTATTTACTTGTATCTCTCACTCTCTCACTCACTCTCTCACTCTCTCACTCTCTCACTCTCTCACTCACTCACTCACTCACTCACTCACTCACTCAGCCTAGCCAACCTAAACCTGAACACAAAATTATGTTAAACGTATTGTGGCTTCTCTTGTTTGACAGATGAAGACTATGCTGATGCAGAAGTGGATGTGAGTGTGACAGCTTCCAGCACTCACACTACCAACACTACTACTCACACTAGTCAACCAGCCAACCTGCCACAAACCCACACCACCCTGAAGAATGACAGCAGCTCAGTATTGTACACTGGCCGTCCTCTGCGTGTGTTCTTTGCTCATGTAGCATATTTAAAGCAGTTCTACACGGCCAACTTCAAAATGCATGTTGCAGATCAAATATTGATAACACTGATGAAGCTGAATCAGTTGCAGTGTGACCTAGCTGCGCGCGTTTTACAAATGATTGTCACTATACACACCCACATCTTGCACAAGCAACTAACGTTAGCTAGCAACAAGCTAACTAACAGCGCATCGACCGAAAGTTCCCCACAAACAATGTGAAAGAACCCGCCGAATACGGAAGTTTGAAAATGATGTGAATTGGCTTGCGAGGAAAAACCATGGCAAAACCAAGAACAAAATTTCCAACAACGTCGACACTGTTTAGTGCACCACCAAATTTAAAATCTAAAGTTTGGAAGATATTTGGATTTTATAAAAAGGAAGGAAAATTGGACAAAAGTCAAAAGCCGTTTGTAAGGTGTGTACAACAGTGATTAAGTACAGCGGTAGCACGACAAATCTCAGCACTCGTCTCGTGAGACGGCACGGTGAAACCAAATTCGGGCGATGAGGAATCTATGGATGCTAGCACAAGCAACAACACGCAAGACAAAAACCGATATTAAACACTTTTTCCTGCCACAACTCGGTAAGGTCTAAGGTAATCACGGCATCTATAGCCCGTTTTATTGCTAAGGAATTGCGACCTTACAGTGAAGTGGAGAGTGATGGCTTTCGTGACATGGTAAATACGTTGGAGCACAGGTACAAGATGCCAAGTAGACAGCATTTCGCTCTGCATTTGACAATTCAGTTTTAACTTCGTTCTTTACTTTGATATACAACTCTGGCACGCATTTGTCTGATTCTACTACTTTTATGAAATGTATCTATTTTATTTATTTAACCAGGCAGGTTAATTAAGAACAATTTTCTATTTACAATGACGGCCTATCTGTTTCAAGGTAAGCAATGCCACTTTTATAGAATTGGCTTATTTTCACTTATAATGGAAAATTTAAGAAATATTAAGTCTCTATCAGATTGCATCGCACCGAATCGTTCCGTATTTAAATGTATCGCCCCTGAATAGTATCGTAGCCCATGTATCTAGATGGGTAGTACATAACAACAATCAAAATATTTTCTTAATGATGCCAAGCCTACAGAACTTGTTTGAGCAGACTCGAGAAGCGCCACGTCTTGCGTCTAATGGGAGGGGCAAAATTAACCACAAACCTTAGCTGTTCATGCCAATGGCATGATCAAGTTTTAGCCACTCCGTTTCAGCTGGCTTACAACAGGGAGTGATGAGGCAGAGCCTTGACACCATAGTTTTTGCATTGACATTAAACCTCAGTAAATATTGTTCAATTCATTGTGAGTTGTCTGACTGAATTATAATTGTTATTGTTATTATTGTTGTTGTAATACTTTATTGAGCCCTGTGAGATAATTTTCCTCTGCATTTAACCCATCCTAGTTACTAAGGAGCAGTGTGCAGCCGCGATGCAGCACCCGGGGACCAGCTCCCAGTCTGAGGCCAGTGCCTTGGTCAAGGGTAAGGGTAGGAGTATACCGAGCCTGACATGCATGTCTTTCGTTGTAGGAGGAAAGCGTGAAATAAAAAAGTAACAAGTGCTCTGTTTTTCTTCTTTCTTTTTTTTCTTTTTCTTTTTTTCTTTCTGACAGCTGTCATGTCAATGGATGAAGCCCAGCCAAGGCTCAGCGAGCCCCAGGCCTCACAACTGCTCGGCCGTCTCTTTGGGTTGACCGTGTCATTGCTCCGCCCGCTGCCAAGCTATCATGACCAGAACTTTCATGTGGTGGCCGGCGAGGGAGGCCAGTATTTGCTGAAGATCACAAACTGTGTTTTCAGCCAGAACGTGGATCGGTATGAGCTGCAGAACCACGCCCTGGCCTTCCTGCACCAGCACGGTCTGCCTGTTCAGACTGTCCTGCCCACCCTCACTGGGACCATGATGAGTCTGGAGGATATTGGTATGAATAAGCAAAGCAGGCAGATGAAATTTTGTTCCGTGCTTTCAAAAAATAATGAAATGCAAAGTTTCTAAATATCTCACAATTCTACTCTAAAGAGTAGTAAACCACAATCAAATCAATATTTGTTGTGACCACCTTTAAAACTGCAAAAAAATATATAATAAAATTGGCTGGCAGATTGTTCCAAACATATCAGAACTTGCCACAGTTTAGCTGTCTCACTTTCCTTTAGCTTTCCAGGTAATCCCAGACAGCTGTAATCAATTTCAGAAAAGTGGTCGATTTGCTTAATTACATTACTTTACTTCATGAAATACAAAAATTCTCTAACATCATTTTTTGGAAGTTAATGCTTGGAATTCACAAATATGCAGTTTTCTACTGAACATGCCACCCCTTTTCATAAACCTCAAGGTTCCTCAATTTTCCAGCTCTGAGTTTCGCTACTACCCCCTTTTCCCTGGTTAAACTAAACCAGCTTGAACACATTCATTTGCATCAGCTTTTGAGTGTTTGAGCACAGAGATGGCAAGGAGGTGCATCTTATTGTAAGATTAACATTATATTAGCTAGCTAAGGTAGTATGGTTAGAAACGACTACAGTGCAATTGCATGTAAAAATGTATGTACGTAATTTTTAGGCCAATTAATTGTGAAACCACTGCCAATATTTGTAAATCTAGCCAATCCACGTCTACTTAATAACATTTACCGACCAATTTTTGTTTTTGTGTTGTAGTATTCTACAACCTATGCCTAGTGTTGGGCAGAGCTACTAGCTAACTTCATTTTACTGTAGCCTACTGTGTGTAACTATTTCCATGAAGTAGCAATGAAGTATTGTTGCACCTGTATTGACATAAACAGAAAATTATTAAATAAAGCCTGTAATTTCTGCACAGATCAAACAATATGGATGTAAATACCTTCAACTCAGAGCTAACTGTTTACCCTGTAACATCATATTCATGGTTTCATTTTAAAGCTCATCCTGTTCTGTTGTACCCATGAGCATGCTTGTATGAAAGACCAACTTATGGTCTGTTGGTTTTGGAGAACATTCAAGCTAATGTTATGTAAGGCTGTAAAATGTGAATATGTTGTGTTTTGGCAGATTGTGGATCTGGTAGTCAGAAGTACTTGGTGCGTTTGTTGACCTTCTTGCCTGGAACCACCATCGCTAATATCCACTGTTCCCCACGCATGCTCTACGAGGTAGGAAGGATGGCAGCAACAACGAATACAATGCTGCAGAAGGTAGGAGCATGTGCGCATTCTCACTTTTGCACTGAACAGATTGTTCCTACATATATTTTAGATGGGCTATAGGCACTCCAAACCTCGTGTTTTTCATTTTCAGCAAATGGCAGAGTCCTATACATACTGCAAGGTGGACAAGACCGAACTCCGAAAATGAAATAAGTCCAGAGTCATGTTTGTTTTTTTTTTTTTTTTTTTTTTTGTTTTTTTCTAATAATATGCAAAATTCTCAACTTGATTGATACATAGGTACTACATAAGCACCCTGTGAAATGTAACAAAACTAGCAAACATTTGGGCACCATTGGTTTAAATGTCTGTTCCAATCAGTTAAACATGAGACCTTTCTGCTCATTCTAAAGACACTTTTTTTTTTTTTTTTTTTTACTGTCTATAAATGATATATTATTTAAAAGCTCTGTGTATAAAAGTTTGGGGCCCTTTTAGATTATTCTTTGTTACTTTTTAAAAAGATGATTACTAAGACCCAGACCCAGGTGATTTACTCATTAGGGTTTCAGTGAGTCAGGTGAGTATAATTCCTGGGCTGAAGTTTTTATTATGAAATCACTCCATGCCTTCTAAAGTATCCAACTGCAGTAGCTACAGTACTGTCTGGTGTTAACAACTATGGGTTCCTCTAAACAGTTGTCCAAGGATTTCAGTATAAAGCTGGCTATTTCCACTGTCAGAAACATTGTTAGAAAATGGTAGCTAAATGGAACAGTTGAAGTCAAGGCAAGGTCTGGAAGACTTCTTTCTGATAGAATGGTCCAAGTCCTGGACCTCAACACAAAATTCAAGTCAACCTTTTTGGCCATAAAAACTAAAGGAACAGTTTGATATAAATTGGGGTCAGGTCACAGAGAATGCTCTCTAATGTGTAGTCAAAGGCGGTTTCACTGTCCTCCTCAGAAATATTGAGACAGGATATCTGTTAATGAATAGCATAACTATCCTACTGTTACTAATGTTACTATGTGAGCCATGCCAAACCATGCCACTTTTCTCTGACATCAACACAATTATTTACAAGAAATAACCGGAGCTGTGTTTCCTGTGCACCTGTTTTCATTAACCCGGTGTAATTTTTGCGCTCCTGTTAATTCACCCATCAATTGACCTGTTCTTTATTTTAACAAAGCAATAGTAATTTTCAGCACCCCCCCTACAAAAAAATAGTTCCATCATCCATGCCCTTGCCCTGAAAAGGATACCAGATTTACCCTGATTCATGTCGTCTGTGGATTTCCAAAATGCAGAGTAGGTGAGGTCCCCCCACATTTGTTTTGGCAGCCCATATGTTACAAAATGAGTAACTAAAGCAAAAGCATCTGTTGTAAATCAACAGGGGCTCCTTTGACAGATGGCCCGCCATAGTGCATTGTGGGTCCAGCTCTAAACTGGGCTGCTGTTGCTGTGACAGATGGAGCACCCCAAGCTGTGGGCCTTGAAGCGAGAGAACAACCCGTGGGACCTGGGTAATGTGCACCTGCTGGAGCCCTACCTGCCGGCGCTGGAGGGAGAAGATGAGCTTCGGCTCGTGAAGGACGTCATGATGATGTTCAAGACCGAAGTCTTGGTGCATGTGAGCTCCTTCCGCAAGAGTGAGTCCTTCCCCACTAACCCAATTGACAAAGTTCAGAGTGCTTTAAAAAAATAATAATAATAATAATTCATTTTGATACAGAACATTGTTAAAACAGTGTAGTCTCGTCTTCCAGTATAAACCTGATTATTGTCATTTGAGTAATTGATCAAGGTGTTCTTTCTAGGTCCAATTCATGGAGATTTCAATGACCAAAATATCATAGTGGAACCAGACTCTCCGATTGGCTACAGAATCTCTGGAATCCTGGACTTCGGAAGTATGAACTATGGCTACTCCATCTTTGAGCTGGCCATCACCATTATGTACATGATGATCGAGAGCCAAAGTCCGCTGGAAGTTGGGGGGGCGGTGTTGGCGGGCTGGGAGAGCATCCTCCCGCTGGATGAGGTGGAGCGAGACGCTCTGTACACGCTGGTACTGGTCCGATTCTGCCAATCTCTGGTAATGGCTCACCATACAGCCGCACTTCGCCCAGAAAACAAAGACTACCTCATGATCACTGCACGCAAGGGGATCCGACTTCTACCCTTGCTCTGGAAGCTTGGCAAGGAGGCTGTGCTCAAGAAGTGGGTAGATGATGCTAGAGAGTATTCAGACAGGAAGTGATGATAGGACTGGTGTGATGCAGGTTCCTGCTGCTTTCGGGTTCATATGGGTTTGCTTTATTATTCAGATATCTTATTTTCTCTATAACCTATGCAAAAGAGCATTCTGTCAAGCAGAAATATTGACCTCGGAATGTGACAGTCGGAAACAATATGATTTACAGGAAGTTCTCTTGCTGTACCAATTTGGCAGAACAGTTTTTTTTGGGCACTGGTCTGTGTTCAGGCTGGAGTGGGTTTATTTGTATTAAATTCTCCTTTTCAATCTGGTCAGATGGAGTCACGTGACGCAATGCGAGAGTAGGAAGCTGAGCTTGTCACTCCGCATCGCTCTGCTACATTTATCCGATTAAAATATGTATAACCAGGAAATAACCGCACGGTTTTGTTTATGAACAGTTGTGGGGCCAAAATATGTCTAAACTATTGAAGACACCAACTTGTGGAGACATAAAAAGACACTTGCGCTCGCACGGGACTGACGATATGCAAGTCCAAGATGCAGGCGACAGAATATTGGCCAACATTTATGCAAAGCTTACAAAGATCTCCAGTGATATGAAGGGCCCAGCAGAAATGCATCGCACCACAGCGTCGGTGGTGACAAAACTATGGCAAGGCGAGGTTGAGAAATGAGTGGACTATCTTGAATCTGCTGAGAAAAAATGGCAGGATAATCCACCGGCTAACAAGCGAGCACACGAGTCGCCAACCAGCAGCCCAGATCAGGAGACGGACCCAGACCAATGTTGCCGAGGTTTTTGAGGTCGTCGCACAGGGATTTGAGAGTGAGAAATGAAGGCGAGCTGAGCTGGGGAAACGACAACGTCGTGCTCTTTCCTGACCTCTCCAGAGCCACACAGGTGAGGCGCGACAAATTCAAGGAGTGCAAGAAAAAGCTGCACGAACGGGAGGTGAGCTTCAGAATGCTGTATCCCGCTAATTTGAAATTCGACACCGATGATGGAATTAAGACTTTCGAGTGCCTGAGGAAGGCGATTGCGTTCATTGATAGGATGTGGGGAGTTTGTGACCATGGTACTTCTCTTAAATTCAGTGCTAGATAGCCTAGCTGACTTTGTTTTTTAATTTTCTTCGCTTGGCACTTCTGAACATTAATATACAGACACTGGTTTGGACTCATTTATTACAGCAGCAGAGCCTGCGCGGCTGGATGAGTGAAGTCTCGTGGACCGCTGGTTTTCCACTGGAAAGATTTCAGGGGGGGTTGGTGGGTGTAAGGTCATTGTTCAGATGCACCTTTTTTGTTTCATGGGGTTATGTAAGGTTATTTTTATTGTGTTTTGTCATCACGGAATGTTAATGGGTTGGGGAACCCAATCAAGAGGAAAAAGGTTATGACCAGTCTTAAGAAGAACATATGATGTGGTGTTTCTACAAGAATCAGTGGAGTCTCAAGCTTTGTGGAGCCTGGGTTGGTTATGTGTTTTACAGTGTGGGTTCCAGTAAAAGTAATTGCGTTGGGGGGTAATTTGGGGATAATAACGTTGATTAGTAAACATTTGCAATTTAAATGTCTTCAAATTGAAGATAACTCAGGGAGAATTATTATTATACAGGCGGAAATACAAGGGCAAACCTTTATTTTGCCTAATATCTATGCACCCAACGGGAATGACCCGACATTTTTTGTGGATCTTGAAAGAAAGCTATAGGCTGCTGGAAATTATGATCTTATTCTTGGGGGGGGATTTTAATCTATTAATGGACCCGGTTCTGGACCACAGTGGAGCCACTGTGTGGAGGGTACCCAAGGCCTTCCTGACTGGGTCTGCAAGTCTCTGGGATTAGTGGGCATTTGGAGAATCCTGAACCCTTCTGAGAGGGTTAGTCCTCCGTCCTGATTTCCCCTGCCCCCCCTTTCTGATATCCCTATCCTCCTTGTCTAACCCAAAAATAAAAAAATAAATGTTTTGCACTTATGATGACGACTATATGTTTAGAACAGCATTCCATGTGTATTTTCCTAGTTATGGATGTGATGCTTTGACTTGTGGTAGAACCTATGCACTTGTAAATTGCTTTGGATTAAAAGCGTCTGCCAAATGACAGAAATGTAAATGTTATCAGTCTGGTTCCAAAAAAGGGTAAAGACCCTCATGACTGTAAGAATTATCGCCCAATTTATTTAATTCAGATGGATGTTAAAAAAATGTCTACGGTCCTGGCAAATCGGTAAAACAGGGTAATTGCATCTTTGATCCATATGGATCAGGTGGGGTTTATTTGTGGTCGTAGCTCCTCTGATAATATAAGACGTTTTATTGATATTATGTGGTCGGTAGCTGAAGCCCAGTCCCCAGTAGCTGCTATTTCTTTTGATGCCAAAAAGGCGTTTGATATGGTTAATTTGGGTTATTTAATAAAAAAAGTTTTGAATTTATGGGTTTGGGGGCACCTATATAAACTGGATTAAGTTATTATATAAAAAAAAAAAAAAAAAACAGAGGCTGCATTGCAAACAAATGGGCTAATTTCTGAGTATTTTACACTGGGGAGAGGAACTAGACCGGGCTCGCCTCTGCCGCCTGTGCTATTGTGTTTAGCCATCAAACCGTTTGCGGCAGCCATAAGGCTTGAGACTGACTTCCCAGGCATCCTTGGCAGGCGGTACAGTGCATAAATTGATGCTCTATTTGGACGGTATATTATTATTTGTGTCAGACTCTGGTAGATCAGTACCGAGCCTTCTTAGGATAATTTATTCATTAAATTATTTTCAAGATTTTCAGGTTGTATGGTGAACTGGTCCAAATCAGAAGCACTCCCATTAACAGCATACAGCCTGTCCACAGCCTTCCTACTGGGAGCATTTCAATGGCCCAAGCAAGGTATTAGATACTTGGGTATCCTATTCCCACCCCAATTGAAAGACCTGGTTAAGGTTAACCCCTTAATACAGAGAATAGATTGTGATTTTAGTAGATGGTCAACTCTTAATTTGTCTATGGCTAGGAAGGTCAATGTGATCAAAATGAATTGTGTGCCCAAACTCAATTACCTCATTCAATCCCTTCCACTGTAGGTTCCCCTTACGTATTTAAAATGGTTTGATAGGATTACAAAGACATTTATTTGGAATGGTAAACGACCCCGATTGCGCCTTTAATGAACTACAAGAACCAGTTGAGAAAGGAGGCCTGGGACTCCCTCAGATGTTGATGATTCAGAGCCTTGGAAGCAGGGTCATGTCAGCTCTCAAGAAGACATGGGAAGGGACCTGAACTTGACATTGAGTGACAAAGAGTGGGACAGGATCTGTCGGAACATTAAAACATTGTCTAGAGATGTGAGGATACGTCTCATTCAATTTAAGATTATGCATCGATTCTACTGGACCCCATTCAGATTGTTCAGACGCGCCAAATTGTTGGTGATGCAAGTCCGAGGAAGTCACCTAATGCATGTTTTATGGTCCTGTGACAAAGTTGAAGAATTTTGGGTTTATGTATTTTTTTTTTTTTTTTTTTTTTTTTTTTTTTTTTTTTGGTGTATGTTAATACAACCCAAAAGGGGTAGGCTATAGTGCAAGAAGTAGGTATTTATTCGACTTATTTTTTAGACTTGTACTGCTGTAGCTTATCAGTCGCGTGCGTGCGTCCGTGCGTGCGTGCGTGGACAGCTCCTGTTCCAAAAGCCGCAAGGGAACTGATTGAACAATATACTGTATGACGTCAACTGAAAGGGACTTTTTTCTGAATATTACCATTAACACCTGGCATTAACATTAAAAAGAAATTTTAAACAATGTGGGTTTGACCATTTTTCATGCAGATCATAAGTGAAGTCAGGCCTGAAATAGTTTGAGGCAAGATTAGAATGTTAGAGGCGATGTACCTATTGCATGTTTCTGTCAGGTTGGATATCAGAACCAAATTAGGTTGTTGTTTTTTTTGCATATTACACATCTATGCACACAGCTGGGCAATGCGTGGCAGAAGCATCAATGATCAGCTTTTATTTCATGGTATTTATGTGTGTGTGTGTGTGTAGGCTTGGGGGAGAGGTGGAGCAGCAGTAATGACCAGGGCAGAGAATGTCTTAGAGGAAATTATTCTAGGAAGCCATTGCATGGCCCAATGCCTGGGGTTAGAATTCTCTGATCCATTAAGAGAAACAGGTACTGAAGAGTACTGTAGCCTTAATCTTACAGTTCTGCTATTTCACCACTAGATGGAGCCTAGGGCATTAGGCAGCCATCTTTGTAGGTGCATTGAGGGGGTCCGGTGGCCATCTTAGGAGGCTGCCTGTATATCACAAACATGGGCCATCGATAATGCGAGCACATTAGCACAACCTACAGACATGAACTAGCATGACTAAATATGAAAATAATCACAACTAAGCAGGCTGCTCCTCCTACAATTTGTTGTGGTTATGGCAAACTAGTAAACCGTGCAATGGCTGGTATATTACATTTCAAACATGCAGCTATACTGTACAGTGCATATGAACACAATAAAATACTGGTGGTAAACACAGAAACATAGGCAATTGACACAATGTATGTGTCCAGAATAAAAAATGTATCTGTGTAATGACAATTTTATCCATTGAAAATTAAATCTACAACACAAAGTTCTGAGGCCACTGTATTTCAACACCAGTTTGAGGATTGTTTTCCCACTTCAGAAACCTGGCGAAGGAAATAAAGAGTTGGCCTGTTTTTATTCAGTAGATCGTGGATTTTGTTGCTGACAGGTCCTGTATTTTCAGAGATCTTTGCAAAAATCACAAATGACATGGACAGAGCTTTCCCTAATATTTCAACACTATATAGATTTTATCACATTATTCCAATAATGTGATAAAAGCCGTAGACAGGCAAAGGCACCTCACACTAATTAAGATGTAAATGCAGCTCCACCATGTTATAGCAGCAATAAACAGTCTGAGGAATGTGACCCCCAACCCCTGGTCCTACTGGCCCTTTGGACAGGAATGTGGCCGGTGCTGTGGTATTGATATGGAAACATGCATACATAGGTAACTAACCAATGTTACCTGCAGTAACATATGGAAACATGCATACATAGGTAACTAACCAATGTTACCTGCAGTAACATATGGAAACATGCATACATAGGTAACTAACCAATGTTACCTGCAGTAACATGGAAACATGCATACATAGGTAACTAACCAATGTCACCTGCAGTAACGTATGGAAACATGCATACATAGGTAACTAACCAATGTTACCTGCAGTAACATATGGAAACATGCATACATAGGTAACTAACCAATGTTACCTGCAGTAACATTTGCGTGCAAAGCTAGCTGCCTAGTTAGGCTGGGGAGATGCATGTCTCCTTATTGATATTGCAGCACCAGTAACGCTAGCCATGGTGGGTGCAACAAACAGGGAGGCAGAATGCATTAGACCTACGGTACCTTAAAACCCATCATGCACTCAGCCTGTTTGCTTTCATTGATTACTAATCAAACAACTCCTGCAATAGCAGGACTAATAAATAAGATCAATAGGTAAAATGATTGGCAAATGTATTTTGAGATCACAATATTGTTCTGTACATCATAAACATGTAGCAATATTTTTCTATATCCACATTATTTTATTTTTTTAAATAATCATAATGAGTGAAAGTTATGTAGTTTAGGATTACAATTCCCATAATCCCTTAGAGCTTCTATATAAAGGCCGGTGGTAGTAAATCTAAACTCCCGCATTTCATTAATTCTGTTCAGCACCAACAAACATACGGTGCTGGTTGAGCTTTTAAACATTGGTGGCTATCTTAAAATAAGCGTTTTAAAATCAGACAATTGGAAAGGTCTTAGCCAAGACCGTATATTTTATATTTTATATTTTTAATTGCATGTTTTGTGTTAAGCTATCAGATTTCTTTGTATTAGGGCATTGTTTGTGTTGCCCAGAACGAGTGAGTGGCTGATAATGATTTTAAATGTCTATATACACCGAGCACTTTATTAGGAACACTATACTAATACTGGGTAGGGCCTCCCTTTGCTCTCAAAACAGCCAATAGAGGCATGGATTTCCCAAGATGTTGAAAAAAATATTTTGAGATTCTGCATCAAGCAATTTCTGCAGATCTTTCAGATGCACATTCATGCTACAAATCTCCTGTTCTACCACATCCCAAAGGTGTTCTATTGGATTTAGATCCAGTGACTGGGAAGACCACTGAAGAACATTAAACTCATTGTCATGTTCATGAAACCAACTTTTGCTCTGTGACATGGTGCATTATCATGCTGGGAGTAGCCATTAGAAGATGAGTACATTGTGGCCATGAAGGGATGCACATGGTCATCAATAGTTCTCCAATAGGCTGTGGCATTCTAGTGATGATTGATTGGTATTAACGGGTCCAAAGTGTGCCAAGAAAACATTCTCCCCACCATTACACAAGTCAGGTTGGGTCCATGGATTCATGATGTTCTGACGCCAAATTCTGGCCCTACCATCTGCAGAAATCAAGAAATCGAGATTCAGCAGAAATCGAGATTCATCTGACCAGGCTACATTTTTCCAGTCTTCAGCTGTCCAATTTTGGTGTGCCCACTGCCACCTCAGCTTTCTGTTCTTCGCTGACAGAACAGGAACCCGATGTGATCTTCTGCTGTTGTAGTTCATCTGCCTCGAGGTTTTACATGTTGTGCATTCTGAAATGCTTTTCTGCTCACCACAATTGTACAGAGTGGTTATTTGAGTTACTGTAGCCTTTCTGCATTTTCACCAGGAAGTGATTGACATCCATCAGCACCACTGAAAGCGTTAGGGAGGGTGCACTATTTAACAGGTATGTTGGGCATTTAATGTAGGACAGGTACGGCCACCTCTTCCTGGTCTCTCTCACTTGCATCCTTGCGGCTGGGTAGTATGAAATTGTTTGCCATGTGTGTGATCCTCTAAAATAATTAAAATCATTATGGTAATTTAACCCACATACTTGTACATTTTTTATTATACTCTGTTGTAATCGGAACACTTTGTTTTATGTCCCAGTGCATGGTTATTGTGTACATTTACAACCGATTATCTAATGCCTTTTTGTAAACGTAGTTGCTCTTAAACTTTTACAAATGTTTTCTCCAGTGACAGAGTTATTTTCTGCATACTGACTGTATTATTAATTTATTGGTCTCCATTCGTAATGTTTGGCATTTATTGTTAATTTTGCTCTGTAGGCCATTACACTTGGAGTGCTGTATGGCCACGGTTTCTTTTTCCCTCCAATATTACATGAACATTACATTACATTATTACATTACATTAATGGCTTTTGGCAGACGCTCTTATCCAGAGCGACGTACAACAAAGTGCATACCCATAACCAGGGATAAGTGCGCTGAAAGACCCTAGAGGGAAGTACAATTTCAACTGCTACCTGCACAACAAAGATTGTTTTTTTTTTAACATACAAACAAACAAACAAACGCTAAATATGACCAAACCCCTTAACTAGCCAACCACTGCTTACCTAGCCAAACTAAAAATACTGATACACAAAAAAGTACATCACAGGAAGACAACAATTAAGGTTCACAGGGAGGTAGGGAGGGACGGGGAGAGGTGCTGCTTGAAGAGGTGCGTCTTCAGTTTGCGCTTGAAGATTGGATGAGATTCTACAGTTCTCACCTCAATGGCGAGTTCGTTCCACCACCGTGGAGCCAGAACAGACAGTAGTCGTGAGCGTGAGGTGGAAGTTCGGAGAGGGGGAGGCGCCAAGCGGCCTGTGGAGGCTGAACGAAGAGGTCTGGCAGGGGTGTAGGGTCTGATGATTTTTTGTAGGTAAGCTGGGGAAGACCCCTTAACTGCTTGGAAGGCTAGCACCAATGTTTTGAATTTGATGCGAGCCATGACAGGCAGCCAGTGGAGGGAAGTAAGCAGGGGGGTGACGTGAGTATTTGGGAAGGTTGAAGACCAGACGAGCTGCTGCATTCTGGATAAGTTGGAGGGATCTGATGGCGGACGCTGGGAGGCCAGCCAAGAGGGAACTGCAGTAGTCCAGGCGGGACAGAACCATCGCTTGGACCAGGAGCTGGGTCGAGTAGGGGGTGAGAAAGGGGCAGATTCTCTGTATGTTATAGGAAGAACCTGCATGGTCACCGCCGCAATGTTCTCGGAGAGGGACAGACTGCTGTACATCACCACGCCGAGGTTCCTTGCACTGGGTGATGGCGTAAGTGTGGTATCCCCTATGGAAATGGAGAGATCCAGATGGGGAGAGATATGAATGAATGCAGGGATGAATGATAGAATGAGCACAGATGGCAGGGATATTATGATAGAAATGGGTTGAGCCACCATAGTTGTATTATTCATTCCTTTTTCCTCTTTTTGGTCGGCCTTGGCTCACGTATGGTCTGGTTTATTTGCTATTTAAATGAGTTCAGCGAACTTATCCCTGGTTATGGGTATGCACTTTGTTGTTCGTCGCTCTGGATAAGAGCGTCTGCCAAATGCCAATAATGTAAATGTAATGTAAAGTGCATGGTGTGTGACTGCTGTGCCCAGGTTTTGAGACCTGGAGAAATCCCGGCCTTGTTTCAGAGTAGCTTTTTGTGCTGTTCAGTGACTATTGCTTTCTGTAAGTGTTGTGTGTTTTTACAAAAGTGTGTAGTGACGATGGGTTGTGCTGTGCATCACATCTGTCTGTAATTATTATTGTGCTGTGTTCTCTTCTGAACTGTGCGAACTCAACCACTAAGGGCCTAACCTAGCCAACTGGTCAAAGACAGATTGGTCTGGGGCCCACCCGGGACATATTTGAATTTCTCTTTCTTTGTATTTATTCATTTATTTATTTGGTGTGGAAGACTACCTGTAATACCAAGGGCCAGCAGTTTTGTCAATGTGCTGAATTATCGTGAAACCAAACAAGGTACTATTTAAGGATAAAAAATTGTAAAAATCATTCTTTTTATATTAACAGTTGTCGCTTCTGATGTTGTACCAGCTGGATTCCCCTGCCTATTATAACCCGTGGCGTAGTCACTCTTAGCCATGGGATGTTTCACTTCCTTACCATCTGGTCACATGTATAGCGCTGTGAAATAAATGACTAAAAATGTTTGGCGGAACTTATGATGAAAAATGCATTTCTATGGAAAATGGCAAAATGCATACAGTATACCATATGTCCAAAAATGACCAAAAAATATTACCTGCTATATGCCAAGCTAGTTTGATCAAAACTCTAACCTTCGGTAGACTACATGAAGGACTATTCCCCATTAATGCTACATTGTGGGAAATTGCACCATTGTGTGTGATATATGGCATGCCAATTCTGGGAGCTGAATTTATACTTCCTTTCTCATGTCTCAACTATTCCTATTTTGGTTTGCATTTGAACTTCTGAAAGTCATTGGTCCAGAACGTACTTTGAGGTGACAAGGTCGTTTGAGTTAATTATCCATTTGCTGGCTACATAGACCTGAATGCGGTTTAAAAGGTTTAAACATTATTTAGTAAAGCTGTCTGTATCCCAAATGTTAACCTGACCGTTATGTTGATTATGTGAGGGACTGAGGGCCTACTGTGGATATTGGCACTGCGTTATGAAATATTTGCAGCTGGCCAAGTTTGATACAGTACGCTATTTCCTGAGATAAGTCTACATCTACTCGCTACATTTATGTTGATATGAATGAAGTGGTTACAATGGTCTGGCAAGTTAAAACAACTACCGTTAGCTACAAACTTGTATGCTCTACTATTAGGCTATATTACCTCCAGCGTCTAGTTGGCAAAGCTATATCCTGACTGTGATATGCAATGTTATGCAGATTAAATTCTTAATTAATAGGCTTTTAATTTCCCTCTCAAAGTGCACCAGCTTGATGCATTTGGCTGTTCATCCTGGGGGGAGCACACCAGTGTGAACCCCTTTAATCTCGCAATGACGGACTACAAAGAAGACATGGACATTTTGACCCAGGATACTGCTGTGCTTCAATGGAAACTTCTGCTT
The DNA here is from genome assembly GCF_963514075.1 of Conger conger. Classification (NCBI taxonomy): domain Eukaryota; kingdom Metazoa; phylum Chordata; class Actinopteri; order Anguilliformes; family Congridae; genus Conger; species Conger conger. Next base: position 11,357,487 of record NC_083777.1, read on the forward strand.
GCAATGAGACGGTTGGTGAGTTGCAGAAATACAACAAATACTTCTGGATTAAAATGTCACTTTTTAGTTCTGTTAATGTTTGTGAGTAACTGTGACATTATATTGGGAAAGAGGCGTTGTTGCTGAGTTTTTTGGGGGGTTTTTCATTTTATGTAAATTGTGCATGAATTGATTACCAGAAAAGGAGTGGTCCATAGAGGTGTCACTGTGATCTGCATTTTAAAAAGTAGTGAAATCTAGAAAATGTATTATCTCAGCAAAACTATTTGGACGGGTAGATGGTACTCTTTGTGAGTAGAAAATACTTTCTGCCCCTTTAAATAATACATGCATCATGGAAAATCATATATTGTGAAAGAGGTGAGTCCTATGTGGAATTAATAGTACAATTATTTTGTATTGGCTTTGAGTGAATTGGTCATGTAACCTGGAAGCTATTGGAAAAAAAGCATGGATTATTAAAAACTATTTGTTTGCTTTAAAGTGCCAGAGACCCAAAATAACTGCATATTCAGGTAGTTGTCTAAATAGCTTGGAATATATGCATAAGAAAATAGCAAATTAGCTTGAGAAAGCCTCTCCTGATTTTCAGGGGACATTCTTTCAGTGTTATAATAACATTTTCTATCCCACTACAGTGTGGCATTCAACAAGATATAAGCCTAATGGTAAACCAAATAAGTCATTAGAAATATTTTACATTAAAATTAATGGAGTGAGTGGAATGAGTGGAATTGTTTTTAGTATTGTTCAATGACAAACTGCTCAATATTATTTTAAACTACCAAATGCTGCTGTTCAACGGCAGATTTCTTATCCATGTTCTTGGCCCTTTTCATGCCTAAAAAGAACCTAGGAAAGCTTATTCACGCCTTTATCAACAGCTAATAATATAATAATAGCTTATTAACAGGCCTGTCAAAAAGAGCGATTCGCCAACTGCAACTTATCCAAAATACCACTGCTGTAGTGTTAACAAAAACAAGAAAATTCTAGTCGACCTATTTTTGAGTATTCAATGTTATTATTTTAATCATTGAGTGTTTAAAATAACCAACCGGTATCATTTGGAGTATGGAACGACCGTGTCGTGGAGATTTCAGCTGTAGGTATATTGTCGTCCGAGTTACCGTGTCTGGTATGCTGTCGCTCCTGTGCTGCCATTGCTCATAGTGCTTGCTGCTTTTGAATGAATTATCCTGCTATTCCTGAATCCAGAAATATTTTGCATTCCCACCACCACCCCCATGTGAGCGCTGCTTCTCAAGACCCCCATGAGAGGCGGGGTCCATAGGTAGTTGGTGACGTCAGGCGGAAGGTAACGACGCGGCAGACTGGAGTTAAGACATATAAAAAGTGATCAACTCGTCTGGGTCTGTGTGTCTGGGTCTCGCAATATAAAAACATAAGAACGTGGCGCAGTTACAGCCACCAAAAGCTTTAAGCCTGCAAGTCAATCTTTCCGAGAATTGGAAAAGTAGCATCCCGCGGTTAGAAATTGCACTGCGAGCGGCATAGCAGAGAAATCTTTGCATGTTGCTGGAGAGGAGGCGATACAAGTATGTAACACGTTTGACTTCCAAAGAGATGAGAGATAAAAACGCAGTGCTTAAGAAAAAATTCTAAGAATATTGTGAACCGAGGGACCATCGGAGACGATAGAAGCGTACGTCACGGACCTGAAAAGCAAGGCAAAGTCACTGTGAGTTTGAAAAGCTGCAGGACTCCCTGGTAAGAGGTAGAATTGTTTGCTGTTTAAGGGACGACCAAGTGAGAGGCGGACCTCACGCTAGAAAAGGCTATTGATATTTGCCTTGCCAGCGAGATCACATCTAGCCGAGTCAAAGCACTAAATGATGAAATGGAAGTGCATAGGATCAGGACAGTAAAAGCAAACGGGAAGAACTACAAAAGTAAGTCAAAGACAGAGCCTGATGAACAAAAGGGAACACACTGTAGCAGATGTGGCTATATGCATGCGGAAATAAAATGCCCAGCCTTTGGCCAGATATGCAAGTCATGTAAAAAGAAAATAATATTTTGCAAAGATGTGCAAATCAGAAAGTCAACATAGATACAGTCAGAAAATGCATGCAATTGATCAAACTGGGAGCAGTGATGAGATCAGTGAGAACATGTTCATGGGCACAGTAGGAGTTGAGCATGATAAATGCATTGGGGCTATAGAGGCTGAGATAATGTGGGCTGAGAATCTGATAATAAACAGTAGTAATGTGACATTTGAGCTTGACACTGGAGCAGAGTGTAACGTCATGTCAGAGAAGACATTCAGCTCACTAGATATCAGTGGAAGGCTCAAAGCATCCAACTGTAAGCTAGTCACCTACTCAGGCCACTAGATGGCACCCCTGGGCTAGAAAGCGCTCACATTCCAGTTCAGAGCCCAAAAACATAAGATTGAATTTGCGATCATGCAGCAGGAGGCACCAGCAATACTGGGACGTGCATCATACCAGAAATTGGGCATGGTAAAAAGACTGTATGATGTCAGAACTGACATGAACCTATTTACTGGAGTGGTCTGTTTACCAGGTGAGCACCATATAAAGATTGACCCCACTGTTGTGCATGCACCGAGGAGAATACCTGTTGCGCTCAGGGACAGGGTCATTGGAGAGCTCCATTGAATGGAGCAGATGGGAGTCACTTTGAAACAAACAGAGCCAACAGAATGGGTCAATAGCATGGTCACGGTAGTCACTCCCAAAGAAGATTCGCATTTGCATGGACCCAAAGGATTTGAACCAAGCAATCCAATGGACATACTATGCTCTATTGACTGTGGAAGAAGTGGTATCCCACATGCCAAATGCAAAGTACTTCTCAGTACTAGACAACCTATCAGGGATTTTGGCAAATAAAACTGGACGATGAGAGCTCCAAGCTGTGCACCATGAACACGCCAATAGGACACTATCTCTATCTGTGCTTACCTTTTTGAGTGTCATCAGCGTCTGAGGTGTTCCAGCGCACACTGAAGACTCATCTCTTCAGGCTACACCTTTCCCTCCCTAACTCACCACCATGATTAGCCTTATATATGCCATAGACTGTAATGGCAGTATTTATAGATGTTGTTTTTTGTATTAGTTATTGTATTTTTGTACTCGGGGTATTCTAGCTGCCAACTGTGGTATGCTAGTTTGGAAGTTGGTGTATTCTTCAAGGGTTCCGATTATATCTGTATGGTTACACTAGGACTCGGAACTGTACTGTCCTCTCAGGTCCTCTTGGATAAGAGCGTCTGCTAAGTGCCATGCAATGTAATGTTCCAGAGGTCCATGGCGCAAATGATAGCAGGTCTGTACGGGGTTGTCAACATCAGTGACGACTTGCTGGTGTGAGGAGACACAGAGGAAGAGCATGATCGCAGACTGGTGGCAGACTGGGGGCGACATGGGGGCGACATGGCTCAGGCAGTAAGAGCAGTCGTCTGGCAGTCGGAGGGTTGCCGGTTCGATCCCCCGCCCGGGCTGTGTCGAAGTGTCCCTGAGCAAGACAACTAACCCCCAAATGCTCCTGACAAGCTGGTCGGGGCCTTGCATGGCAGCCAATCGCCGTCGGTGTGTGAGTGTGTGTATGAATGGGTGAATGGAGAAGCATCAATTGTACAGCGCTTTGGATAAAGGCGCTATATAAATGCCTGCCATTTACCATTTACCATTTGGTGAAACTGCTGGTGAGGGCCAGAGAAAACAACCTGAAACCAAACAAGAGCAAATGCAGAATCAGGATGACCGAAATCAAATACATAGGCCATATCCTCAGTGCCAGTGGGTTGAAGCCGGACGAGGAAAAGGTGAGAGCCATTGTGCAGCTACCACCGCCCGAAGATGGGTGCTGCCATACTACAGGAGGGAAAGCCGGTAGCATACGGATCACTAGCTCTCACTGACTGCCAGCACAGGTATGCACAAATAGACAAGGAGCTGCTAGCTATAGTATATGGGTATGAGAAATTTCACCAGTATGTTTATGGCAGAGAAATTTAAGTGGAAAGTGATCACAAGCCATTGGAGAGCATCTTCAAGAAGTCCCTCCACCAAGCTCCTATGAGGCTACAGAGGATGCTGTTAAGAGGTATGATCTCAAAGTAACATACAGGTCAGGGAAAGAGCTCCATTTAGCAGAAGCTTTTAGCCGAGCTTTTCTCAAGGGACAGAAGGAAGATCTGCTAGGGAAAGAGTTGGAGGTAAACCATATGGCATATCAGCTACCCATGTCACAGGAAAAACAGGAACAGTTCAAGAGAGCAACAGCAAGTTAGAACATGTGACATCCAGTCCGAAATATGCCCAATCAAATGGTCAGGCAGAAAGGACGGTACAGATAATAAAAAACCTTCTCAAGAAGTCACAGTGCAGTAATGATGCTCCATATATAGCTCTCCTGGAATACCACAACACAAACACTGGAGGGAATAGGGTTATCACCTGCACAGCTACTAATGGGGCGGCGTTTGAAATCGAAGCTGCCAACATCCACCTCATTGCTTACCTCTGAAGGAACAGTCCAGGTGCACAACAAGCTGAAAGAAAGACAACAAAAACAAAAAGTCTATTATGACAGACAAACACGGAACTTACGTGATCTACAAGCTGGAGAGAAGGTCAGAACTCAAAGAGGAGAGACGTGGCAGCCAGCTGTGGTGCAGAAAAGGCATGAGCAACCAAGATCAATTATGGTTCGCACAGCAGATGGCAGACTGTATCAACGTAACAGGAAGCATCTAAGGAAGACAGAAGAGAAGGAGTTTCCATCAACAAATCCAAGGGATGTGGCCATGGAAACAGAGACAGGCATGAAAAGAGTGACAATGAACAGCACACAGCAGACAGTCAACACACTGACCCTACCGAGGGACAATCACAAACACAAACACATCAGATCAAGCCTGGAAGACCAGTCAAAATTCCTGCAAGATTCAGAGACTGAACATTCAGACTGTGGCATAGATAAACACTCCTGTTTGATATGCAATTAATTAATCTCTGTCTGCAATGAGAGATTGATAAATTTGTTTTGAATATGAAAGATGGACTAATGGGCAGTTTGAGTTGTGGTATGTAGTATGGGGGCGACAGGGCTCAGGCAGTAAGTGCAGTCGTCTGGCAGTCGGAGGGTAGCCGGTTCGATCCCACGCCCGGGCTGTGTCGAAGTGTCCCTGTGCAAGACACCTAACCCCCAAATGCTCCTGACGAGCTGGTCGGGGCCTTGCATGGCAGACAATCGCTGTCGGTGTGTGAGTGTGAGTGTGTGTATGAATGGGTGAATGGAGAAGCATAAATTTTACAGCGCTTTGGATAAAGGCGCTATATAAATGCCTGCCATTTACCATTTAGTATGCACTTTTGAATGTAATGCCGTAGTTACAGTATTCAAGTTTATTAAGTATATGTAAAATAAAAAAAGTCTTAAGAATATGTTTGTAATGTATGTGTACTGTTTGTATGGTTCAGTTTGTACTATGTCACTCTGTTTCAGCTGGCTTACAACAGTGATGAGAGGCAGAGCCTTGACACACAAGTTTTTGCATTGACATTAAACCTCAGTAAATATTATTTAATTCATTGTGAGTTGTCAGACTGAATTATAATTGTTATTGTTATTATTGTTGTTTTTGTTGTTGTGAAACTTTATTTAACCCTGTGTGATAATTTGTCCTCTGCATTTAACCCATTCTAGTTACTTAAGAACAGTAGGTGGCCACAATGCAGCACCCGGAAACCAAGTCCCATTCAGAGGCCGCACTGGTCAAGGGTAGGAGTATACCGAACCTGACATGCATGGCTTTCGTTGTAGGAGGAAAGCCTGAAATAAAAAAGTAACAAGTGCTCTGATCTTTTTTTCTGACAGCTGAGATGTCAATAGAGGAAGCACAGCCAAGGCTCAGCGAGCCCCAGGCCTCAGAACTGCTCGGCCGTCTCTTTGGGTTGACCGTGTCATTGATCCGCCCACTGCCAAGCTATGAAGACCAGAACTTTCATGTGGAGGCCGGCGAGGGAGGCCAGTATTTGCTGAAGATCATGAACTATGTGTTGAGCCAGAGTCTGGATCAGTATGAGCTGCAGAACCACGCCATGGCCTTCCTGCACCAGCATGGTCTGCCTGTTCAGACTGTCCTGCCCACCCTCACTGGGACCATGATGAGTCTTGAGGATATCGGTATGAATAAGCACAGCAAGCAGATTAAATTCCATTCTGTGCTTTCAAAAAATAATGAAATGCAAAGTTTCTAAATTCCTCAGAATTATACTATAAACCACAATCAAATCAATATTTGTTGTGACCACCTTTAAAACTGCAAAATAAATATAAGAAAATTGGCTGTTTGAAACATAGAGAACGTGCCACAGTTCTTCTGCTTACTTTAGCTGTCTCACTTTCCTTTAGCTTTCCAGGTAGTCCCAGACAGCTGTAATCAATTTATCAGAAAAGTGGTCGATTGCTTATTAAATTACTTTAGTAAAATTACAACAATTCTCTAACATCATTTTTTGGAAGTTAATGCTTGGAATTCACAAATATTCAGTTTTCTACTGAACATGCCACCCCTTTTCATAAACCCCCCCATAGCACCAAAAGGTTCCTCAGATTGGCAGCTCTGATAGTTTGGCCTCCGACCCCCTTTTCCCTCGTTAAACTAAACCAGCTTAAACACATTTATTTGCATCAACTTTTGAGTGTTTGAGGACAGCAATGGCTAGGCAGTGGATCTTATTGTAAGATTAACATTATATTAGCTAGCTAAGTTAGTATGGTTAGAAATTATTACAGTGCCATTGCATGTAAAAGCATATGTCCGAGTATTGCGTTTTGTTACACGTTGTAGGTTATCTAGTACAGGCCAAAAAATAAATCATCGTACACTGACAGAGTGTTGCACTTTATTAAGTTGGCTGCGACAAACTGTTTTAGTTGAAGATGTAATTTTTAGGCCAATTAATTGTGTGAAAACCTCTGCCAATATTTGTATTAAATAAAACTAGCTATTAAATTAATCCAAGTCTACTTAATAGTAACATTTACCGACCAACTTTTGTTTTTGTGTTGGAGTATTCTACAATCTATGCCTAGTGTTGGGCAGAGCTACTAGCCAACTTCATTTTACTGTAGCCTACTGTGTATAACTATTTCCATGAAGTAGCAATCAAGTATAATTGCACCTGTATTGACAAACATAAAATTGTTATTATTAAATAAAGCCTGTAATTTCTGCACAGATCAAACAATATGGATGTAAATACCTTCAACTCAGAGCTAACCGTTTACACTAACGTCATATTCATGATTTCATTTTAAAGCTCATCCTGTTCTGTTGTACCCTTAAGCATGCTTTTATGAAAGACCAACTTATGGTCTGTTGGTCTTGGAGAAAATTCAAGCTAATGTTATGTAAGGCTGTAAAATGTGAATATGTTGTGTTTTGGCAGATTGTGGATCTGGTAGTCAGAAGTACTTGGTGCGTTTGTTGAACTTCTTGCCTGGAACCACCATTGCTAATATCCACTGTTCCCCACGCATGCTCTACCAGGTAGGAAGGATGGCAGCAACAACGGATACAATGCTGCAGAAGGTAGGAGCATGTGCGCATTCTCACTTTTGCACTGAACAGATTGTTCCTACAAAGACATTTTAGATGGGCTATAGGCACTCCAAACCTCGTGTTTTTCATTTTCAGCAAATAGCAGAGTCCGATACATACTGCAAGGTGGACAAGACCGAACTCCGAAAATTAAATGAGTCCAGAGTCATGTTTTTATTTTTTTTATTTTTTTTATGTGCTAAATTTTAAACCTGATTGATGCATAGGTGATACATAAACACCCAGTGAAATTCAATAAAACTAGCAAAAATTTGGTCACACCTGTTTCAAATGTTACAATGAATCTGTACGTGAGAGTTAAACATGAGACCTTTCTGCTCATTGTAAAGACACATCACTTTTTATTTTCATTTTTTATTGTCTATAAATTATATTTAAACAATAAAAATAAAGGAAAAGGCTCTGTACAAAAGTTTGGGAACCCTTTTGGACCAAGACCTGGAAGACCAAGAAAAATTTCTGATAGAATGGTCCAAGTCCCAGTGAACATATTGCATTCACCAGGACTCAGGAGAACCCACACATTACTGCAAAAGAGCTGCAAAACAGAGTAGCAAACACATGTCTAGCTGTTCACAGGACAACAATACAACCTAAACAAAGACCTACATGGAGTTGCCAGAAAGAACAACCTCAGGTTTTGCTGAAGCGAAACAGTCTCAACATGCATATTATAATTAGATGCTCGCTGATATAAATTGTCACTGAAAATGCTCTCTAATATGCAGTCAAAGTGTAAACTCATCTTCTGTTGCTGTGACAGATGGAGCACCCCAAACTGTGGGCCTTGCAGCGAGAGAACTACTTGTGGGACCTGGGTAATGTGCACCTGCTGGAGCCCTACCTGCCGGCGCTGGAGGGAGAAGACGAGCTTCGGCTCGTGAAGGACGTCATGAAGATGTTCAAGAGTGAAGTCTTGGTACATATGAGTTCCTTCCGCAAGAGTGAGTTTTTCCCCACCAAACTGACTGAAAAAGTTCAGTGCTGATACAGAACATTGCTAAAACAGTGTGGTCTCATCTTCCAGTATAAACCTGATTATTGTCATTTGAGTAATTGATCAAGGTGTTCTTTCTAGGTCCAATTCATGGAGATTTCAATGACCAAAATATCATAGTGGAACCAGACTCTCCGATTGGCTACAGAATCTCTGGAATCCTGGACTTCGGGAATATGAACTATGGCTACTCCATCTTTGAGCTGGCCATCACCATTATGTACATGATGATCGAGAGCCAAAGTCCGCTGGAAGTTGGGGGGGCGGTGTTGGCGGGCTGGGAGAGCGTCCTCCCGCTGGACGAGGTGGAGCGAGACGCTCTGTACACGCTGGTACTGGTCCGATTCTGCCAATCTCTGGTAATGGCTCACCATACAGCCGCACTTCGCCCAGAAAACAAAGACTACCTCATGATCACTGCACGCAAGGGGGTCCGACTTCTACCCTTGCTCTGGAAGCTTGGCAAGGAGGCTGTGCTCAAGAAGTGGGTAGATGATGCTGGAGAGTATTCAGACAGGAAGTGATGATAGGACTGGTGTGATGCAGGTTCCTGCTGCTTTCGGGTTCATATGGGTTTGCTTTATTATTCAGATATCTTATTTTCTCTATAACCTATGCAAAAGAGCATTCTGTCAAGCAGAAATATTGACCTCGGAATGTGACAGTCGGAAACAATATGATTTACAGGAAGTTCTCTTGCTGTACCAATTTGGCAGAACAGTTTTTTTTGGGCACTGGTCTGTGTTCAGGCTGGAGTGGGTTTATTTGTATTAAATTCTCCTTTTCAATCTGGTCAGATGGAGTCACGTGACGCAATGCGAGAGTAGGAAGCTGAGCTTGTCGCTCCGCATCGCTCTGCTACATTTATCCGATTGAAATATATATAACCAGGAAATAACCGCACGGTTTTGTTTATGAACAGTTGTGGGGCCAAAATATGTCTAAACTATTGAAGAACCCAACTTGTGGAGACATAAAAAGACACTTATGCTCACACGGGACTGACGATATGCAAGTCCAAGATGCAGGCGATGTGACCGGCGACGGTGGTGATCAGCAACCCCAGAATATTGGCCAAGATATTGACAAGAATTAAGACTTTCGAGTGCCTGAGGAAGGCGATTGCGTTCATTGATGGGATGTGGAGAGTTTGTGACCATGGTACTTATCTTAAATTCAGTGCTAGATAGCCTAGCTGACTTTGTTTTTTAATTTTCTTCGCTTGGCACTTATGAACATTAATATACAGACACTGGTTTGGACTCATTTATTACAGCAGCAGAGCCTGCGCGGCTGGATGAGTGAAGTCTCGTGGACCGCTGGTTTTCCACTGGAAAGATTTCAGGTGGGGTTGGTGGGTGTAAGGTCATTGTTCCTTTTTTGTTTCATGGGGTTATGTAAGGTTATTTTTATTGTGTTTTGTCATCACTACTCCGTCATTAACATGTGCCTTGTGATATGTCGGGTTTCAGTAGTATTTAGGCAGACATGTCATCTAAGTTAAGTTCTATACGTCTTTCCATGTGGAATGTTAATGGGTTGGGGAACCCAATCAAGAGGAAAAAGGTTATGACCAGTCTTAAGAAGAACATATGATGTGGTGTTTCTACAAGAATCAGTGGAGTCTCAAGCTTTGTGGAGCCTGGGTTGGTTATGTGTTTTACAGTGTGGGTTCCAGTAAAAGTAATTGCGTTGGGGGGTAATTGGGGGATAATAACGTTGATTAGTAAACATTTGCAATTTAAATGTCTTCAAATTGAAGATAACTCAGGGAGAATTATTATTATACAGGCGGAAATACAAGGGCAAACATTTATTTTGCCTAATATCTATGCACCCAACGGGAATGACCCGACATTTTTTGTGGATCTTGAAAGAAAGCTACAGGCTGCTGGAAATTATGATCTTATTCTTGGGGGGGGATTTTAATCTATTAATGGACCCGGTTCTGGACCACAGTGGAGCCACTGTGTGGAGGGTACCCAAGGCCTTCCTGACTGGGTCTGCAAGTCTCTGGGATTAGTGGGCATTTGGAGAATCCTGAACCCTTCTGAGAGGGTTAGTCCTCCGTCCTGATTTCCCCTGCCCCTCCTTTCTGATATCCCTATCCTCGTTGTCTAACCCAAAAAATAAAAAATAAAAAATAAAAAAAATAAATGTTTTGCACTTATGATGACGACTATATGTTTAGAACAGCATTCCATGTGTATTTTCCTAGTTATGGATGTGATGCTTTGACTTGTGGTAGAACCTATGCACTTGTAAATTGCTTTGGATTGAAAGCGTCTGCCAAATGACAGAAATGTAAATGTTATCAGTCTGGTTCCAAAAAAGGGTAAAGACCCTCATGACTAAGAATTATCGCCCAATTTATTTAATTCAGATGGATGTTAAAAAAATTTCTACGGTCCTGGCAAATCGGTAAAACAGGGTAATTGCATCTTTGATCCATACGGATCAGGTGGGGTTTATTTGTGGTCGTAGCTCCTCTGATAATAGAAGACGTTTTATTGATATTATGTGGTCGGTAGCTGAAGCCCAGTCCCCAGTAGCTGCTATTTCTTTTGATGCCAAAAAGGCGTTTGATATGGTTAAATTGGGTTATTTAATAAAAAAAGTTTTGAATTTATGGGTTTGGGGGCACCTATATAAACTGGATTAAGTTATTATATAAAAAATAAAAAAAAAACACAGAGGCTGCATTGCAAACTAATGGGCTAATTTCTGAGTATTTTACACTGGGGAGAGGAACTAGACCGGGCTCGCCTCTGCCGCCTGTGCTATTGTGTTTAGCCATCAAACCGTTTGCGGCAGCCATAAGGCTTGAGACTGACTTCCCAGGCATCCTTGGCAGGCGGTACAGTGCATAAATTGATGCTCTATTTGGACGATATATTATTATTTGTGTCAGACTCTGGTAGATCAGTACCGAGCCTTCTTAGGATCATTTATTCATTAAATTATTTTCAAGATTTTCAGGTTGTATGGTGAACTGGTCCAAATCAGAAGCACTCCCATTAACAGCATACAGCCTGTCCACAGCCTTCCTACTGGGAGCATTTCAATGGCCCAAGCAAGGTATTAGATACTTGGGTATCCTATTCCCACCCCAATTGAAAGACCTGGTTAAGGTTAACCCCTTAATACAGAGAATAGATTGTGATTTTAGTAGATGGTCAACTCTTAATTTGTCTATGGCTAGGAAGGTCAATGTGATCAAAATGAATTGTGTGCCCAAACTCAATTACCTCATTCAATCCCTTCCACTGTAGGTTCCCCTTACGTATTTAAAATGGTTTGATAGGATTACAAAGACATTTATTAGGAATGGTAAACGACCCCGATTGCGCCTTTAATGAACTACAAGAACCAGTTGAGAAAGGAGGCCTGGGACTCCCTCAGATGTTGATGATTCAGAGCCTTGGAAGCAGGGTCATGTCAGCTCTCAAGAAGACATGGGAAGGGACCTGAACTTGACATTGAGTGACAGAGTGGGACAGGATCTGTCGGAACATTAAAACATTGTCTAGAGATGTGAGGATACGTCTCATTCAATTTAAGATTATGCATCGATTCTACTGGACCCCATTCAGATTGTTCAGACGCGCCAAATTGTTGGTGATGCAAGTCCGAGGAAGTCACCTAATGCATGTTTTATGGTCCTGTGACAAAGTTGAAGAATTTTGGGTTTATGTATGTTTTTTTTTTTTTTTTTTTTTTTTTGGTGTATGTTAATACAACCCAAAAGGGGTAGGCTATAGTGCAAGAAGTAGGTATTTATTCGACTTATTTTTTAGACTTGTACTGCTGTAGCTTATCAGTCGCGTGCGTGCGTCCGTGCGTGCGTGCGTGGACAGCTCCTGTTCCAAAAGCCGCAAGGGAACTGATTGAACAATATACTGTATGACGTCAACTGAAAGGGACTTTTTTCTGAATATTACCATTAACACCTGGCATTAACATTAAAAAGAAATTTTAAACAATGTGGGTTTGACCATTTTTCATGCAGATCATAAGTGAAGTCAGGCCTGAAATAGTTTGAGGCAAGATTAGAATGTTAGAGGCGATGTACCTATTGCATGTTTCTGTCAGGTTGGATATCAGAACCAAATTAGGTTGTTGTTTTTTTTGCATATTACACATCTATGCACACAGCTGGGCAATGCGTGGCAGAAGCATCAATGATCAGCTTTTATTTCATGGTATTTATGTGTGTGTGTGTGTGTAGGCTTGGGGGAGAGGTGGAGCAGCAGTAATGACCAGGGCAGAGAATGTCTTAGAGGAAATTATTCTAGGAAGCCATTGCATGGCCCAATGCCTGGGGTTAGAATTCTCTGATCCATTAAGAGAAACAGGTACTGAAGAGTACTGTAGCCTTAATCTTACAGTTCTGCTATTTCACCACTAGATGGAGCCTAGGGCATTAGGCAGCCATCTTTGTAGGTGCATTGAGGGGGTCCGGTGGCCATCTTAGGAGGCTGCCTGTATATCACAAACATGGGCCATCGATAATGCGAGCACATTAGCACAACCTACAGACATGAACTAGCATGACTAAATATGAAAATAATCACAACTAAGCAGGCTGCTCCTCCTACAATTTGTTGTGGTTATGGCAAACTAGTAAACCGTGCAATGGCTGGTATATTACATTTCAAACATGCAGCTATACTGTACAGTGCATATGAACACAATAAAATACTGGTGGTAAACACAGAAACATAGGCAATTGACACAATGTATGTGTCCAGAATAAAAAATGTATCTGTGTAATGACAATTTTATCCATTGAAAATTAAATCTACAACACAAAGTTCTGAGGCCACTGTATTTCAACACCAGTTTGAGGATTGTTTTCCCACTTCAGAAACCTGGCGAAGGAAATAAAGAGTTGGCCTGTTTTTATTCAGTAGATCGTGGATTTTGTTGCTGACAGGTCCTGTATTTTCAGAGATCTTTGCAAAAATCACAAATGACATGGACAGAGCTTTCCCTAATATTTCAACACTATATAGATTTTATCACATTATTCCAATAATGTGATAAAAGCCGTAGACAGGCAAAGGCACCTCACACTAATTAAGATGTAAATGCAGCTCCACCATGTTATAGCAGCAATAAACAGTCTGAGGAATGTGACCCCCAACCCCTGGTCCTACTGGCCCTTTGGACAGGAATGTGGCCGGTGCTGTGGTATTGATATGGAAACATGCATACATAGGTAACTAACCAATGTTACCTGCAGTAACATATGGAAACATGCATACATAGGTAACTAACCAATGTTACCTGCAGTAACATATGGAAACATGCATACATAGGTAACTAACCAATGTTACCTGCAGTAACATGGAAACATGCATACATAGGTAACTAACCAATGTCACCTGCAGTAACGTATGGAAACATGCATACATAGGTAACTAACCAATGTTACCTGCAGTAACATATGGAAACATGCATACATAGGTAACTAACCAATGTTACCTGCAGTAACATTTGCGTGCAAAGCTAGCTGCCTAGTTAGGCTGGGGAGATGCATGTCTCCTTATTGATATTGCAGCACCAGTAACGCTAGCCATGGTGGGTGCAACAAACAGGGAGGCAGAATGCATTAGACCTACGGTACCTTAAAACCCATCATGCACTCAGCCTGTTTGCTTTCATTGATTACTAATCAAACAACTCCTGCAATAGCAGGACTAATAAATAAGATCAATAGGTAAAATGATTGGCAAATGTATTTTGAGATCACAATATTGTTCTGTACATCATAAACATGTAGCAATATTTTTCTATATCCACATTATTTTATTTTTTTAAATAATCATAATGAGTGAAAGTTATGTAGTTTAGGATTACAATTCCCATAATCCCTTAGAGCTTCTATATAAAGGCCGGTGGTAGTAAATCTAAACTCCCGCATTTCATTAATTCTGTTCAGCACCAACAAACATACGGTGCTGGTTGAGCTTTTAAACATTGGTGGCTATCTTAAAATAAGCGTTTTAAAATCAGACAATTGGAAAGGTCTTAGCCAAGACCGTATATTTTATATTTTATATTTTTAATTGCATGTTTTGTGTTAAGCTATCAGATTTCTTTGTATTAGGGCATTGTTTGTGTTGCCCAGAACGAGTGAGTGGCTGATAATGATTTTAAATGTCTATATACACCGAGCACTTTATTAGGAACACTATACTAATACTGGGTAGGGCCTCCCTTTGCTCTCAAAACAGCCAATAGAGGCATGGATTTCCCAAGATGTTGAAAAAAATATTTTGAGATTCTGCATCAAGCAATTTCTGCAGATCTTTCAGATGCACATTCATGCTACAAATCTCCTGTTCTACCACATCCCAAAGGTGTTCTATTGGATTTAGATCCAGTGACTGGGAAGACCACTGAAGAACATTAAACTCATTGTCATGTTCATGAAACCAACTTTTGCTCTGTGACATGGTGCATTATCATGCTGGGAGTAGCCATTAGAAGATGAGTACATTGTGGCCATGAAGGGATGCACATGGTCATCAATAGTTCTCCAATAGGCTGTGGCATTCTAGTGATGATTGATTGGTATTAACGGGTCCAAAGTGTGCCAAGAAAACATTCTCCCCACCATTACACAAGTCAGGTTGGGTCCATGGATTCATGATGTTCTGACGCCAAATTCTGGCCCTACCATCTGCAGAAATCAAGAAATCGAGATTCAGCAGAAATCGAGATTCATCTGACCAGGCTACATTTTTCCAGTCTTCAGCTGTCCAATTTTGGTGTGCCCACTGCCACCTCAGCTTTCTGTTCTTCGCTGACAGAACAGGAACCCGATGTGATCTTCTGCTGTTGTAGTTCATCTGCCTCGAGGTTTTACATGTTGTGCATTCTGAAATGCTTTTCTGCTCACCACAATTGTACAGAGTGGTTATTTGAGTTACTGTAGCCTTTCTGCATTTTCACCAGGAAGTGATTGACATCCATCAGCACCACTGAAAGCGTTAGGGAGGGTGCACTATTTAACAGGTATGTTGGGCATTTAATGTAGGACAGGTACGGCCACCTCTTCCTGGTCTCTCTCACTTGCATCCTTGCGGCTGGGTAGTATGAAATTGTTTGCCATGTGTGTGATCCTCTAAAATAATTAAAATCATTATGGTAATTTAACCCACATACTTGTACATTTTTTATTATACTCTGTTGTAATCGGAACACTTTGTTTTATGTCCCAGTGCATGGTTATTGTGTACATTTACAACCGATTATCTAATGCCTTTTTGTAAACGTAGTTGCTCTTAAACTTTTACAAATGTTTTCTCCAGTGACAGAGTTATTTTCTGCATACTGACTGTATTATTAATTTATTGGTCTCCATTCGTAATGTTTGGCATTTATTGTTAATTTTGCTCTGTAGGCCATTACACTTGGAGTGCTGTATGGCCACGGTTTCTTTTTCCCTCCAATATTACATGAACATTACATTACATTATTACATTACATTAATGGCTTTTGGCAGACGCTCTTATCCAGAGCGACGTACAACAAAGTGCATACCCATAACCAGGGATAAGTGCGCTGAAAGACCCTAGAGGGAAGTACAATTTCAACTGCTACCTGCACAACAAAGATTGTTTTTTTTTTAACATACAAACAAACAAACAAACGCTAAATATGACCAAACCCCTTAACTAGCCAACCACTGCTTACCTAGCCAAACTAAAAATACTGATACACAAAAAAGTACATCACAGGAAGACAACAATTAAGGTTCACAGGGAGGTAGGGAGGGACGGGGAGAGGTGCTGCTTGAAGAGGTGCGTCTTCAGTTTGCGCTTGAAGATTGGATGAGATTCTACAGTTCTCACCTCAATGGCGAGTTCGTTCCACCACCGTGGAGCCAGAACAGACAGTAGTCGTGAGCGTGAGGTGGAAGTTCGGAGAGGGGGAGGCGCCAAGCGGCCTGTGGAGGCTGAACGAAGAGGTCTGGCAGGGGTGTAGGGTCTGATGATTTTTTGTAGGTAAGCTGGGGAAGACCCCTTAACTGCTTGGAAGGCTAGCACCAATGTTTTGAATTTGATGCGAGCCATGACAGGCAGCCAGTGGAGGGAAGTAAGCAGGGGGGTGACGTGAGTATTTGGGAAGGTTGAAGACCAGACGAGCTGCTGCATTCTGGATAAGTTGGAGGGATCTGATGGCGGACGCTGGGAGGCCAGCCAAGAGGGAACTGCAGTAGTCCAGGCGGGACAGAACCATCGCTTGGACCAGGAGCTGGGTCGAGTAGGGGGTGAGAAAGGGGCAGATTCTCTGTATGTTATAGGAAGAACCTGCATGGTCACCGCCGCAATGTTCTCGGAGAGGGACAGACTGCTGTACATCACCACGCCGAGGTTCCTTGCACTGGGTGATGGCGTAAGTGTGGTATCCCCTATGGAAATGGAGAGATCCAGATGGGGAGAGATATGAATGAATGCAGGGATGAATGATAGAATGAGCACAGATGGCAGGGATATTATGATAGAAATGGGTTGAGCCACCATAGTTGTATTATTCATTCCTTTTTCCTCTTTTTGGTCGGCCTTGGCTCACGTATGGTCTGGTTTATTTGCTATTTAAATGAGTTCAGCGAACTTATCCCTGGTTATGGGTATGCACTTTGTTGTTCGTCGCTCTGGATAAGAGCGTCTGCCAAATGCCAATAATGTAAATGTAATGTAAAGTGCATGGTGTGTGACTGCTGTGCCCAGGTTTTGAGACCTGGAGAAATCCCGGCCTTGTTTCAGAGTAGCTTTTTGTGCTGTTCAGTGACTATTGCTTTCTGTAAGTGTTGTGTGTTTTTACAAAAGTGTGTAGTGACGATGGGTTGTGCTGTGCATCACATCTGTCTGTAATTATTATTGTGCTGTGTTCTCTTCTGAACTGTGCGAACTCAACCACTAAGGGCCTAACCTAGCCAACTGGTCAAAGACAGATTGGTCTGGGGCCCACCCGGGACATATTTGAATTTCTCTTTCTTTGTATTTATTCATTTATTTATTTGGTGTGGAAGACTACCTGTAATACCAAGGGCCAGCAGTTTTGTCAATGTGCTGAATTATCGTGAAACCAAACAAGGTACTATTTAAGGATAAAAAATTGTAAAAATCATTCTTTTTATATTAACAGTTGTCGCTTCTGATGTTGTACCAGCTGGATTCCCCTGCCTATTATAACCCGTGGCGTAGTCACTCTTAGCCATGGGATGTTTCACTTCCTTACCATCTGGTCACATGTATAGCGCTGTGAAATAAATGACTAAAAATGTTTGGCGGAACTTATGATGAAAAATGCATTTCTATGGAAAATGGCAAAATGCATACAGTATACCATATGTCCAAAAATGACCAAAAAATATTACCTGCTATATGCCAAGCTAGTTTGATCAAAACTCTAACCTTCGGTAGACTACATGAAGGACTATTCCCCATTAATGCTACATTGTGGGAAATTGCACCATTGTGTGTGATATATGGCATGCCAATTCTGGGAGCTGAATTTATACTTCCTTTCTCATGTCTCAACTATTCCTATTTTGGTTTGCATTTGAACTTCTGAAAGTCATTGGTCCAGAACGTACTTTGAGGTGACAAGGTCGTTTGAGTTAATTATCCATTTGCTGGCTACATAGACCTGAATGCGGTTTAAAAGGTTTAAACATTATTTAGTAAAGCTGTCTGTATCCCAAATGTTAACCTGACCGTTATGTTGATTATGTGAGGGACTGAGGGCCTACTGTGGATATTGGCACTGCGTTATGAAATATTTGCAGCTGGCCAAGTTTGATACAGTACGCTATTTCCTGAGATAAGTCTACATCTACTCGCTACATTTATGTTGATATGAATGAAGTGGTTACAATGGTCTGGCAAGTTAAAACAACTACCGTTAGCTACAAACTTGTATGCTCTACTATTAGGCTATATTACCTCCAGCGTCTAGTTGGCAAAGCTATATCCTGACTGTGATATGCAATGTTATGCAGATTAAATTCTTAATTAATAGGCTTTTAATTTCCCTCTCAAAGTGCACCAGCTTGATGCATTTGGCTGTTCATCCTGGGGGGAGCACACCAGTGTGAACCCCTTTAATCTCGCAATGACGGACTACAAAGAAGACATGGACATTTTGACCCAGGATACTGCTGTGCTTCAATGGAAACTTCTGCTTGCAATGAGACGGTTGGTGAGTTGCAGAAATACAACAAATACTTCTGGATTAAAATGTCACTTTTTAGTTCTGTTAATGTTTGTGAGTAACTGTGACATTATATTGGGAAAGAGGCGTTGTTGCTGAGTTTTTTGGGGGGTTTTTCATTTTATGTAAATTGTGCATGAATTGATTACCAGAAAAGGAGTGGTCCATAGAGGTGTCACTGTGATCTGCATTTTAAAAAGTAGTGAAATCTAGAAAATGTATTATCTCAGCAAAACTATTTGGACGGGTAGATGGTACTCTTTGTGAGTAGAAAATACTTTCTGCCCCTTTAAATAATACATGCATCATGGAAAATCATATATTGTGAAAGAGGTGAGTCCTATGTGGAATTAATAGTACAATTATTTTGTATTGGCTTTGAGTGAATTGGTCATGTAACCTGGAAGCTATTGGAAAAAAAGCATGGATTATTAAAAACTATTTGTTTGCTTTAAAGTGCCAGAGACCCAAAATAACTGCATATTCAGGTAGTTGTCTAAATAGCTTGGAATATATGCATAAGAAAATAGCAAATTAGCTTGAGAAAGCCTCTCCTGATTTTCAGGGGACATTCTTTCAGTGTTATAATAACATTTTCTATCCCACTACAGTGTGGCATTCAACAAGATATAAGCCTAATGGTAAACCAAATAAGTCATTAGAAATATTTTACATTAAAATTAATGGAGTGAGTGGAATGAGTGGAATTGTTTTTAGTATTGTTCAATGACAAACTGCTCAATATTATTTTAAACTACCAAATGCTGCTGTTCAACGGCAGATTTCTTATCCATGTTCTTGGCCCTTTTCATGCCTAAAAAGAACCTAGGAAAGCTTATTCACGCCTTTATCAACAGCTAATAATATAATAATAGCTTATTAACAGGCCTGTCAAAAAGAGCGATTCGCCAACTGCAACTTATCCAAAATACCACTGCTGTAGTGTTAACAAAAACAAGAAAATTCTAGTCGACCTATTTTTGAGTATTCAATGTTATTATTTTAATCATTGAGTGTTTAAAATAACCAACCGGTATCATTTGGAGTATGGAACGACCGTGTCGTGGAGATTTCAGCTGTAGGTATATTGTCGTCCGAGTTACCGTGTCTGGTATGCTGTCGCTCCTGTGCTGCCATTGCTCATAGTGCTTGCTGCTTTTGAATGAATTATCCTGCTATTCCTGAATCCAGAAATATTTTGCATTCCCACCACCACCCCCATGTGAGCGCTGCTTCTCAAGACCCCCATGAGAGGCGGGGTCCATAGGTAGTTGGTGACGTCAGGCGGAAGGTAACGACGCGGCAGACTGGAGTTAAGACATATAAAAAGTGATCAACTCGTCTGGGTCTGTGTAAACATAACATGGTGTCAGAGTTAATCTCGCAATATAAAAACATAAGAACGTGGCGCAGTTACAGCCACCAAAAGCTTTAAGCCTGCAAGTCAATCTTTCCGAGAATTGGAAAAGTAGCATCCCGCGGTTAGAAATTGCACTGCGAGCGGCATAGCAGAGAAATCTTTGCATGTTGCTGGAGAGGAGGCGATACAAGTATGTAACACGTTTGACTTCCAAAGAGATGAGAGATAAAAACGCAGTGCTTAAGAAAAAATTCTAAGAATATTGTGAACCGAGGGACCATCGGAGACGATAGAAGCGTACGTCACGGACCTGAAAAGCAAGGCAAAGTCACTGTGAGTTTGAAAAGCTGCAGGACTCCCTGGTAAGAGGTAGAATTGTTTGCTGTTTAAGGGACGACCAAGTGAGAGGCGGACCTCACGCTAGAAAAGGCTATTGATATTTGCCTTGCCAGCGAGATCACATCTAGCCGAGTCAAAGCACTAAATGATGAAATGGAAGTGCATAGGATCAGGACAGTAAAAGCAAACGGGAAGAACTACAAAAGTAAGTCAAAGACAGAGCCTGATGAACAAAAGGGAACACACTGTAGCAGATGTGGCTATATGCATGCGGAAATAAAATGCCCAGCCTTTGGCCAGATATGCAAGTCATGTAAAAAGAAAATAATATTTTGCAAAGATGTGCAAATCAGAAAGTCAACATAGATACAGTCAGAAAATGCATGCAATTGATCAAACTGGGAGCAGTGATGAGATCAGTGAGAACATGTTCATGGGCACAGTAGGAGTTGAGCATGATAAATGCATTGGGGCTATAGAGGCTGAGATAATGTGGGCTGAGAATCTGATAATAAACAGTAGTAATGTGACATTTGAGCTTGACACTGGAGCAGAGTGTAACGTCATGTCAGAGAAGACATTCAGCTCACTAGATATCAGTGGAAGGCTCAAAGCATCCAACTGTAAGCTAGTCACCTACTCAGGCCACTAGATGGCACCCCTGGGCTAGAAAGCGCTCACATTCCAGTTCAGAGCCCAAAAACATAAGATTGAATTTGCGATCATGCAGCAGGAGGCACCAGCAATACTGGGACGTGCATCATGCCAGAAATTGGGCATGGTAAAAAGACTGTATGATGTCAGAACTGACATGAACCTATTTACTGGAGTGGTCTGTTTACCAGGTGAGCACCATATAAAGATTGACCCCACTGTTGTGCATGCACCGAGGAGAATACCTGTTGCGCTCAGGGACAGGGTCATTGGAGAGCTCCATTGAATGGAGCAGATGGGAGTCACTTTGAAACAAACAGAGCCAACAGAATGGGTCAATAGCATGGTCACGGTAGTCACTCCCAAAGAAGATTCGCATTTGCATGGACCCAAAGGATTTGAACCAAGCAATCCAATGGACATACTATGCTCTATTGACTGTGGAAGAAGTGGTATCCCACATGCCAAATGCAAAGTACTTCTCAGTACTAGACAACCTATCAGGGATTTTGGCAAATAAAACTGGACGATGAGAGCTCCAAGCTGTGCACCATGAACACGCCAATAGGACACTATCTCTATCTGTGCTTACCTTTTTGAGTGTCATCAGCGTCTGAGGTGTTCCAGCGCACACTGAAGACTCATCTCTTCAGGCTACACCTTTCCCTCCCTAACTCACCACCATGATTAGCCTTATATATGCCATAGACTGTAATGGCAGTATTTATAGATGTTGTTTTTTGTATTAGTTATTGTATTTTTGTACTCGGGGTATTCTAGCTGCCAACTGTGGTATGCTAGTTTGGAAGTTGGTGTATTCTTCAAGGGTTCCGATTATATCTGTATGGTTACACTAGGACTCGGAACTGTACTGTCCTCTCAGGTCCTCTTGGATAAGAGCGTCTGCTAAGTGCCATGCAATGTAATGTTCCAGAGGTCCATGGCGCAAATGATAGCAGGTCTGTACGGGGTTGTCAACATCAGTGACGACTTGCTGGTGTGAGGAGACACAGAGGAAGAGCATGATCGCAGACTGGTGGCAGACTGGGGGCGACATGGGGGCGACATGGCTCAGGCAGTAAGAGCAGTCGTCTGGCAGTCGGAGGGTTGCCGGTTCGATCCCCCGCCCGGGCTGTGTCGAAGTGTCCCTGAGCAAGACACCTAACCCCCAAATGCTCCTGACAAGCTGGTCGGGGCCTTGCATGGCAGCCAATCGCCGTCGGTGTGTGAGTGTGTGTATGAATGGGTGAATGGAGAAGCATCAATTGTACAGTGCTTTGGATAAAGGCGCTATATAAATGCCTGCCATTTACCATTTACCATTTGGTGAAACTGCTGGTGAGGGCCAGAGAAAACAACCTGAAACCAAACAAGAGCAAATGCAGAATCAGGATGACCGAAATCAAATACATAGGCCATATCCTCAGTGCCAGTGGGTTGAAGCCGGACGAGGAAAAGGTGAGAGCCATTGTGCAGCTACCACCGCCCGAAGATGGGTGCTGCCATACTACAGGAGGGAAAGCCGGTAGCATACGGATCACTAGCTCTCACTGACTGCCAGCACAGGTATGCACAAATAGACAAGGAGCTGCTAGCTATAGTATATGGGTATGAGAAATTTCACCAGTATGTTTATGGCAGAGAAATTTAAGTGGAAAGTGATCACAAGCCATTGGAGAGCATCTTCAAGAAGTCCCTCCACCAAGCTCCTATGAGGCTACAGAGGATGCTGTTAAGAGGTATGATCTCAAAGTAACATACAGGTCAGGGAAAGAGCTCCATTTAGCAGAAGCTTTTAGCCGAGCTTTTCTCAAGGGACAGAAGGAAGATCTGCTAGGGAAAGAGTTGGAGGTAAACCATATGGCATATCAGCTACCCATGTCACAGGAAAAACAGGAACAGTTCAAGAGAGCAACAGCAAGTTAGAACATGTGACATCCAGTCCGAAATATGCCCAATCAAATGGTCAGGCAGAAAGGACGGTACAGATAATAAAAAACCTTCTCAAGAAGTCACAGTGCAGTAATGATGCTCCATATATAGCTCTCCTGGAATACCACAACACAAACACTGGAGGGAATAGGGTTATCACCTGCACAGCTACTAATGGGGCGGCGTTTGAAATCGAAGCTGCCAACATCCACCTCATTGCTTACCTCTGAAGGAACAGTCCAGGTGCACAACAAGCTGAAAGAAAGACAACAAAAACAAAAAGTCTATTATGACAGACAAACACGGAACTTACGTGATCTACAAGCTGGAGAGAAGGTCAGAACTCAAAGAGGAGAGACGTGGCAGCCAGCTGTGGTGCAGAAAAGGCATGAGCAACCAAGATCAATTATGGTTCGCACAGCAGATGGCAGACTGTATCAACGTAACAGGAAGCATCTAAGGAAGACAGAAGAGAAGGAGTTTCCATCAACAAATCCAAGGGATGTGGCCATGGAAACAGAGACAGGCATGAAAAGAGTGACAATGAACAGCACACAGCAGACAGTCAACACACTGACCCTACCGAGGGACAATCACAAATACAAACACATCAGATCAAGCCTGGAAGACCAGTCAAAATTCCTGCAAGATTCAGACACTGAACATTCAGACTGTGGCATAGATAAACACTCCTGTTTGATATGCAATTAATTAATCTCTGTCTGCAATGAGAGATTGATAAATTTGTTTTGAATATGAAAGATGGACTAATGGGCAGTTTGAGTTGTGGTATGTAGTATGGGGGCGACAGGGCTCAGGCAGTAAGCGCAGTCGTCTGGCAGTCGGAGGGTAGCTGGTTCGATCCCACGCCCGGGCTGTGTCGAAGTGTCCCTGTGCAAGACACCTAACCCCCAAATGCTCCTGACGAGCTGGTCGGGGCCTTGCATGGCAGACAATCGCTGTCGGTGTGTGAGTGTGAGTGTGTGTATGAATGGGTGAATGGAGAAGCATAAATTTTACAGCGCTTTGGATAAAGGCACTATATAAATGCCTGCCATTTACCATTTAGTATGCACTTTTGAATGTAATGCCGTAGTTACAGTATTCAAGTTTATTAAGTATATGTAAAATAAAAAAAGTCTTAAGAATATGTTTGTAATGTATGTGTACTGTTTGTATGGTTCAGTTTGTACTATGTCACTCTGTTTCAGCTGGCTTACAACAGTGATGAGAGGCAGAGCCTTGACACACAAGTTTTTGCATTGACATTAAACCTCAGTAAATATTATTTAATTCATTGTGAGTTGTCAGACTGAATTATAATTGTTATTGTTATTATTGTTGTTTTTGTTGTTGTGAAACTTTATTTAACCCTGTGTGATAATTTGTCCTCTGCATTTAACCTATTCTAGTTACTTAAGAACAGTAGGTGGCCACAATGCAGCACCCGGAAACCAAGTCCCATTCAGAGGCCGCACTGGTCAAGGGTAGGAGTATACCGAACCTGACATGCATGGCTTTCGTTGTAGGAGGAAAGCGTGAAATAAAAAAGTAACAAGTGCTCTGATCTTTTTTTCTGACAGCTGAGATGTCAATAGAGGAAGCCCAGCCAAGGCTCAGCGAGCACCAGGCCTCAGAACTGCTCGGCCGTCTCTTTGGGTTGACCGTGTCATTGATCCGCCCGCTGCCAAGCTATCATGACCAGAACTTTCATGTGGTGGCCGGCGAGGGAGGCCAGTATTTGCTGAAGATCATGAACTATGTGTTGAGCCAGAGTCTGGATCAGTATGAGCTGCAGAACCACGCCATGGCCTTCCTGCACCAGCATGGTCTGCCTGTTCAGACTGTCCTGCCCACCCTCACTGGGACCATGATGAGTCTTGAGGATATCGGTATGAATAAACACAGCAAGCAGATTAAATTCCATTCTGTGCTTTCAAAAAATAATGAAATGCAAAGTTTCTAAATTCCTCAGAATTATACTATAAACCACAATCAAATCAATATTTGTTGTGACCACCTTTAAAACTGCAAAATAAATATAAGAAAATTGGCTGGCTGGTTGTTTGAAACATAGAGAACGTGCCACAGTTCTTCTGCTTACTTTAGCTGTCTCACTTTCCTTTAGCTTTCCAGGTAGTCCCAGACAGCTGTAATCAATTTATCAGAAAAGTGGTCGATTGCTTATTAAATTACTTTAGTTAAATTACAACAATTCTCTAACATCATTTTTTGGAAGTTAATACTTGGAATTCACAAATATTCAGTTTTCTACTGAACATGCCACCCCTTT
Organism: Conger conger; assembly: GCF_963514075.1. Lineage (NCBI taxonomy): Eukaryota > Metazoa > Chordata > Actinopteri > Anguilliformes > Congridae > Conger > Conger conger. The sequence goes on from NC_083777.1 coordinate 11,382,916, forward strand.
TCATAAACCCCCCCATAGCACCAAAAGGTTCCTCAGATTGGCAGCTCTGATAGTTTGGCCTCCGACCCCCTTTTCCCTGGTTAAACTAAACCAGCTTAAACACATTTATTTGCATCAACTTTTGAGTGTTTGAGGACAGCAATGGCTAGGCAGTGGATCTTATTGTAAGATTAACATTATATTAGCTAGCTAAGTTAGTATGGTTAGAAATTATTACAGTGCCATTGCATGTAAAAGCATATGTCCGAGTATTGCGTTTTGTACTTGCTTTTCGCCACGTTGTAGGTTATCTAGTACAGGCAAAAAAATAAATCATCGTACACTGGCAGAGTGTTGCACTTTATTAAGTTGGCTGCGACAAACTGTTTTAGTTGAAGATGTCATTTTTAGGCCAATTAATTGTGTGAAAACCACTGCCAATATTTGTATTAAATAAAACTAGCTATTAAATTAATCCAAGTCTACTTAATAATAACATTTACCGACAAACTTTTGTTTTTGTGTTGGAGTATTCTACAACCAATGCCTAGTGTTGGGCAGAGCTACTAGCCAACTTCATTTTACTGTAGCCTACTGTGTATAACTATTTCCATGAAGTAGCAATCAAGTATAATTGCACCTGTATTGACAAACAAAATTGTTATTATTAAATAAAGCCTGTAATTTCTGCACAGATCAAACAATATGGATGTCAATACCTTCAACTCAGAGCTAACCGTTTACACTAACGTCATATTCATGGTTTCATTTTAAAGCTCATCCTGTTCTGTTGTACCCTTAAGCATGCTTTTATGAAAGACCAACTTATGGTCTGTTGGTCTTGGAGAAAATTCAAGCTAATGTTATGTAAGGCTGTAAAATGTGAATATGTTGTGTTTTGGCAGATTGTGGATCTGGTAGTCAGAAGTACTTGGTGCGTTTGTTGACCTTCTTGCCTGGAACCACCATCGCTAATATCCACTGTTCCCCACGCATGCTCTACGAGGTAGGAAGGATGGCAGCAACAACGGATACAATGCTGCAGAAGGTAGGAGCATGTGCGCATTCTCACTTTTGCACTGAACAGATTGTTCCAACAAAGACATTTTAGATGGGCTATAGGCACTCCAAACCTTGTGTTTTTCATTTTCAGCAAATAGCAGAGTCCGATACATACTGCAAGGTGGACAAGACTCCGAAAATTAAATGAGTCCAGAGTCATGTTTTTTTTTTTTTTTTTTTTTATGTGCTAAATTTTAAACCTGATTGATGCATAGGTGATACATAAACACCCAGTGAAATTGAATAAAACTAGCAAAAAATTGGTCACACCTGTTTCAAATGTTACAATGAATCTGTATGTGAGAGTTAAACATGAGACCTTTCTGCTCATTTTAAAGACACATCACTTTTTATTTTCATTTTTTATTGTCTATAAATTATATTTAAACAATAAAAATAAAGGAAAAGGCTCTGTACAAAAGTTTGGGAACCCTTTTGGACCAAGACCTGGAAGACCAGGACTCAGGAGAACCCACACAAAAAAAAGAGCTGCAAAACAGAGTAGCAAACACACAGGACAACAATACAACCTAAACAAAGACCTACATGGAGTTGCCAGAAAGAACAACCTCAACACAAAATTCCAAAGTCAACCTTTTTGGCCATAAAATCTAAAGAACAGTTTAAGGTTTTGCTGAAGCGAAACAGTCTCAACGTGCATATTATAATTAGATGCTCGCTGATATAAATTGTCACTGAAAATGCTCTCTAATATGCAGTCAAAGTGTAAACTCATCTGCTGTTGCTGTGACAGATGGAGCACCCCAAACTGTGGGCCTTGCAGCGAGAGAACTACTTGTGGGGCCTGGGTAATGTGCACCTGCTGGAGCCCTACCTGCCGGCGCTGGAGGGAGAAGACGAGCTTCGGCTCGTGAAGGACGTCATGAAGATGTTCAAGAGTGAAGTCTTGGTACATATGAGTTCCTTCCGCAAGAGTGAGTTTTTCCCAACCAAACTGACTGAAAAAGTTCAGTGCTGATACAGAACATTGCTAAAACAGTGTGGTCTCGTCTTCCACTATAAACCTGATTATTGTCATTTGAGTAATTGATCAAGGTGTTCTTTCTAGGTCCAATTCATGGAGATTTCAATGACCAAAATATCATAGTGGAACCAGACTCTCCGATTGGCTACAGAATCTCTGGAATCCTGGACTTCGGGAATATGAACTATGGCTACTACATCTTTGAGCTGGCCATCACCATTATGTACATGATGATCGAGAGCCAAAGTCCACTGGAAGTGGGGGGGGTGGTGTTAGCGGGCTGGGAGAGTGTCCTCCCGCTGGACGAGGTGGAGCGAGACGCACTGTACACGCTGGTACTGGTCCGATTCTGCCAATCTCTGGTAATGGCTCGCCATACAGCCTCTCTGCACCCAGAAAACAAAGACTACCTCATGATCACTGCACGCAAGGGGGTCCGACTTCTACCCTTGCTCTGGAAGCTTGGCAAGGAGGCTGTGCTCAGGAAGTGGGTAGATGATGCTGGAGAGTATTCAGACAGGAAGTGATGATAGGACTGGTGTGATGCAGGTTCCTGCTGCTTTTCGGTTCATATGGGTTTGCTTTAATTAAAATTTCACTGTGAAATTTTAAATAAATCTGGTCAGACAATATACCACTTTTAACAGTTTAATCTTTAAATGATTTCATGATCCCAGTGTTATAGGGACAATGGTTCTTTATTTTTTGACATAAAACAGGCTTGAGGCTCCTCACCTTCTAAGGGTTTTGGAAACAAATATACTCTATGAAAGTCAGTAGGCTTATCACACAAAGGTTCCAGCAAGCAAAATCCATAAAGTTCTCACCTAAATGAGTTAACTCAGAGAAACATTGAACTTACTAACTTACTAGAGTCTGGCTGACAGTGGATTCGATTCCGATATTTGGGAATAAAAACAATTCCAGTAACAATATACCGTTATACATATACATATGGATCCCTCAGATTTGGTTGTAAAGGGAACTGTGAAAGATGCACTGAAGACAGTATATTCTACAATACTTGAAAAATGAATGGGCGATGTTGCTAAAAGGAGGGTTGGGGTAAGTGTTATATTTAATAAATACAAAGAAATAAATGCTATCTCATTTGTTTTTCCACATTTATTGACAAAAACATTTTTCCAAAAAATCGTGAAAATACATAAGTGTATAATCCTATCTCCAAAAAGTAAAAAACAAATGCTTGAAAAATGAATGGGCGATGTTGCTAAAAGGAGGGTTGGGGTAAGTGTTATATTTAATAAATACAAATAAATAAATGTTATCTCATTTGTTTTTCCACATTTATTGACAAAAACCTTTTTCCAAAAAATCTGGAAAATACATGAGTGTATAGTCCTTTCTCCAAAAACTAAAACAAAATGCTTGAAAAATGATTTGGTGAATCTACCAACAGAAGTGATGGGAAATGTGTTATTTTTAATAAATATGAAAAAGTTTATGTAAACCCATTTGTTTTTCCACATTTATTGACAACAACATTTTTGCAAAAAATCTTGAAAAATACAAAACTGTAAGGAGTCTTATCTCCAAAAACTACAAAAAAAATCCGTTACAAATTAATTTGTGATTCTACCGACAGAAGTGATGGGAAATGTGTTATGTTTAATAAATATGAAAATAATGTAACCCCATTTGTTTTTCCACATTTATTGACAAAAACATTTTTACAAAAAATCTTGAAAATACATTAATGTATAGTCTTATGTCCAAAAACGGAAAAAAAAAATGCTTAAAAAATTAATTGGTGATTTTACCAAAAGGAGGGTTGGGGTAAATCTTATATTTAATAAATCCAAAGAAATAAATGTTATCCCATTTGTTTTTCGAAATTCATTGACAAAACATTTTTTCCAGAAAATCATGAAGATTCATGATTTATAGTCTTATAGTCTGTATAGTCTTATCTCCAAAAACAGAAATAAATGCTTGAACAACATTTCTTGTGATTTCATTACTTGGAGGGCTGGGAAATGTGTTATATTTAATAAAAAAATTACTTTTTTTCCATTTGTTTTTCAACATTCATTGACAAAAACATTTTTCCAAAAAATCTGGAAAATACATACGTGTATAGTTTTATGTCCAAAAACAGAAACAAATGCTTGAAAAAATTTCTTGTGATTTCATTACCAGGAGGGCTGGGACATGTGTTATATTTACTATAAATGAGCTTTTTTTCCCATTTGTTTTTCAACATTCATTGACAAAAACATTTTTCCAAAAAATCTGGAAAATACATACGTGTATAGTCTTATCTCCAAAAATGAAAAAAAAAATGCTTGAAAAATTAATTGGTGATTCAACCAACAGAAGTGATGGGAAGTCTGGAAAATACATAAGTGTGTCGTCTTATTTATCAACATTCATTGACAAAAACATTTTTTACAAAAAATCATGAGAATACATAAGTCTATAGTCTTCTGTGCAAAAACGAAAAACAATGCTTAAAAAATTAATTTGTGATTCAACGAACAGAAGTGACGGGAACTCGGGAAAATACATAAGTGTGTAGTCTTATCTCCAAAAACAAAAAAAAATGCTTGTAAAATTAATTGGCAATTCAACCAACAGAAGTGATGGGGAATGTGTTATATTTAATAAATATGAAAAACCACATTTATTGACAAAAACATTTTTCAAAAAAATCTGTATTCACAAGAATACATTTCTTGTGATTTCATTACCAGGTGGGCTGGGAAATGTGTTATATTAAATAAAAATGAAGAAACAAATTTGTTTTTTTACATTTATTGACAAAACTGTATTTTCAGAAAATCTTGAAAATACATAAGTCTATAGTCTTATGTCGAAATACAAAAAAAAAAATGATTGAAAAGATTTCTTGTGATTTCAATGCCAGGAGAGCTCGGAAATGTGTTATAGTGAATAAATACAAAGAAATAAATGTAATCCCATTTGCTTTTCCACATTTAATTGACGAAAACATTTTTCAGAAAATCATGAAAATACATAAGTCTATAGTCTTTAAAAAAATGCTTGAACAAATGTATTGTGATTTCAATGCCAGGAGGGCTGGGAAATGTATTTATTAAATAAATATGAAGAAATAAATGTTATCCAATTTATTTCTCCACATTTATTTACAAAAACATTTTTACAGATGTTGAAAAAGAAATGCGAATCCAACTGTTTCAGGAAATTGAAAAAAGTGCTTGAAATATGAATTTGTGATTTTACCAAAAGGATGGCTGGATGTTATCTTGAATAAAAATAAAGAAATCCCACTTCTTTTTCAACATTTATTGACAAAAACATTTTTCTTTTGTCCAAAAACTTAAAAAACAAAAAAACTTAAAAACAAAAAAACAATGCTTGTGTGATTTCACTCCCATTTGGGATGGAAAATGTGTTATATTTGATATATATGAAGAAATACTTGTCATCCCATTTGTTTTTCAACATTTATTGACAAAAAACATACCTGAATATGTATTTAAACATTTTTTTTTTTTTTTTTTTTTTTTTTTTTTTTTACAGTGACTTATTGAATACAATTACCATTTTGGAGGATTTTGCAATCGCATAATTCCAATTTCCAAAAGTAAAAATTCACAAAATCAATAGCATGTATAACATCTTCAATGTGTGCTTGGGTTTTGTTGAAAATAATTCTTTTTTTTTTTAATAGATTTTTAAATAATGCCATGTATTGAACACGGTTAACTTTACAATCCCATTATTCCAAATTCCCACAGTAAAACAGCAAATAATCAATGTCATGTATACCATGGGTGGCACAGATGGTGCAGTGGGTAGCACTGCCGCGTCACAGCAAGGAGGTCCAGGGTTCGAATCCCCGTCGGCTGGGGCCTCTCTGTGTGGAGTTTGCATGGGTTTCCTCCCACAGTCCAAAGACCTGCAGGTTAGGCTGATTGGAGTGTCTAAATTGCCCCTAGGTATGAGTGTGTGAGTGAATCAATGGTGTGTGTGCCCTGAGATGGACTGGCGACCTGTCCAGGGTGTATTCCTGCCTTTCGCCCAATGTATGCTGGGATAGGCTCCAGGCCCCCTGCGACCCTGTTCAGGATAAGTGGGTTAGGATAATGAATGAATGAATGAATGAATGTATACCATGGTTAGTGATCTTCAAGCATACCATGGTGTTTCCCGAAAATAGTTTAACGTTTTTCATGGATTTTTAAAATGTGCCATGTATTGAATTCTACATTCTAAATACAAACTGTAAAAACGCACGAAATCGAAGGCACGGATACATGCGAAAGTGGTTTTCATGAATATTGTCGAATCTACTTTTTTGGAATGTAAAAAATCGCCATGCATTGTAATTACTATTTTGGACTATTCCGTGTTATTATTATTGAGTGTTGAAAATAACAAAACGGTATCATTTCGAGTATTGAACGTCAAAACACCGTAAACCGCAATGTAGATGCGCACCAAATTGCTGATAGCGTGACCGCAATACCCTACAAAGGTAAACAGGGCAAAATTAAATGTGCTCTGCTAGCATTCCATTAAATAAGCAGGACAGCGTTTTGTTGAGTTAAAAAGTTGCTTGGAATTACTGTTATTTCCCATATTTTGTTCGATGACATTCACTTTCTCTGCGGTTAAAATATTGCAAGTATGCACTGTAGTCTACCGTTCATGGTTCTGTATTTAGTCCTAGAGGGGGTTGGAGCAATGAGAGCACCGACGACAATTCCGACACCCTCACCCGTCTGCAATATAAGCAGATGAGCAGGCGCTCTCCATCTCTTCTGCACTGAATGCAATTCGTCACAACGAACACAGGTAGGAAACTCGGGAATACTATAATGCAACATCATTGTATTTCTTTCGAACAAAATCACTTGAGGAACATTTTTATTTAATAGGAAAGTTATCACCGATGGTATTTAGAAAACCCTGCCTCTGGAAATAAACAAGTGATGTTTGATTGCGACGTTGTGCATGGACAGAAAGAGCAACCGAGCAGGGAGATGAGATATGGCGTCGCGATGAGGGGGGGGTGGACACGTTAATCCTGCAGCTAAACCCCTCATGGATCTCCGTGGCTATAACTCGGTAGACCCTGCTCCATTTCCGTTTTTTACAACGCTTTAAATAACGGAAGGTGTCCATGCATGCTTCGTTTGTATCGGGACATTTTTACTTTAAATTCGTGTGCCTTCACGCAATATACAATATTTCGTTTTATTTAGAACGTATTATTTTATAAGGTTGCCTACCGGCAAAATGTGGACCGTGATGAAATTGACGAAGAAAACGCGCTAGGGATAAAGTCTAGGCCTGGAGCCGTTACGTTGGAAATGACGGAAGCAATGTCCCGCTTGGTGCCCTAACGTGGTTAGATTATTAGGACGCAGTCTTAGCCTGTATCTTAGAAACTAGCTAACGTTACTGTGGTAGCAAGCTAACGTTAGCGAGATGTATTTTCGTGCGCCTAGAGAGGGTGGTGGTATTTGCAGACCGTTCACAGAATTTGAAGTTAATCCATTGTCTTTGTTATACGGGTCTTATTGTTCTTTTAAGACAAGGCTGTTTCAATAAAACCATATGACAACTCCGATAATTTGCAGGGGTACTAGACTAGCCGTCTAATATTGCAGTTATGTCAATTATTTAATTCATTCAGGAATACATTTTTTTAAAGTGATGTGCATGCTTCTCAACCGTGTTCATTAAAAAAAATATTTTTAGATGGCTAACACTACAAATACTATAACCGTGAACAGTCACGGTTATAATAGCTTCGTAGTTATCTTATATGCACAAATCAATGGCTGCTATTCTCAGTGATGGAGGGCTTTGTGACCGGTGATACACAGTGGCAAAGAAGGGAAAAAAGGGTTACCTACTTGACAAAATTAAAGCTTGCTTGGTCTCAGATCTGATGCTGAGCTGCAGAATGTGAAGGATTAAGGGCGTATGAATTTGCTGGCCTTATTAGTGCGGGAGCAGAGGTAGTGTAAAGACTCACTGATTTTGGCAGTGCTGTGCTGATTGGCCTGTTGTCTGCTGTTGGAATTGATGGTAGGGACAAGTCCCTGTGAGCGAGATTATCACTCAAATTCATTTTTTAGCGAGCAGCTTGTTTGTGCATTTGCATTTCTGTAATGTGAATTAGCTACATTCAGACATCCTGCGATTGGGCTTAAACAGCAATTACTGGGCAGCGCATTTTAACTACCGTATGTACCAGTCCTGGGTCAAATGCGTAATTGTTTTTGATTCAAATTATTTTTCTGTGCTCGATTGATCTTGCCTGGAGCAATTGAGCTGACCAGAAGATGGGGTTTGCACTTTTTGAGAGCACTTTTTTGGGTTCCAGTACACCAGCCAAGTTCAGTAATTGGTTTTGAATTCAAATTTCACAGGTGTCATCTTGGAGGGCTCCATTCTAGACTAGAGTGCTCCAAAGGGACCCAGTTGTGCCATTTTAGTAAGCTATAAATGCGAAATATATCCACACAAAAAAAAACACAGAGGGGGTACCCCGCTTTTCCCCATCAGATTAATCAGAGTGCTTCCTTTTGTTCAAATTTTTGTTGTGTGTTGGCGACTTTTCAGTGTCTGCGCCATCTTGAATTGGATCAGCAGCAATGGGCAAGGAGAAGCTTCACATCAACATCGTGGTCATTGGTCACGTGGACTCCGGCAAGTCCACCACCACCGGGCACCTCATCTACAAGTGCGGCGGCATCGACAAGAGGACCATCGAGAAGTTCGAGAAAGAAGCCGCAGAGGTACGTACCACGCAGAGGCTCAGCCAGGCTTCAAAACAGAAGCAGGTTTCTATGGAAACCTTATATCGCACTGTGAGGGGGTGTGGTAATTGCTGTGAGGGCTCTAGGACATGAGCTAGGACTGAAAGGTGTTATTTTACAAAATCAAAATGGCATCTGTGCCCGAGTAACACTTAGGCTGACGGACATGCAAGTATGAACTCCATGTCCAGAAGAGTGCTGAGAAAATAAAATGAAAATCCTTAATCGTGTAAGTGGAAAAGGCACCAAAAACAAAGGTACAAATATTTTTTGTTAAGAAACCATCTTCATTGTTATGAACGAAAGACTGTATAACAAGTGACTAGGAGCAGCCAGCAATCAAAAACATTTGGTTCATCAGTTACAAGAACAGCCCAAATCTGAGAAAGGCGGGTTCAGGAAACACACAAAAACATAAAAGGAAACAGACATACAAATAAACGCAACAAGGTGCAGGAACGAGGATATGCTGGGGTACTCAGAAGAGGCACAAAATTATTTGAAAAAAATAGTTCAAAATACGTAGCATTTTTGCCCGTTTGTTGTGCAAGTATCTTTTGTTGCTATGCACATATTTTATCCAGAACAATGTTCTGTCACCAAAAAGCACATCCCATTAAGATGCGCTTTTTGTGGATGGACCCCCACAGCCTACTAGTAGCCCTGACCGTAGTAAAGGGAGAGAGGGCTACAGTGCGCAGGGCTGTCTCTGATCACATGACCAGTGACCCCCTCGTGACACCTCCAGCCTGCCTGGGGCAGTTGGTCATGAAACGCACTCCAGCACGTGCGGCTCAGCTGGCAGCATAACCTGGACACGCAGGTCCACTTCAGGAGTGCATGCAATCATCCGTCTCCTCTTCACATTGACTGAGGGCATTGCAGCAATGAGACCATGCAAGACAGTACAATTTGAGAAAAAAGGAAGAACAGGGCTTAGAAATTAGTCTAAACAAAAACAATTGCAGTGGTACAGCCATGGAACAAAACTATATTCTGTTTGGGGTGTCTCGGTGGCGCAGCCTGTAGAGCACTGACCGCATGCTCATTGCGAGCCGCGACGTCGGGGGTTCGAATCCGACTGTCCGACATTTGTCGCATGTCTTCCCCTCTCTCGCTCCCATTCTTCCTGTCTCTCTATACTATATGCTGTCCAGTAAATCTGATAAAAGGCCTAAAAAAAAAACTGTATTCTGTTTTCTGTGGGAGACATGGGCTAATGAATTGGTGTTTGCCGTTTTTGTTCCAGATGGGAAAAGGTTCATTCAAGTACGCCTGGGTTTTGGACAAGCTCAAGGCTGAGAGAGAGCGTGGCATCACCATCGATATCTCCCTCTGGAAGTTCGAGACCAGCAAGTACTACGTCACCATTATCGACGCCCCAGGACACAGGGACTTCATCAAGAACATGATCACCGGAACATCCCAGGTGTGTGTTCATCACCATCACTGCCATTTCACGGGGTTTCTTTGATGTTGCATTTGATGCCATAGTAATACATCACAGATTGTCCATTTACCAAGAAGCATTCTTAATTCTTATTCTCTGCATTCTTCGCACCATTCTCTGCAAACTCTAGAGACTGTTGTGCATGAAAATCCCAGGAGATCTGCAGTTTGAGATTCTCAAACCATCCTGTCATTTCCAACAATCATTTCACAGTCAAAGTCACTTAGATCACGTTTCTTCCCCATTCTGACATTTGGTCTGAAAAACAGCTGCACCTCTTGACCATGTCGGCATGCTTTTATGCATTTAGTTGCTGCCACATGATTGGCTGTTTAAATATTTGCATTAACAAGCTGGTGTACAGGTCTACCTAAGTGTATATTAAACTCATTAGCCACCACAGTCATTTGCCCATTTTAATATTCATATATTCCTGTATTTAGTGTTTCACATCAGCTAATAATAATCTTGTGTTGAATGGCCTACATACAAATTCAGCAATGTTTACACTTTGCCATTTTACTGTCGGGGAACCTCGCAGGTACAAACTAGCGTGTGCTCTGCTGTATATGGTGGTAGGTTGTGTCTTACAGTGAAATGACAGAATAAGACTTGGATGATTTGCAGGAACAAAATGCACATTTATTGGCACACGTTTTTAGAATGGGCTATTGTGTCTTTTTAGTCTGTCTTGAGCAAGTGCATTTTTAGATCATACAGTCGCAGCTATTTTTATGCTTCCCCCACAAGGGGCAGAGAAACTAAGCTCTGGTCTCCTGTGAGACACTAATTATTCCAGCAGTTTGTCTGTTCCCATTCTCTTTGGTGATGCCCTGATGGCTTAAGATCTTTCTTCAGGTGCTGGCACAGTCTTCTTTCTCGTTTGTGTGTTTGTTGTGCAATTGTACTTAGCTGCTCCCCACCCGCAACATAGCACTGCAGAACTTGGAGAGAGAATAATGGCGAGAGACTGAAAGAAAATGCGATTTAATTGATGTGTCTTTTATAGAGAACATTTGTGACTCCGCTTTATCGCATGTAAGGTGCGCATTTCATAGATATAGTACTGTGAAAAAAGTCTTAGGCACCCTAGATTTTTTTTTGTATGAATTTGGTTTGTTTTTTGTTTGCTTATTTTTGGTTTTCTGCATTAAGTCAGTAGAAAACAGCAAATTTGAAAAAACAAAACAAGAAATGTTCGAGGCATTTTGTTCAATAAAGTCACATGTTAAGTAATAGACCACTTTTCAGATAAAAACTTGATATGTAAGACTCTGATTACATGGAGAGCCAGAAGCAAGCGAGACTGTGGCAAGTTGTTTGGAACAACCTACCACAATTTTTCTTTTTATATTTAGAAACTGGCGGCACGGATGGTGCAGTGGGTAGCACTGCCGCCTCACAGCAAGGAGGTCCTAGGTTTGAATCCCTGTCGGCCGGGGCCTCTCTGTGGAGTTTGCATGTTCTCCCCGTGTCTGTGTGGGTTTCCTCCGGGTACTCTGGTTTCCTCCCACAGTCCAAAGACATTCAGGTTAGGCTGATTGGAGAGTCTAAATTGCCCGTAGGTATGAGTGTGTGTGTGTGTGTGAGTGAATGGTGTGTGTGCCCTGCGATGGACTGGCGAACTGTCCAGGGTGCGTTCCTGCCTTTCACCCAATGTATGCTGGGATAGGCTCCAGCGACCCTGGATACGCGGGTTAGGATAATGAGTGAATGAATGAATATTTAGAAACTGTTCATTTAATTATTTTTGAAAGCATCTACGCTTTGCAGAATTTTTCATTTAAGACACGCACTGTATGTCCACATTGAACAGTCAGTCATGAGGTGGGACTCATACCTATCACTGATAAAAACCCATGACTGAACTGTGCTGGCAGCAGTGGTTTTTTTCAAATAAGGTGCAAGCTGACCTAGGAAGATAAACTCTAACCAGCTATAGCTAATGTTACAGTTGCCCCAGGACTCCAGCTTTCACCAGTCCTGTGCAATTGTTGGCCTGAAAAGCTTGCAACTTAAAATCAGCTTGATGATTAACACTGAAATGAGCATCTTTCTATTGATCTGGCAAAGTGGGGGGGGGGGGGAGAGCGGCGGAGAGCGGCACCTCTGATAATGACTTAAATCATTGCCAAAGAAATGAGTTGATTGTAATTTTTTTTAAATGGGTGAAACGTCCCCTTCCCCTGCCCAGGCGGACTGCGCGGTGCTGATCGTGGCGGCCGGGGTGGGCGAGTTCGAGGCCGGGATCTCGAAGAACGGGCAGACGCGTGAGCACGCCCTGCTGGCCTACACGCTGGGGGTGAAGCAGCTCATCGTGGGCGTCAACAAGATGGACTCCACCGAGCCCAACTACAGCCAGAAGCGCTACGAGGAGATCGTCAAGGAAGTCAGCACCTACATCAAGAAGATCGGCTACAACCCCGACACGGTGGCCTTCGTGCCCATCTCCGGCTGGAACGGGGACAACATGCTGGAGTCCAGCCCAAACGTGAGCACAGACATTCTCCAAAAACTCACTAACTCTCCATTTGGATAAATGTCCGTTAGCGCCCCAAGATGAACCAAACTGAATTTACAAGCATTGCCCGAATTGACTTGAATGGATCCCATGTATTGGTGGGTTTTCCCCCCCCAGTTTGTTCATTGCAGTGTGGTCTCTGCAGATGACGTGGTTTAAAGGGTGGAAGATCACCAGGAAGGACGGTAACGCATCAGGGACCACACTGCTGGAGGCCCTAGACGCCATCCAGCCCCCGTCCCGCCCCACGGACAAGCCACTCCGCCTACCGCTCCAGGACGTCTACAAGATTGGCGGTAAGGGGGGGTGACCTGGGAGGCCTGTGTCTGAGGCACAGTGTTGGGGGTATCCACAAATTCATTTTGGAAAAGCATGGAACTACTGAAGTATGCATGAATAAGTATAATGCATTCGTTTGAGTAATACTGAGAAATGTGGGATTTACATTTAAATAAAAAAGGCAAGCTATGAAAGACGTAGGTGAAGTGGACAGGGTTCAGTGCAAATTTATATTCTTATTATTAAATTAAAAGGAGAGCAGCTGTTGGGTTTTTGGTGCCGTTCACATTTTGGCGGTATCCTTGTTGAAGGAAGAATACAAGCATTTTTGGATCTGGCAATGGCTGTTGACTGCGGTTGGTTAAGCCTTTAAACGCGTCTGCCAGGAATCGGGACGGTGCCCGTGGGGCGCGTGGAGACGGGCCTGCTGAAGCCCGGCATGGTGGTGACCTTCGCCCCCGTGAACGTCACGACGGAGGTGAAGTCGGTGGAGATGCACCACGAGGCCCTGACGGAGGCGTTGCCCGGCGACAACGTGGGCTTCAACGTTAAGAACGTCTCCGTCAAGGACATCCGCCGCGGCAATGTGGCGGGGGACAGCAAGAACGACCCTCCGCAGGAGGCCGCCAACTTCACCGCGCAGGTGAGCCGGGGACACAGTCGAAAGCTGGAGACTGCGGTCACGCCAACATGAGCTGCATGGTTATCACTCCAAACTCAGATTCAAAAAGATTTACTGTCCATACAACATAGACATGAAAAAACATGCCTTCGGACTGTTTGTGCATTTAATAAAAATGCCCAGTAACAAAAATATCAATAAAGGACAACTATGTTAATAAAAATATAAATGGCATATCAACTCTATGCAAATGGCAACCTGCAAAAAATCTCACATTGGGCCCTACCACCCCAGACCCCATCCCCGCACCAATACAGCACAATTTCTTGATGAGAGAAATAGGAAGAGAAAGGCAGATACCGCCAGCAGCACACAGAGGCTGTCGGCAGTACATTGAGAATGATGGCATTGGCCTCTTCCAGGTGATCATCCTGAACCACCCGGGGCAGATCAGCGCCGGCTACGCCCCGGTGCTGGACTGCCACACCGCCCACATCGCCTGCAAGTTCGCCGAGCTCAAGGAGAAGATCGACCGCCGCTCGGGCAAGAAGCTGGAGGACAACCCCAAGTCGCTGAAGTCCGGCGACGCCGCCATCGTGGACATGGTCCCCGGGAAGCCCATGTGTGTGGAGAGCTTCTCCGAGTACCCTCCGCTAGGTGAGTGCCGTTAGCACGTTAGCGTGGGAGAAGACCGACCTCAGCGAGTCAGTAATATTAACGAGTGTGCCACAAATGTGGTTTGTTATTAGGAATTTGTTTCAGAATTCCCCCCCCCCCCCCATTTTCTCTCAATTTGGTGGCCAACTGTACCGTTTATTTCAATCAACTGTGTATATTGAGGAAACACTGCTCCCCGGTGGCCGGGAGGACATCCACGCGCCTACTTCAAGTCGCATCTTCTCGAGCCCTGGACCTCGTCTCCGGGGCGATCAGGGGCGCTCGTATGCAGTGAACCTCCTCGTTGAGTCCCTCTCCCCACCCTCAGAGCGACGGCCCAATTACGCCGCTCCCTCATGCTGTACTCGGATCTGGCAGGACTGGGGCGCGAACCCAGTTACAGTGTGCAACTGCATCGAATGAAAGTCCAGTACCTTAGCCGTGCGGGTTGGGTTAAATATAAACTATGTGAACTATGTGAGCAGTTCGGCTATGTGAGCAGTTCACGCTTCCGAGCATAGACTTGACTTCGACACGGTTTCAGTTTCTACTGGAAATAAAAATTCAGCATAGAATTAAAATGATCTGCATTTGATTTGTTCTGCCTTTCCTTACCTTCCCAGGGCGCTTTGCAGTGCGGGACATGCGCCAGACGGTGGCGGTCGGCGTCATCAAGGGCGTGGAGAAGAAAGCCGCCACCACCGGCAAGGTCACCAAGTCCGCCCAGAAAGCTCAGAAGGCAAAATGAACGTTGTGCTTCGCTGCCGACTCCAGGGTCACCCGTGGCAGAATGACGGTCTCCCAGCTCTTTCCCCCCATTGGCTGCTTCCGCTCCATTGTCAAAGACTGGTTAATTGTTACAATGCATCGCAAAACTATCAGAAGGAAAAAAAAAAACATTACAATCGGATCTTCTTGATGACCATTTGTGTGTTCCATTGCACATGGCTTCTTTTGTTTACTTTTTATTAGGCAAACTATTTAGTCTTAAAGGTGTACTTGTACAGTAATTGGGACCGCGACCATGAACAACACCATGTGAGGGCAAAGCCCCCCAGGCCTCTCTCTGGAGTGCAGTGTTAGTCCAGTCTTCATGTTGTCTTGCTTTCTGTGTTTGTTTGCACTTAGTAGTTCACAGCTGGCTGAGCTGTCAACTTAAAACTCTTCAATAGATTAAAAACAATGAATGCTGTGCTCCGTCTTAGCTTTGAACTGAAGAAATAAAAAATAACTCTCCCATATCTTCAGATTCCAGCTGCATGCAATCATTTGGTGCACTTTATATTGTTGAAATCTTCACTTGTGTGGCACTTTGTTTGGCTTAAGCTATTCCTTGCTCTTGCACTGAAACTTTGATTGGCGTCAAACCCTGCACCTTATTGTTTTAACTGTGGGCCAAAAGGCATTCTACATGACATTAAAGATGTTTTAACTGGTGACAAATGATTGACGGTTTTTTTTATTTTACAATGAGGTCTCATTCATCACACAAGATAATAAGTCTACCATATAACAGAATACATTGTGTGCGTTTCACTGCTTGTGGAGATAAAACCATTCAATCTAGCGTCTCTACAGTACAGTAATTTGCTTTCTTATGGAAGCAACCGTTATTCTGCAGAGTTTTTACTTTGACCTTTTAATCATTTCTGGATCCAACTTCCCCCTACTCCTAGTATGCTAGCTCCCTGAAGTTGGCAACAATTAGACTTCCTGTACAGAAGTTCCAGTTTCAACTTCCTGTGATTTTCCGTCAAAATAAGAGCTGCTGAGTAACGTTAAATAATGAGAACATGGTTACCGCGTTTTCTGCGCTTCCTCACAAAATTACCATTGTTTAAATTCATTGCTGATAGAACAATTAGCTTGCTGTTTGACTAGTTACTATATTGTAGACCAAGCATAAATTGCTTGACCCTGTCGGTTCAATAACTGCTCATTTGCAGACCTGCTTGCTGTTTGAAAAAAATGTTGCCAAATATGAATCTATGTATAATATATTTTAAATTTTACATTTATTATCTAAAATCATGTTCCGAGCAATTGTTGCTGTATTTACAGTGTGGTAAGGGCATGCAATGCCATTGACTGTCAATTCACGACCAGCTCATTTGCATAGCCCATAACTCAAAAACTATAAATTGTTACCAAATGAAAGGGGTTATATATTTACTCTATATACCCATATCTTTAATATTCTACAGTCCTTTCTGTGAAATCCTGTTCCGAGCAATTGTTGCTGTGTTTCTAGTGTGGGGTGGCCATACGTTGCTATTGACTGTCAGTTGCCACCCAACTCATTTGCATAGCTCATAACTCAAAAACTATAAATTGTTTCAAAATGAAAGGGGGTATACATTTGTTAGCTGGACCCATATCTTTAATATTCTATAGTCCTTTCTGCAAAATCCTGTTCCGAGCAATTGTTGCTGTGCTTCTAGTGTGGGGAGGCCATACGTTGCCATAGACTGTCAATTGCCACCCAGCTCATTTGCATAGCTGATAACTCAAAAACTATGAATTCTTTCAAAATGAAAGGGGGTATACATTTACTATATATACCCATATCTTTAATATTCTACCGTCCTTTCTGTGAAATCCTGGAAACAATTGGCTAAATGATTCCATTATAAACACATACGTGTCATTTTTAATCAGAACAGTACCCGAAAAATTAATTATTGCAGTCACCTCTACATTTGTTAGCCAGGAACTGTATAGGTCTTGCCAAATTTACCAAATTTAAAAAGAAATTGGTGGAATTTGTCCTTGTTCCAGTGAATTTAGATTTGTTACATTGGACCATGATTCATATTACAATGGAACATCACAGGATATTAGAGGGAAAAATATTTTTAAAAGCAATATTAATGGATTCACTGAAGCACCACAACTCATCTTTATTAGCAGTTCTTGACCGTCTCACTCTATTTATCTTTACAGTATTTTCGCATTACAGGAAAACTACATCCAGTAAATTTTGTTTTTGAATATGCTCACCAATGTCCTTCCTTTCCAGGTCAGTTAGATGAGAGCAGCTGTAGACTTTACGTTTGTGTTTTCAAAAAGTATAATACTTGATAGTAATCAGTTAAATTGCAGTCCAAGTAAAATACGAAAGGTTGTCCTAGATGACTTAACTTAAAATTAAATACTCATTAGAATTAGCCGAACAGTAAATCCTCCTTACAATTAAGGCCTCGGTTTGTTTCCAAGTCCCATCCGTGTCCCTACTTACTTCCCACTGCCATATTGTCATTTTTTTCCCCCTTGGCTTCATCACAATCATAATGCAGCGCTGAGACACCCCCCACATACTGCCCCAGGACCGCCACCTCCTTCATCTGCACCCTGCCAATCTCACACACATTCAAAACCCATCACATGAACAAATTGTTCGTAATTAATTGTTAATTATTGTTGGAGCCAATTTGGCTATTGCTATATGTTGAGTGTGTTATGTGAATGTTGTCATTACTCCACCTGCACACTAGGGGCATAAGCAGCAGGTAATCATGGTGTGCACTGATACAAGGGGTTCACAGGTGTAGGTAATCAGGGACTTAGTAGCCAGGAAGCACACAGTTTTTCAACCGTGGGTGCAAGAGACTGTCGTGTTGGTAATGTGGTAGTGTTCGATCCATATGTAAATAAATGGCAAAACGTGGACACATGGCAGACCTCATTTTTGTAACACGCGTTGGAAATGCCGACAAGAAAACAAAGTTCCCTCTGGTGGCTATTTTTTGTTGTTAGGTAGCCACCACAATTGTGTTATCTGACCATCATTGTCACCCGTAAGCCAGCCAGAGGAGGATGGGCCCCCCCACTTAAGTCTGGTTCCTCCCAAGGTTTCTTCCTTCTCCACCTTGGAAGTTTTTCCTTGCCACTGTTGCCCTAGGCCTGCTTTTGTGGGGGGAA